>NC_140976.1:67290489-67442989 GCF_056783735.1 Eptatretus burgeri | reverse complement strand
GAACACGACGATTGCCTTGAAATACTTTTTAATTCATCATTTTTGGTGACTGATGATTCCGTTAACTACAAATGCAATCTTCAGAGGCAGCACTTGCACCTGTCATCTGGATGATGCATCAAAGATCAGATTGATCTTGGAATATTATTGAATGATGTCATTTGTATAGGAAAAGTTAAATCCTCATTCAAATCATGATGCTGCTGTGCAACTTTAATCCATCATTAATTACGTACAACAATAATTATACACAGCCACTTTGATACATAATTTAAGATCATTGCAAAAACAAAACTGTGAAATATCTCTTCCTGTGAATATTTCTGCATATCATTAAAAGAACAAAGAATTTGTGGGCAGAGATTCCAGAACACATACAAATATAGAGACCATTGTAAAACCACACCACGTTTCTGGTTTACAACCTTAATCACATCTAAGGGCAAGGATTCCAAAGTTATTGGTGTGTGTACATTATCTGCTGGAGACTGACAAAGTCTTTATAGCTGTGTTATTTCACTTGGTCCATAACGGATGTGCCCAGACAGGCTATTTCATCACAATGAACTTGCATCATGATTGCTTGCCATTCTGAAGTTGTAACTTTGCTTTCTCTCAACAGTTTTGCCTTTGTAAATAACAATAATTGAAGAGGCTGCAGTGGAAAAATTACTTGCATCACATAATGTTGAATATGATATTAAGTACTTTTTCGAGCCTGTGCATAAATTTGTACACAATGAGTTGGATACATAATCCACCCCGATCAATCCACCCCGGACAGTGCGATACATAATCCACCCCGGACAGTGCGATCCACCCCACATAATGCCACTGGGAGCCACCTCGAAGGAGTGGGAGATAATTCAAGCATGCTGATAAGGGGGTGACAGGGGAAAAAAAAAACAAGACACTAAAAGGCGAATGAATGGAGTTTCAAAGGAATTCAGACTTGAGGACAGTACCTGCATTTGTTTTTGCCACTTCAAAGAGTTTTGTTGTGGTTTTGAGGCAGTTGCTATAGCTGCATCTCTCTGTGCCACCAATTCTGTGAAAGTGGCATATGTTTGCTCGTATGGTGTGTTCTTTTTTATTTCAGGTGGATATTCTTGATAAAGTAGTCTTTACACTTACACTGGACACCTGTCATTAGCTATTGACATTAACCATTGAATTCTGAAATCTACATTCTGAATTTATACAGTCACCTGCTTTGCAACTGTCACCACTTGAGTTGTCTTTCCACAAGGGTTATTAAATAGCTGAGCACTGATATTAAATATGTATACTGTATATAAAAGAATATTTCATTCTTCAGGATATTTATGGAAGAATAACTTTATCATATGACTAATGGTAAAGAACCACAACATTTACAACTATCTCATTAACTTGAGTGATTCCACGATTCCTTTCAATTCTTCAAGATGGACATACATCGTGTACAATTTTGCTTGGGGTTTTATAATTTGTCTAATCTTGTCTATATCTGTTTATTGTGTCTGCATGTTCTCGTCCACCTTTTTCATAGTCTGTTAAACTTCTAAACTCTGTCATTCAGCTGTTTTATGAACCTGCATATTGGAGAAGAAGAGTTTAGTTTTCCCTCCCTCCAGGGAAGAAGAAAGGTTTTACCATCCAGCGCTTCCAGACAGATGTTCACCACCATCTCAGGTCATCCGCCATCTACAACATTGATCCCCTCTACCCCATTAACCCTCGACAAGTCCAGTTTTTGCTTACACTTCTGTGTTGGAAAGTTTGTGGCTGTATCCATCTTGTTCACCCCATGTGTCCTCCCTTTGCTCTCATTGTTCACTTGATCCCTTATCCCTTCAAATTTCCCTCTATTTTGTCCCTCAACCTTGCTGAGAGTCTCCCTCCCCCTTTCACTTCCTACTGTTGGTTACAAAAATGCTGTTCCAGCTCATTTGTGAGCCTCAATACTGTATCCGAAAAAAATCCGCTAACTGTTGTACTTTCAGTTAAGTTCCATGGACTGACACTGTTTTTCGCTCTATTTTTTTTTTTAAAGGGAATCCCAAACACCAATTTGTTTTTTTTAGATTAAATTTTGGTTCAGGTCTGGATCCAGGTTCGCAAAAAACATTAGATTTGAGTTCAGGTCTGGATCAAGATCTAGCATATTATTGGGATACAAAAGGTAAACTGCTCAGCCTGGCGAAGGTGTGCACTCCACCGAATGTTGTTCTAGTTGTATCACAGCACAAATTGCCTAAGCTCATAGATTTTGTCGAACAATAAATCTGGGATCTTTTATACAACTATCCCTCATTATTTTGGCTCACATTCCAGGCACGTAAACGTTGATCATCTTAGCCTTGTTCAAGGATCATCCTAGGAACATAACCGGTCTGAAGTCCTTGTGACTACTTTACAATGAGCTCGTCTTTTGGACCTTATGGAAGTGACAGTCCCTGAGCTCAGAAGTTAAATGTACAAAGTTATATACAGTATTGTTAAAGGAAAATGAACAAACAGTTCAGCAGTGGCTGCTGCTGTTTTGTTGTGGTCCCAGCTGTCGGTGCTATATAATGGAACATCTTCTTTGGCATGGAGGTTCAGCGAGTTATTACATCTGCAATAACATATGGGGGTAAAGCATGACAAAGCTTTTCAGTCAGCTTTTATGTTCGTATCACATGCCGCAGAGACCTTGGCAGTGGATAAATTAAAGTCTGAGTGTGTCGTGTGTGCACATACTAGGGATAATTGTAATTATGACATCATTACATCCATGGTCATCACAGCACAAATGACCTTTTTGGATACTTGCTTATGAAGATTTGATCTGGTCGTTCAAATGTTGAAGCATTTTTCGTTGTCTACAAATGGCATCACAATCACAATTGTAATAAAGGGTTGAAGGCCTCATATAGACAGATGCTTTCATATCGAGGTAATCTTCCGTTGGCGTTGATTAATCTCATGGTGTGCAATGTGCATGATTCGTCTGATGACTTGGTGAGGGATTTGACATCATTCATTATGCAGTGCATCTGCAAACTCATCAGGCATTGTGGAACGTTTGAGCATTCGTCCATTTGTATGCAGTACTTAACTGCTGTTTTGAATCATTTCTGAGTTTGACAATACCGTTGTTGCAGTGCCCCCTGGAAATAAGACAGGAATTTAGAATTTGGCCAGTGTACTGGCAAACATTGTTCAATCATTTCTCAAAGAAAGACACTGAATATTTTAATTGCAAGCAGCCAGGCCAACACCAAGCTTACCATCCCATCATATTCACAACATCCTCATTGATCAATGTCATGGCTGCAAAAGCACTAGGATGAAATTTTATATTGTGGTGTTGAATCAAACACAGACTGGACAGTTTAAAGGCGAGTACACTTTCTCTGAGCTATTGCCTTCAAGCTTGGAAGTTCGAGAGATGATGACTTGGTCTGTCTGGAACATCCCAAATAGTCTGCAGATAATGCAAGCAATAGAAGAGCTTGCATATCACTCATTTTCAGAAAAGCATTCACCAGTACAGACAGAGTTTGAGCATGCATTGTGAATTTTAGTCTTGAAAAATGAACTTGTGAATGACACAATGGCCTTGTGGACGTTGTTCGAGTATGACAACACAGCAGCAACAGTCCATGACGGTTACCGTACAGATGCTGCTCATCCTTTTATTTTTTTCTTCAAGAGTCACGCTCCTGGAAGAGCAAGGTCAATTGACAGTAAGGTAGCAGTGCAACAATTGGGCAAAGAGGAAAACGAACAGGAAGGGAGAGAGAGAGAGAAAGCACTGAAATCAGCAAGTAAAAGGATTGAGTTAGGAATGGTTAACAGGGGTAATAAAGATCATGGGTCAGAATGAGGGATGATGCGAGGTGGCATTGTTGGTGGTGGTGATACACTGCCTGCTTGAAGTGAGAGGAAAGAGTGAAACAGAACAGCCTCTGGAAGGTGGTTCCAGAGACAAGAAGAGTGAGAAATAAAAGAGTGAGGTTTGCAGTCGGTCTGGGTTTTGGAAGTTTCACCAGGAAAGGGTTACTGGATGACCGCCTGCATCCTGGAGTTGCTTGGGAGGGTCAGAGGACTGACAGAGCAGAGGGGGGAATATTGGAGCATAGCCTGTAGAAAACAGAGACACAACTGACCTGACTGTGATGGGAAAGCAACAGACCTTGTGCTTTGGCTTCATCACGGGAGATTCCAATAATATTGAAACCTTTATATTTTTATGGCTGTGGAAATTTGCAATAACCATAAAGGTCCTCAGATCAGTTATAATGCTAATTTTATGTGAAGATAGGTCCACACCGTTGTTTAAAGGGTTTCTTCGTGTACACCGGGCTGCGACTCTTTGAGATAGCCGTTTTTCTTTCGCTATCATTATTATGGACCGACAGAGCATGCTACGACCCTTTCCACCGCAAAAAACCATCCGAAAACGTCGAGCAAAGGCCCAGTGAAAAGAACTGAGATGACGCGCGAGTTTTCCCGCCGTTTTTGCGCCGCCAAGGCTGGCACGAGAAGCGGCGAGGAGCTTGCTCGCGATTGGTGGACACCCGGCATGAGGCAGTCAGGAGGGGAACGCCCCTTTTCGAGGAGCTTCTCGAAAAAGCTCAAAGGTAGGCGGAGCCGAAAACGGGGAGGAGCGAATGGCGGAGCCCCGTGCTATAAAGGGCATACCGCATGCAGAGCTTTCGGTTCTTCTTGGTTCATGCTCACCCCTCTTCTCTCTTGGTAGTCGTCGGAGGTTCGCTCTTCCTCTTGCTCTTCTTCGTCAAGGCCTGTCGTCGTGTTGGATCTCTTCTTCTTCTTTGTCAAGGCCTCTTGTCGTGTTGGATCTCTTCTTCTTCTTCTTCATCAAGGCCTCTCTGCTCTCTTGATGGTCGAGGTCAAGTTCTGTTTTGTCTGGGTCATCGACGTCATCCTCTCTGTCGGGGTCGTGCTGGATCTCTCTCTCTCTTTGTCGTCGGGGTGGCCTTCGTCGTTCTTTGTCGTTGAGTTCTCTCTCCCTCCCTCTCGTCTTGGCATTGAGCGACCTGTCGGTGAAGGCGCAGGCCGGTGGCGAGTCTTGGTGACGCCTTGAAGACGCGGATGGGAGGTGCAGCTCTGCCGGCGGTGTGGTGCGAACCTGCGCGTCTGGCGAGGAGTGCCGGAGAGAGCTCGCCGACCGTCGCACCACGAGGGTGCAGGTAACCAGCGTCGGTCTCGTGGGCCCATTCGGCCATCCACGGCCCACGCCATAAACGTTTACTAACCCCGTCTACCCCCTTGCCTATGAGGGGGGTCTTTCCTTTTGCTTTGAATGAATGTTCCCGTGGCGCCGTCTGTTAAGTGCATGTACATTCTCATTGTAGTCGGTTGTATTGCTTCCTATTTGCCTTGCTTGTACATTGCATGACTGCCTTGCATGCATACGTGTGGTTTGAATAAATGTCCTTGTGTGCAATGTATCCCGTTCGTCCGTCCTCCTTTCACCCCATTGAAATGCCATCTTGCATTGTGGAATGAGTAGTGGGGTTTGAACGCCCGTTAAAGAGAATCGGATCTGTCGAGGTCGGCGATAACACCGCTCGGTTATCCCTGTAGCACGGAACGAACCGCTTAAGCGGTTCGTGTCCTAAGCCGACCTGCGGCGTGGTGCGACCCCTCGGTAGGTTACCCGCGCGGGTATTTAGGTATATTGACATTCGGCGATTCACCCTATTTCGCGCGGGTAGAATGCGGACTGGGTTGTGGTGAGGTTAAACCCCCACCCGTGACTGGCTCCTGGCGGTAGTTCCAGGAGGGTCACGACTGAATTTTCCGTCCGGTGGGCGACGCGGCTGCCATTAGAGGTACGCGGCCGATCGCACGCCAGGCGGGCCAGAATTCGTAACAATATTGTTGTGGGTCTGCCACATGTGCTGAGCTCACAAAATGCAAACTCGGACCCTCTGCCACTACCGACCCTGAAGCCCCTGGACCACTGATAACTCCAAGGCCCGGAGGGTTGTCAACCAACCACGGATTCCGGAAAAAGCAATTACACCGAGCAGGGTCTTTGTGTCAGTCACATTACCTACTCATTGGTACAACTACCTGCGCTAGGATCCACACCCACAGCGTTCACCTATCTTTCAAGTACAAATGAACCCAAACTAACAGCCAATTGAACCATGGCTGAGTGCTGACTAAGCATTAACGGTGTGAAACAGTAGGACAGAACTCTTGTCTATCTATTATGTACACACTATATCGGATCAATGAAAGAAAGAACATAAACGAGCAGGTCTGGAAAGTAACAACTGTTTATTCTCACACACACACACACACACACACACACACACACACACACACACACACACACACACACACACACACACACACACACACACACACACACACACTGTTTAAAGTAATGGTCTGTTTCCATAAGATGCTCCATTGTTTCAGTGTTGTGGTTGGTGTAATACTGTTGTATCATTTCATGTAGACATGTATTAGATATGAACCATATCTCACACAAGTAACATTTTTAAATACGATTAATTTTTTCCAGTGAATTTAAATTTCAAATGAATATATCACTGATTGAGTTTTCAAGAAGATCCTGGCCTTGAAGTTAGCTTTTTGGATCAAGGTAAGCCAATATTTTCTGTAAGACATTATGGTTGAATCACAGGGGCCAACCCTGGTGTATAAGCCTGACTGTCTGATGACTATGTTGAGATAAAGCCTGGTAAATATTGTATTCTTGCTCTATCATTGAAATGAGAATGGTATCTCGTATAGACTTCACTTCTCTGGGAGTCAGGGGTTTGGAGGGTAGACCAGGTCCTACAAACGTGTCATTGAAACTCTGTACCAATGAATGGCATTCCATTAATACGAGTGATGGATGTGTTCCTTTTAATTATGCACCTGTCCTATGTACTCGGTATGTATAAATACTCAGTAAAGTCCCATCTGCCTATTTACCATGCTTCATTTTGTTTCCAGAGAAACATGGACAGCTGTTTATTCCGATAACGTGGCACCTGCAATAATCCAAGTCAAAGGCTGACGACTTCAACCCAGCAAAGAATAGCGACCATTATTAATGTAAGCGCATTATGGGGGTGATGGTTTACATGTATATCTTGAATGAAGGTTGTTTAATGATTCAAACTTCATGTGTAGTCCCATAAAAATTGTCTCAACAAACACCTCCATGGATTGTATCAAAAGGTTAAAAGATAGGAAAATCCTAACTGTTTCACTTCCTTCTGAACCAAAAAGGCAATGCCGATCTGCTGTTCCAGTCTTTGATTTCAGAAAACATTGCTTTTTTTTGTGGTGACTGATCAAAGCAGATAGTGTGGTTGTTGATGGATCTGCAATGCTGTGGGTTGTGTACTGGCCAACAAATGGGAGAGTAAGGGACTTCATGGACAATAGCCTCTCATATATCACCAGCAGGTTGGAAGATTCTGATGTATACATCGGACTTCTGGTTCCGGTTCTTGAGTTACGGTGGTGTCCCTCGGGTCTCTGCCTACCTCCTCAAAGATAATTTTTGTGTTTTTTTATTTTTGGGGGCACATTTTTGCTGTTATTTCATTGTCTCCATGTTTACTGTGTTTGAACTTTGGTTTTGTTTTTAAACTTGTCCGAATTGGTGAGTATTCATCGGTATTTTCATATCGGGTTTCGTTGAGGCCTACCCTTTCCTTTTATCAATGTGCACAATCACGCTATTGCATTTTCTACATATGACCTTCAGTTTTTTTCACCTCAAGCCCTCCACTCTCTCAATACCCTCTGTTTCATGTTTATATATATATATATATATATATATATATATATATATATATATATATATATATATATATATATATATATATATATATATATATATATATATATATATTCCCTTCTCATCTTGTACCCACCATAGCCACTTGACTTCTGTACCTCCTATTCTTCTTCTTTCCACTTTTGCCAATCCACTATCTTCCTGCTCTTGCTGATCCACATTCACCATACAACTTCATGATATTTTCTTCATCCTTTCCTTTACCCAATATTACCTATTCTTTACAAAAATAATATTAAAAAATAAACGGTCTTTAAAATGTTTCGTCTTCCTCTTTCACACATGTGGTTATCTGTATTGTAGCATAATTCCTTCTCTCCTCCTTCTTCTTCGTCTTCTTCCTTCATTCTGTGTCTGTAAAGTCCAACTGTTAAGTTAGTTTTTTTCCATTGTCTTATTTCTCCTGTGTTACATCCTTCATGTAACATCATTAAATGTGTCTCAGACTTTAAAATGTTAAAAATCCCAGTTTGCAATGCATGTTCATGTTCCACCAATAGTTCTTTTTCCAACTTCAGTGCCAATTTATCCCACCTCCTTAAATCTACCCCCTCCTAACTCCTCACCTGTTATACCCTCTCTTTAACCCTCCCACCTTGCCCCCTCATTCTGCCTCCGCTCTAAGCACCTCTTAACTGTCTTCTGCTTTAGTATCAGCTCCTCCTCTGTTGTCCCAAACTTTGTGGCGTTCTCACATATGTGGGCTCCATTCTAACTAAAGAGATATGTCGCTCTCTCAATCAGTACACTCCTTAACATCTCAAACATGCTCTTTCTTTCCTCTCTTCACACCTCCCCCTCTTCCCAACCCCTCAAATCTTGTTCCTTCCCCTGCCCACTCCCATCTTCACCATACCACAACCAAGTCTCATCTTTCCCCTCTCCACACCTATCCCATCGCCCTCCTGCCCCATAGCCATGTCTGCTGTCATCGTCTCCCCCCCCCTCTCTCAAAGCTTCCCTCTCTTCCCTCCTCCAAAATTCACTCTTACCTTTCTCAAAAGCAACTCCTTCACTCTTCTCCCTCAACTCTCCCCTTCCACCTGTCTCCCTCCAATCTCCCACTCACATCCACAAATCTTCCTACTTCCCCTCTTCCAACTCAATCCTCCACCTCCTCCAATCTTCGACTTCCCTCTGCCCCTCTCTTATTACTCCTCACTGTGCCAAAACCCATCACCACCAAGCCTTTTGTCTTCCCCATCCTCATCTGGCCCTCTTCCCCAGCTCTTATGCAATCCCCCGCACACTGTCAACAACTCTCTCTTCCTCCCTCCGCTCCTCCCTCATCATACCCTTCCACTCCCCTCCCCTCCCCTGCACCCATATCCTCCTCCCCTCCCTCTTCCTTAACAGTGTGGACCTCAAACATCCGGGGGCCTTCGCTCTAACCCAACAGATCTTTCCATACAGGTTGCCACTGACAAACCAGACATAATCTGCTTAACAGAAACTTTCCACCTTCAAAATGTCTCTGACTCCTGAGTTCATCTCCCTGGTTACTCCCGCCTCTGGTATGACAGACTTGAGGCTCGTCTTGGTGGAGAAGCTGCTCTCTTCATCAAATACTCCATTCCTCACTCTCCATGAACTACTCTCACTCTGCTATACCCCCAGGAATACCTTTGGTTACGGCTTCCCCTCCACTCCCACCTCATGTTGTTTATAAGTGTGTTGTACCATCTCCAAACAGTGATGACTCCATCTACATCTTGCTTGCCAAAAACATGGAGCAGCTTCTATTCTCTCATCCCAACTCTCTCTTCCTCACATTTGGTGACATCAATTGTCATCATGCCAGTTGGCTGCGTGTGGGCTCCTCTCATACCTGCCATGGCATTTCAGCAAAGGACTTCTGTGATTCATTGGGACTGACTCAATCTGTTAACTTTCTGACCCGGATCTCATCCAATGGTACCCAATCTCTTCTGAATTTGGTTTTGACCAATTTCCCTGCAAATATCTGCTGTTCAGTTCATCTGACCACATGCTTGTCAAATTGGACATCTCTCAGGCTGTTATTAGAGAACCACCTCAGTGCCGGAAAGTCTGGCATTTCACTCGGGCCAACTGGCAGGTTCTTCAAGCAGCCATCAAACTTTTAGACTGGTTTCCCATTTCTACTTTCTCCAGAGAATTTATTTCCTCTTTATTCCTGCCTCTGGAACACTCATATCATCGAATGGAATTTCTTCTCAGAAACTTGCTCTCTCTATCATGCACAGATTTATCCCATTTCGTCTTCATTTACCCTACCCTTCCTCCCGCCCATGGTACACTGAAGCTGGTGGTGAGGTAGTTGTCCTGAAACAACTTGCCTTCACCACATGGAAGTCAAATCCTACTGAAGGCAATCTTATTTCCTTCCACAAAGCTTGGAACAAGTGTGTCGACCCTCAGGAGAGCCAGAAAACAACATCTTTCTCATCTCAAGTCTGAACTCTCAAACCTGTCTCCCTCCTCCAAATCCTGGTGGCATCTGGTTAAGTCTGTCAAACAATGTGCAAAATTCCCCCTCCATCCCCTCCCTTACCTTAAATGGCTGCACAGCTGAAGCTGCACTTGAAAATGCAAATGCCTAAGCTCTGTGTATGCTTCTAAGTCTTGTGTCCCAAGCCCATCGCTTTCTGTACCCACCTTACCCAGTCACGCACAGCTGTTCTTGGACTCTGTGTCCTTTTCTCCCAATAAGGTGGAGAGCTTGCTGTCAAACCCCAACTCATATTTTGCCATCGGTCCAGACAGCATCAGCCCACATGTCCTAAAAACCTGCTCTGCTGCTCCTGCTCACCATATTTCTGTTCTATCCATCCTCACATTTGCTGAAGCTATTCTGCCATCTGTTTGGAAATAGCAAATATTACCGCTCCAAATAAAAAGTGTGAAAAAACGGATCCCTGCAACTACACACCAATCGGCATTCTCCCAATCATCAGCAAGGTCACGGAATCCTTCATCACTTCCAACATTAAATCCTTCTTCTTCTCCAATGGCATGATTTCCAACGATCAATTTGGATTCAGACAAGGTCACTCAACCTTGGACATTCTGCTTCTGCTTTCCAAACAAGGGATTGACGTTTTCAATGCGAGACATGAGATCAGAGCCATCTCCCTAAACATATCGCAAGCTTTCGATACGGTCTGGCTCCCCGCCATGCTCACCAAACTCTCTTCCTCTGCTATCCAAGGCAATCTCCTCTCATGGCTCGTGGACTTCCTCTCCTGTTGCAGTCAACGTCTAGCCCCAAATGGAATTCTCTCATCCCCACTTCCTGTCCAGGTTAGTTCCTCAAAGCAGTGTTCTGGGTCCTGTGCTTTTTCTGGTTTTCATCAATGACCTTTCCGACTATCTGGATAAATCTCTTTATCTGTTTGCTGATGACTGCCGTACCATCTGTCATCCCTCAGAGCATCAGAAATCCCCACTTCCTTCTAAGTCCCTGTGGTGTCCATCTCGTTTAACCCATGTACCCCAACCCATCCTTCTCCCTTCCACAGATCTCCTAATTTCTCTGCTCCTGGCTGTTTTGTGCTTCTCTCTCCTGCCCTTATTGTCTCCTACTCTCTTTGTTATACATTCTGGGTGTTAGCTCCTGTACGTGCCTCGGCAATGTATGCAAAAAAAATCCAATCTCATTGTATGCTTATTCTGATGTAATATAAGAACGAAAATAATTCAATCTCTGCTAATAAATATCAATGTTCATCTCTCATTCCATCAGTCAGTGTCTCCTCCATAACTCCAAAACCATGAAATGTAGCAAGCGGCTCCTAACTTTGCATGCACACTAAGATAACTCCATGGTAGTGCATGAATGAAAATTTGGGTGTTTGGGTCACTCAACTGATCCTTTTGTAGATAATTAACGGCTTCATTGAATTATCCTCAAAAATATATATTTTCACTTTCCTTACTCATATCATCGAATGCCTCATTGTCATGCCGATGAATCACTGTATATATTGCAATGCTTATAAACGCCTGGAGATGCCAGTATTTATGGCTACATGTCGTTTCTGCAAATGTGATAAGCTCAAGAATCTGTTTACCTGAGCCGAAGCCGGAGACATCCAGAGTGTCAAACAATGTGCAAATTGGACAAATTAGCACTTTTTTAGCAGTCAGAACTGCCACTAAGTTCAATTCCATAGTTTAAAGTTTGAAATTCGGCTCATGTTAAGAGATTCTCGAGCTTTTCACATTTCTATTGTCAGGTCAGTCTTTTGGGACCGCCACTGGTAACATGTAAGTGCTACCTGCCAGATGCAACTAAACCACCACCCCTCACCTGCTTTGGTAGTGAGGTGGGTGAATCTGACACTCTGCCAAAATGAAAAACCACCTGAGAAAGGGCAGATGAGCTCCCTCCGGGAGCCAACGGCCATCCAGTATAGACATGGTATCTCCTAAAAAAAACAACAACATCTAGTGGTGGTAGGAAAATCTATTTTTCCACCTGGCCTCGTTCCCACCTCCAGCACAGTGGTCCTGTGAAGGTTTCCTTGTTTTACGACGAGGTGAAGGTTTTGCCAGTTTTTCTTTCTACCCCTTAATACATGGAGGTTTTCAGCCTTGTTTAGGGAAAACTTCAACTACCAAAAAAATCTCTTATCATGAACCAAATTTCAAAATTTAAATTGTTATTGTTAAAAAGCAGCAGCAATGATTAAAAAAAAGTGTTTTTGTCCAATTCGCACATTGTTTGATACACTCTGGATGTCTCTGGATGTCTCCAAACGGTGTTTGGTGTGACCCAGCCAGCTGTTCCTTATCAAGCATTTCATTGGAGTGCTTGCTTGAGTACTTAATCGTGGTGGGCAGAATCAATTCCAAAGTACTCGCTTCCAACCACATAATCAAATGGAATCAAGTAGTGAACCGCAATTGACGTCAATTTGGAGTAATTCTGACTTCATAGAAAGAAGTGTCTTTTTTTTATTAAAAAAAAAATTTCGTTCCTGTTGGGCATCTTCGAGTTACACATGGTCTGGTAATGTATTAATTGAAATGGAACACACCCCTAGTACATCCCGTTTACAACATAGCAGCAAAATGAAGTCACTTGCGAACTAAACACACCTCGAGGACAGGCTCCTTTTTAATGAATAGCAAGACATTTAGAGTTGGCCTCATGGAAGCGTGCCGATTACATTGCTAATGGACGAGTAGGCAATACATCGACTGATCGTTTTGACATTTCATTCAAAAGGTCCAGAAGTGCAGTTTTGGAACTATTTCGGGAAGGTTAAAGAAGACAGTCCAAAAGTTGCATAATCACTTTGTTGAATAGACATTGCTTATCATTGTAATCCGTCCAAATTGCTAAAACATTTGAAAACCAAGCAGAGTACCTATAACTGATGGTTGAGAATGTGGATTCGAATATACCAAAATTTGCAACAGTAACAAGTTCGCTTTTGCAATCAACGATTTAACGCACTTTTTACCATGATAATACCCTGACACGCTCTCTTCCCTTCCCCTCCCCTCATGCTGCCTTCCCTTCCCCTCATGCTGCCAGCCTTCCCCCACCCCTCCTTGCTCCCTTCTCCTCTTTCTCTCCCCTTCGTCTCCTCTCCTCTCGTTCTCCGGCTCCCCCCTCACTCCCACTCCCCCTCGCTCCCATTTCACTCCCCATCCCATCCTCTCTCTCCCCTCCCTGCTCGTTTCTCTCTCTCTCTCTCTCTCTCTCTCTCTCTCTCTCTCTCTCTCTCTCTCTCTCTCTCTCTCTCTCTCTCTCTCTCTCTCTCTCTCTCTCTCTCTCTCTCTCTCTCTCTCTCTCTCTCTCTCTCTCTCTCTCTCTCTCTCTCTCTCTCTCTCTCTCTCTCTCTCTCTCTCTCTCTCTCTCTCTCTCTCTCTCTCGGTCTCTCTCTCTCTCTCTCTCTCTCTCTCTCTGTCTCTCTCTCTCTCTCTCTCTCTCTCTCTCTCTCTCTCTCTCTCTCTTAGTATTCTCATCAGCGAAGTGACAGGAGGTATTTGCAAGTATATATGTATATGTATCATCACACGTGCAATGGGCAATATAACAAAGACAGAGATCATCGACTTCAATGACATTGCAAATCTGTAATGCACATAAACAATGCTGAATCCAAGCCGAGGAAACATGGAGTTTTCTCCATCTTTGTGCAGCCCCGAGTTCATAACATTAAATTATGCTTGTTCATAAAACTGCATGAATTCTTATAAAATGTGAGTTTCCCACAGTCAATGTTGTCTGATGCAACAAGGATGACAAAACTAACCGAAGGCAAATATGTACTCGGCCAGCAGCACCAGCTGAGTATATGGAGGAATGAAAGGACTTTAATTAAATTATACAAGCATTATTTTCTGCTTGCCACAGTTGCCTCGTTAGTTGCAGGGTGGTCTTCATAACACAATGATGAAAACTATGTTGGGTCTTACCATCGACATATTTCAGTGCTGTGATGCCCTTCCTCCTTGTGAAAGGACTTCACACCTGCACACTATGCCTGGACCGTCCAAAATGAAGATTACTCCGTCAAAATGTCCTATCTGAGCCTTGACTTGCCACTGTATATTTAAAAACACCTGTTATATTCATGATTTGTTCTGTCTCTTTTCATTGGTTTATGAGTTTGCTTTGTGGTGAAACCTCACTTATTTCTTCTCTTATTGATGTGTTTTGTTATATGGCTTTGGGGAGAGTTACATAGAAATCCTTGGGAAAGGTATACAGCCATATTTTTGACACCTTTTAATGGATTTTTTCATTCATCAAATTATTGCCACCTTGATGTTCTTTGAGTGGTCCAAAGGGAGGAAAAGTTGCAAAATGACCTGTCTGGACTGAACGGGGGACGATTTAGAACATTCAGCATTTAATAATAACCGAATTGACAGAGAGTGATGCAGATGCTGTCTCTGTCTGTCAGTGGGATAGGGGTAAGGCACGCACGACACAGAGTGGAATCATCTGAAAAAAATAGTGTTTTACAATACATTGAAGATGTAGTTAACCTCGATGGAGAACAAGACTGCCTTGGGTTGCTGTCGACCCAACTGGGAGAGGAGAGGTGACGGTTACATTGATAGTAACGGGTTGATCATGCAGGTTGGGGGAGACAGAAATTCAGGCATGAATGCAGCCTCGTATGTCACAAGCAGCAAACTTGGCAAGCAGAGCAGGATGGCCATACTGTGTTGAACGCCAGCAATACATCCAGGGAGAAGGTCCAAACCTCTTGCCGAGAGAGAGCAACAGCAGCGAGTGCAGTTGAGTGACCACAATGGAATCTAAACTGATGTTCGGACATCAGCATTACACAAGGTGTCCCGAAAGTCACCGTGCACCTCTGCAACTTCCATGTAAACTATGATAAGCAGCCCAATTGTTAATACGTAGAAATGGCCCACATGACATTTGACGTGGGTATAACATCAGCAACATGTCAGCCCTTTGCATCGTTGTATGCCGGTTGTTTTTCAGATGAAAGTGGATTCTGTTCTAAGATAGTTTTGCCACTTGAGGCAAGAGTTTTTTTTTTTTCTGTAACTTGTGTTTCATAGTGCAGGTGAATATACTTTGAGGGTAAGACCGGAGTTTGCAGAAAAGTTTTCTGACAGTGATGTTCCACATCGTAACACTGTTTGAAAGTTAATTTCCAAGAGATTGCTTCGTAAGTTGTCACAGTGGGCAGGTGTCTTGTGCAGCATTACACACAGAGCACCTGATGTAATCCAGTGATTTCCCAAAAACGAGTTGTTCTCCATGTCCAACATTTGTTTGATAGCCAGTGGTTGTGGATGCATGTGAGAATCCTTAAGGTTGCTCACGAATTCACAGCTGTTTTCAAACTCGCTCCACCATCCAAAATGCACAAATATGTCAAACACCTTTTCTCTTTCTGTTGAGGAATGAGAACAGCGGAGATACACATGAGAAAGAAAGGAATGTGATGTTCATTATCACCAGGCTCAGTGGTGTTATGGTGAAACTGGCAATTCTGATTCTGGGATGTCGGTGGTTCGAACCAAGGCCGGGTCATACTAAACACTTTACAGATGGTACGAGCGGCTTCCTTCCTTAACGCTCAGAATTCAAAAGAATAGAACGTGAAGAAACGACCATTTGTTGGCATAAATTTTACGGTTCTCATGGCCTCCTCTTGTATTGAGGTTCCTTGTAAGGGAACGTATTAGCCCTTCCATCGCACAGCAGAAGACGGTGTTTTGTCATCACTTGTGTGTCTGTCTGTCTGTCTGTCTGTCTGTCCGGACAGGCCAAGGTCCCCTAAAATCGTCTTTTCTTTGTATTTTTTGGCATGCATAAAAGGAAGTCTGAATACAAAGCGGACATGGACGAGCTTTGCGTTTTCAGATGGCTTACGCATGCAAGCATGGAAACGGCCATAAACCGACGATGATGAAGATGATAATGATGATGAGATACTTTCTAGTTATTATATCACCAAATCGTACAAACAGTCTCCTTTGAACTTCAGCTGGTGTGATGCTCTCCTTCACAAGTAACTTGATGACACACCTTTGTTCCTTCACATTGCACATGATTTGCATATGTACGTCATAAATGAATGGTTCACAGAAGATTTTTGTAACGTTTTTGAAAGATGTAGCTTCAGTCCCAACTGAGTGACAACCAACAGTTAACGCAAAAGGGTGATTAGGCTTCAGTGAATTCCCCTAGTTAACCAATTTAAAGCTATAGGTGTCCATATATATATATATATATATATATATATATATATATATATATATATATATATATATATATATATATATATATATATATATATATATATATATATATATATATATATATACTTCAATTTGAGTGGATGTGTTGCATTGGCTCCTAGTTCATGGCTTTGAAATCATTACCGTGTAACGACTGCACATCTCCCAGCAGCAGCTCCTTGCCTCGCGGCGCTGTACGGTGATTCTGCAAGGCAAGATAAAACAGCCACCGGGGTTTTAAACTTCAGTTTGCCGTTCCCCAGATTCCAACGCTGGTTATATGGTATTCTTTTAAACATTTTCACCAGGGGCACAGCTTTGTGGTTATTGCAATATGCTCGGCTGTCACAAAGTTGCCAACTCTACCGCTTTTTGCACACATGAACAGCCTACCGATTTCATTGCCCAATAATAGCGATTAAAACACAGCTTTCACAATATCATGTCTCATTGACGTTTTGATGGATTCTCATGTTGTGAAGAGCTTTCTCTTGGCTTTTTGGCTGTAAATTTATAAGCCTGGTGTTTGGTTTTGGGATCCTTGGGTCCTGAGTTCAAATCCTGCTTGGCTGTTGAATTTATACCATGTGGGGTTGACTCAGCCTGTCATCCTTCTAAGATCAGGAAAATCAGTAGCAGCTTACTGGGATGATTGAGGCTTTCGAGTATCTTGTGTTGGAGTGGTGACCTGTCCAGGATTGTGCCCAATATCCCAGGAGACTGCTTTGGCAGGACTGATGCTCTGCACAGAGGGTGGTCCCAATGGATGGTGTTGGCTTAGTGGTTATGGGGGCTTGCTTTTGATCTTCAGGTCCTGAGTTTGAGCCTCTGCGGGCGTTTGAATTAACACCAGGTGAGATTGACTCAGCCTGTCTTCTTTGAAGTTGGTGAAATGAGTAGCAGTGTACTAGTAATAGGGGCATTGCATCAATGCAATAGCTGTGCCCTCAGCCAATGATACTACCCACTGTCTTGTGCTGCACAGGAGGAGGTGTAAATTCATCAGGAAAACAGTATTATTTTGCTCTAATTTCGCTTAAAACAGGGTCTTGGAATGTACAAATTTACGAATAAAATTACAAAATGTCCCAACTCCGGGAGTCCGGAAGGGGGGTGGGGAGACACCTTTCCTCCAGATCCTTCCCCCTCAGTCGCTTCACTCCCTCGCACCACGGGATCCTTTCCATCCTACCTCTTTGACTTCTCACAGTGTTGGCAACTATATACTGTCGCGATTACACACGTGCATGCAGATGTGATGGTATGTTGTCCATATGTCCTCTATGGGATAATCAGATGTGGCTGTGTGTTCCTGTTAGCATCATGAGATGTGCTTCTTGATGCAAGATTGTCGAGTCATAGTGGATGCAACAGTCACCTGCAGGAATTTTCTCTCAATATCATTGCCTGAGATTTGTAAACACAAAAAGGTGAAAAAGCAATGATTTTTGAATTGTTTCCTTTTCAAGGATGTCCACTCAATTTTCCAGATTGCTGGTGCTGCTGGAATCTTGTTTGTTCCTCTGAGCTAGCAGACTTTTGGGAAGTGTAATTCCACAGAATTATATATATATATATATATATATATATATATATATATATATATATATATATATATATATATATATATATATATATATATATATATATATATATATGTATTTTTTATGTGATTCTCATACGAGTTAAATGCAGTATTTTCGGTGTCTTGTCCTTTATACAAAGAAATTCAAGCGAAATCGGGGACAAGAGCTCACCATGCCTACCATTTCTTCGCCACAGCACTTCATCCTTTGGAATCAGTTATGCCGAATGGTACTGCTATTAACAACAAGGAAATGTATTCGGCGTACCGGCTAAAGTGCTGGCTAATTGTGAAATACACCATCAGGTACAACACTCACAAATGAAATGCTTATGGAAGAGTTGGCTTTCAAGGTTTGTGCATTAAATTATGAAAGAAGATCTCAACTTGTGATAAAACTATGATGGAAGGGAGAGAGAGAGTAAATAGGGGAGAGAGGGGCTGGAGATGAGAGAGATACAGGGGGCTAGAGATGAGAGATATAGGGGGGCTAGAGATGAGAGAGATATAGGGGGGGCTAGAGATGAGAGGGAGGCACTATAGAGGACTGAGATGAACAAGATAGGTGGGAGAGGGACTGGAGAGTAGGGAGAAAAAAAACGAACTAAAATTTCTGAGGGTTTGCAGAAACATATTGTGGGTCATTAAATATCAACACGACAATGAAAACTTTTTAAGGTCGAACGATTGTTTTTATCCAAACCATGCTGTGCTATGAAGTATATAAGGTCAATTATAAAGACTAATATGAAGTGTATATAAGGTCACTGTTGTACCAACATCTTGCATTATTTAAAATAGGAACATGTAACAATGTCTGCGGTAAGCTGATGTTTTTTTTTTTGTAATTTTGAGCACAAAACAAAAATGCCCTGGTATTTTAATAAAAAGTATAATATTGTGTTTATTGATCTAATTTTAGGCGTGGAATTTTTAAAGAGCAGGAAAAAGGATTTTTTTTAATTACAGAGGACAATCTTTGACCTGAACAAAATGCCACTGATGCCACTGACGCAGTTTGTTCTGTTTCTTGTCATGGAATAATGAAACTTATTAAAGTATTGTTTACTTTGCCTACTACGTTAGAAATTAATGACATCAGAAGATGAGGGTTACAGGATTCTTTCTGAAAAAGTTTCAAACGTTTAACGTAAGCATCAGAATTCAGTTGGACCACGTACATTATGTAATAATATTAATAATAATGCGACTTATTTTCTTTCAACGAAGCATTTTCGTTTGTTTCATTGAAATGAAAAAAAGTTTGATGTCCTTTGTAGAGCCTACGAGATAGCTTCGAGGTGTGCACATTTACCTCCAAGCTGTCTATCCTGGATTAGAATCTCGGGCCAGCTCTAAACTGTCACCCTGATGTTTCGCATCTCGAGCGTTGCGTCATTGTTTGTATCGTCTATCGGAAAGACATCAAGTCGGACGACCCATCTGCCAACACTGGTCTTTGCTTGACCTTAAAGATCCCTCGGTATCTTTCATGAAGAGTTGACAAGTTATCACTGGCATCCTGAACAAATTAGAAATTCCTGCTACCTTCAGTCGAATTTCAGTCCTAGCCAGTCGGTTCGTGAAAGACAGGCCAAAAACGTTCCCTGGCCGACCTCATAATAAGATGGGAATAATTGTTGCCGTTAAAAGAAGTAGTAGTCGGAGGAAGTATGTCAAACGATGGCTTTTTGAGAGATTGTCCTTTAATATGCACATATGCCATCACAGTGGTAACCCGGTTTTTATTTTTACAACAGTTCACTTAATCGTAGGAAGTAAAAAAACATGTTGCTGTTAGAGCTAAAGGAAATATTTTTTGAGAAGTCTTTGGTGTCGGAGAAACTCAACTTCACTTTCATATTGTAGAATGAAATATTCCCGAGACATGTACATTATTGGATGATAGATTTATCGATAGATTGCAAGAACAGAAATCTCTTATCGATCTACTTGGCTATCTTATCTTGGCTATCTTGTATATCTTATCAACTTGGCTATCTTATCAATTACTGTTTTCGTAAATAAATATTTTACTCCACAACTCACACTTATGAAAACCAGGCCGTGTTGTTTGCCAACCAGAAATTAGACCTTTAATGGTTGGAAGAAAGCATTGAACATGTACTTACATTTCATTCACAGCTAAGTTCGAATTGTGATTTTTTTTTCCATGTTATTCAAACTTTAATTAATTTACCTGCATCAAGAGTACCTGTGACGTCATCCATATTGTGAAATTTGAATTATATATATTTTAATCCTATAAATGGCAGTAAAAGCTCAAATTATCATTAATGCATTACCTTGAAACTGAGTTTATGCTTTATAGGAAGGTTAAGCAAGCATAAGATTCAAAACAAATAACAGCTTTGAGTGATGCATTGATCCAATGGGTGATGCTCATAGAAAGGTAATAAATAAAAAGTATGGATTTTTAACCAACATTAATAATTATTTGTCCTGACGTATTGGAATGGAGTTGCTCAAGAAGGTGAAGTGTCGGAACTAAAGTCGTTGGCAGAGAGAGGACGATGAATGGGCAGCGAGGCAAACGATGCAGTTACGGGGTTTCGGGGCCACATTGCCAGCAGGCTATAGAAAAGAAAATCGTCCAGCTTTTGTCATTTCCCCATCCACTGCTTTTTCTTGCATGTTGGCAAGATCAACCAGGACAATCCACAGAGAAATTGAGGTCCGTGCCAAATGACAGAAATGCTTATGGCACCACACAATGTTCTGCATAAGGATTGCATCGAGACCAAAAAGCAAAATATCAATTTTAATCTAAGTTGCTGACTTCCCTTTAAATATTTGCCAGCTATGGATGCAGCACTCCCAAGGCATGCTCTCTGAGCACATCATGCAGTCTGGCAGGCTGAAAGAATGGTCTAAACTTTGATGAACAGAAAGAAACGTTTGCATTCAATTTCCAAACCAGTGCACCATCAGCCACCTGCACATGGATAATAGGCTTTCATTGGCCTATTATCATCGGATAATAACACCAATTTTTCTTTGTATGCCCTGCAAGCGAGAAGGGTGGATGAAACAGGATTATCGAAAGTGGAATTTGCAATGAGAAATGGTCAGTTGGACAGAGGGAAGGAAAGGAATAGGGATGAAACTTGGCATTGACAAGACTCAGGGAATTGCTTTGGGAGCGTGAGACCATAGGCACGCTTGTGATATGTGCTCTGGCTTTCCAATCTCTTCGTACGTGCAGAACTCTAAGAATGTATGCACCCTGCGCAGGCCACCGTTGACATCCTGATGTACATGGATGTCCTTACCCTGGCTGTGCTTTCCCCTTATCTTTCCCAGCGGCTGGCCAAGGCACAGGATAATACAGATAACTCATTCAGGGTTAGTGGCACATTCTGTATGCTGAACGTTCGACATGATTAGGTGAAGATGTGTTCTCTGTTATCCATCCTTCGGCTGTTGCCATGGAAGTTGAACAATGTAAATAATGGCAGTTCAGCATTTGCAGTGCTTTAGGTTAGTCTCTCTAAGGATCCTCAGTTGTGGCCTTAACCTACGAGTACAAATATAAAGTGCAACTGTTAAAAGCTTGTCTGTTTTACATTGAATGTCCACGATTTATAGATTAAACAATTACTGTCCCAGTAACCACGAACAAAATCTTATATGGAAGTGTTTCTGAGGGACATCGTCGTACCTCGCATTTTCACTGTTGAGTATCCCAAAACTACACCATCAGGTGAAACTTGGCATTGACAAGTTACAACCTGAGTTATGTTAATGCCAAGTGGGTTGTGCAGTCTTCCAAAGAATACTCATTGCTATGCTGGTGCATCATGGACAAAATCCACTTTCTTCGTTTCTCCTGTTCCTTCTGATACATGAGGCAACAAAGGATCTCCACCACATTCTGCTTTTGCCGACGGTTCTACGTTTTGGAGTGGGAGACTGGTTCCCTTGAGATCTCTGGTCGTGTTTACCCAGGATGTGTTGGGTCTTCCTCTCCATCTCCTTCCATGTGGTTACCATGTCAAAGCTTATGAAGATATCCATGTGATCGGTAGGCTTATTATATGTCCCAAGCCATCATATGTTCTCATGTAAGTCTTCTTTTTTTGGTAAAATAGCAGAAACGTATTGTTGCTTCATCCTCTTTCTTACTTCCACAATGATTACAAATTTGGTCCATTTAATGTCAAGAGCGTTTAGTATATGCCTGGTGTTGGTTTAATGGTTAGGGTGGTGTACTTGGGATCCGAGGATCCTGTGTTCAAATCCCACTTGGCTGTTGAATTAATAACAGATGGGGTTTACTCAGCCTGTCCTCCTTTTGAAGTCGGCAAAATGAGTGCCAGCTTGCTGGTATCCTGTGTCGGAGCTGGTGACCCATCCAGGATTGTGCCCAATAGCCAAGGAGACTGCTTTGGCAGCACCAACGCTCTGCACAGATTATGCTCCCAATGGATGGATGGATATGTAGTGTGCATTTGCTGTCAAAAGCATCCTTCTTGTGCTCTTGCAATTTTTGAACAGCCAGGTCTCTGCAGCATGCAGTAGAGTGGAGACAACATTACTCTTGTGGAGTTTGATTTTGGTGCTTAGGCTGATCTTCATGCTTTCCCAAATGCTTTTATCACTTGCAGACACTACCAGCTTTCCCAATGCGACGAATAATTTCAACAGCTATTTCACTCGTTGAATCAGTCTAGCTACTGAGATACTTGAAGCCCTTGACATCTTTTAACTTTGAGCCATTTAGATAGATGTTAGCATCACCATCGTTGGCTTGATTCTTGATACTCATCACTTCTGTTTTTGCTCCATTTCTCTTCAGACCAATTGAACTTGTGTGGTGTGCAACTGTATCTGCCGGCCTCTGCAGCTCATTACCATGTTCGGCGAACAGAGCGATGTTACCTGCAAAGATCGGCAAGAGGTTTGTTTTCTCTCTAAAAATGTTCAACATTAATAGTGTCCTCTACTTGTCTCATTGCCCAGTCTATGACTAATTCAAAAAGCAGTGGCTACAGCATGCAACCCTGTCACACACCTGTGATGGCATTTAACCACTCAGTATCTCCATGACCCGACCTCGTGCTACACTTGCAGCCATCACACAAATATTTGATGACGTTGGACAACTTTTGAGAAATTCTGTGGACTTCCAAAATCTTCCAGAGTAATGGTCTGTGAATGCTATCAAAGGCCTTGGTAAAGTCGAAGAAGCTAATCACTCGGGGTTTAGGAAGGCAAGGCATCGTTCTATTATGCATCTCAGACTGAATATTTGCTCCGAACAGGATCTACCAGGATCAAAACCTGCTTATCCATGTCGCATCAAATACTGGTTAACATGACAATACAAAATACTTTTCATGGATTGAAAGCAAGTTGACGCCATGCTAATTGTTACAATCTGCTAGATTTTCTTTCTTTGGGAAAGGTACAATTATGTCTTGCTTCGTTTCCTGTGTACAATGCACTGTATATGATATATATATATATATATATATAATTTATTTATTACACATGTACAGACAAAAGAGGGAACTGGAAACTAAAAAGATCCCCCCCCCCATCCCCGAAATGTCTAAACAGATGTCTTTTGTTCAGTGATCCAAAGATAATTAGTGTAATTCTTATATTGTGCTATCTCCAAACTCGGTGGTGAGACCACCGATTCATTATTCACACAATTTAATTGGGTAGCAAGGTCGATTAAAAGTCTCCCTTAATGGGGACACTGAGAGACAGAACTGGGATGAGGTGACACTACTCCTTGGCATGGATGTGTTAATGCCAGAAGTGTTGTATCTATGGAAATGGTGTGTGCTCACCAAATGCAAAGCTTTCAAATTTGCTTGATGTCGATTGTACACCAGCAGTGGAAAGCAAAATATAGCCGTAAGGGACTTATTGGAACAGGCTTGTACCTGGACGGATGCAGTATTGTTGAAGTATTCCCAGCTCTGAGGTCGAGGTGGAGAAATGAATAAATAAACAAATAAATTAATGAACAGTGAAATAATTAAATAATGCACCATTGATTTCATCATTCGTTCATTTGTTCCTTCAGTGGCAAGGTTCTGTGCCTGTCAATCTTAAGCTCATCAGTAACCTTGTCCCATTGCTTTTCTCAGCCAAGTCACAGATCTTTTTCCCAGCGGCTTTCAGGCCATTTCACTGGACACACTTTAGAATTCCATTAAACCGCACGCTGTCCGAAGAACTAAATTATTCCATCATAATATTTTTCAACATATAATGATGTATCTAATTTTTGCTGACATGCAAATGAATGGGAGAGTATAGGAAAAAGAAAGGACATTAGAATTTGGAAAAAATGAAATGGAAAAGGAAAGAGGGACGTCCATTACGTGTGCGAATAATTGCAAGGATGGGAGGGAACATACATGAATGTATGCAGAGTAATCCACCGGCACATCTTCAAAAACTTCAATATCCTAGTCTTGGAAAAATCATGGAAGCACGAACCAAAAGCTGTCGTTGAAAACGAGGACATAACGCTGATGTACGACCTGACCATCCCATCAAGCTTGAACCTAGAAAACAAAGCATTGCAACCGGATATAGTACTTGGATGCAAAAAGAAAACGATGGCATTGCTAATGGAGGTGTCAGTAGCCTACTTAATAACTTGGTCTGAATAACACAGAAAGAAGGAAAATGACCAAATACCAGGATCTGAAAAATGAAGTCAAAAGAAACTGGAAGCTGGATGGTGCTGACAGCCAGTGAGAGTTGGACAAACAGCAGTCATGAACAGGAACCTCCATGAGATTTTGAAAACTATCCGGCGAAAATCACTGCAATCGACAATTGCTGGCTGTTCGGGATTCATTAACAGTCTTGCAAATAAATATCGGACCAAAGATATGAGGACAATGAAATTTCACAACTTGATCCTTGAAACATGATTCTATAAGTTCTGAGAGGATTCCATTTCACCTTCTGAAACCTGCAAATGAAGATCATAACTGACTGGAATGCAGGGTCATACAATAACTTTGGGAACCAATGGCTATCATTATGACAGCACCTTTAATAAGTAGTGAAGTCTGTGCCTGCCCCACTGTTCTTATCGCTCACTACTCCGACACCCCAAATAGGTTTAAAGGGGAACCCAAACACAAATTTGTTTTTTCTGAAAACCATTGAAAATCATTAATCACAGACTAATTTGAAGGGAAAAATAAAATTTGTCAAACAAAAAAGAATTAAAAAATCCCTCACATGTCGATTTTAGATAATGACATCATACTCAGAGTCTACCTTGATCCAAATGGCAGCTTACGTAGAGAAGTAGTGTATTTCAAGCTTGGATTCCGATACCGATTCCAATGTCATGAGCGAGTCTGAAGGTTCTCAGTATGTTAAAAGTGATCCGTGGGATTTTGATGAAACTATTGGACGTAACATTATTGATGGAAACGTTTTCAGTGGGATTATGGAGCCATATTGTTTTGAGCCTTATGCAAGTGATTCAGACGAAGATGGTGACAATGGAAGTGTAAGTGAAGATGAAAACTCTGGTCGCATGTTCACTGCAGATTGGTCAGTTTTGTTTTCCTGTTCAGTTGATAGTTTATAAGGGATTATGTATTAATTGATAAATCAGTTATATTACCATACATGGCAAGTTGAAGGCGACAAAAAAACTGGTTGGTAAGAATCAAAAGCAGTTTTTTTTTAAAACCTTTTGTGTGCTGCAGTTGCAGATTTGCAATGCGATAAAAAATAATTGAAAATTTTTTTGTTTTCATTTTGGTTATCCGTTGAACTTGACACCCAAGTTGTTTTTTTGCAAATACCACTTGAAATTCACAGCCCAATGAAAAAAATAAAATAAGCAACAGGGAACCGTGTGCCATAAACAATGCAGCACACAAAGGGTTAACCAAACGTGATAAAAACAGCTGTTTGATATGTTGACTCATTAGTAATGATAAGGAGGTTCCAAGTAAGACAACATATTGTTACGGCTGTGGAAATTCGCAATACACCATAAAGGACCCTCAGGTGAGATATCTTCTTAGGTACATGTGCAGTTAGCCCAAACCCGTTGTATAGAGGGAATTTATGTGATCCATCTGGGCTGCGACGCTTTCAGTCAGTCATTTTTTTTTCTTTCTCTATTGTTATTTCAAACGAACGGCAAAAAAGGGGCCAAGGAGGGAACTGCGAGGACGCGCGGGTTTTCCCGCCTGTTTTTCCCGCCATTTTTCCCCGCGCTTGGCGTGAAGGAAGGAGGAAGGGAAGCTCGCCGCCGATTGGTGGATGACCAGCGTGAGGCGGTCGGGGTGAGGGAACGCCCCTCTTCGAGAACTCTCTCGAAGGAGGGTGGAGCCGAAAACGGGGGCACAGTGAAGGGCGAAGCCCCGGGGAATAAAAGTCGGATACGGGCAGAGCACTTTTGGTGCTCTTGCTAACTTCGTCTTCTTCTCTCTCTGGCTCTTGCTCTCTTCGTCTTCGTCTCCTCTTCGTGGTGGCCGCTGGCCTGGTCTTCTGTGGTGCGGTCCCGAGACCTCGCTTGCGGGCCGGAGCGTCTGCCATTCCCCACACCACGACCTCGAGCAACGTTTCCCCCCCCTCCCCCTTTCTATCCACGCTGAGATAGCGCTGGAAACCCCGTCCGTGGCGTTGAGCGGCCAACAAGTGCCGGCGCGAGGCACGCCGGAGAGGACTCGCCTACCACGCCAGGGATCGGAGTCGCGGCCAGGCGCGACCACGCCAAAGGACATGGGAGAGGGACTCGACGGCCCAAAGGGAAGTCACTATTTTCTTTTCGGGGTTTTTGTATGGATCTTATGGCGCCGTGTCTCGTAAAGTAGAACTGTATAAGTGTTGCCGTGTGTGTGCGTAGTCGGTTTTAACTGGTTTTCTTCTTGCATTTGCTTTTTGTGTATGGCTGTATATACGTGCTTTCCGTGTGCTGGGAAATAAAATGCTTGCTTGTTGAACTGTGCCCGTTTCGTTTCGTCTTTTCTTCATCGACCCTCCATCTTGCTTCACGTAAGGGGTTCGTAGTGGGTGCAACATCCCGGAAATTAATCTGAACCGTCCAGGTCGACGATAACACCGCTCAGTTATCCCGATAGTACGGAACGGGCCGCCCAAGTGGCTCGTGTCCGGAGTCGACCTGCGGTGAGGTACAATCGCCCGGTTTACCATCCGCGTGGGTACTTAGGTAGGTCGAGTTTGGCGAACAACCCTATCCTACGCGGGTGGCAGATTGACACGATTGTGGTGAGGTCGAAAGGCCCACCCGTGACTAGCTCCCGGCGTTAGTCCAAGAGGGTCACGACAGAATTGTCCGTCCGGTGTGCGACGTGCCACGATTCGAGTTACGCGGCCGTTTGCACGCCGGCGGGCGCGAATTCGCAACAATATATACTGTATATATATATATATATATATATATATATATATATATATATATATATATATATATATATATGTATATATATATATATTGATATATATTGATATATATTGATATATATATATATATATATATATATATATATATATATATATATATATATATATATATATATATATATATATTGATATATATATATATATATATATATATATATATATATATATATATATATATATATATATATATATATATATATATATATATATATATATATATATATATATATATATATATATATATGTATATATATATATATATTGATATATATATATATATATATATATATATATATATATATTGATATATACATACATATATTGATATATACATGCAAACATACATATATACAAACAAACATATCTTCTATCTATATATTACTCAAACTCTCATCATGTATGTTCCCGAAATACAGCCAAAACAGTACACGATAGCGCAAAAATGTTAGGGCCACCTTACTCACCATTCCCCTGCGGTGTGCAGTATCAAGTTTCGTTCAAATCAGGCAATGAAAAATATATTAAAAAATCAATTCCAGATTCAGTTAAGTACTCTTTGGGAGAATTTTATCAATGCAAACAACCTCAGCGGTATTGTTCGCTGGAGCTATCTTTTTATTTTTTTTTGAAATGATTTTTTTCATCAACCGCTGTCACAATGGGAATCCAACGGGTTCACGGGTCATCTAGTATGTATGTATGTAGAAGGAATACGCGCCGTCAACGGTTGTTGATTTACCTCAGAGAGCTCAAGGTGCTGTCATTTCCGGACGAATCACCCTCCCCACAAGGTCAATCGACGACCAATAGCAGTGGGAGGGCGTGGGCCTCATCAAAGTTGCACATGTCCAAAGTGATAAAAGTCAAGTGCGCTGGGAAAAAGAAGGGAGTTCACTTTCTCACTAGCCCTGTTCGCTGTGCTGAGCCAGTAATGAAAACGGCTGCATCGTGTCCCACCGGACTGTGATCATGAGTCAAATGACATTTCATGTTTATGCCGGGCAACCAGGACAACTAATTTTCTTACCACTCTCTGATTCACTTTCTTATATAAATGTTTAGTACATTCTAGGTGCGGTCGAAAGCTGAAATTTTGCATAATGATGCAACACAAAGCCAATATCCCTGGAAAAATCCCAAAACCATCGCAAAAAGTCGATGCATAATGGTCGCCGGTGCAGCCTCGGTATGCTCACTCGAGTTCACATGACCCGAGACAATGAAACTTACACAAACTTGTTGCTTGCAACGATAACACACCGATTCCACCTTTTGTTTTATAACTTTTGCCGTATTTGCATTAAAATTTATTGTTGATATAAACTTTTAAACAAAGAACTCATTCTAATCACTAATTAGAGATGTGCTTGAGTTATTGAGCTTGCAAAATGCAAGGTCTATCACCTTCAGTCAATATATAAAGCTTTTAATTTATTATGTATGCACATAGGATGCACCCGAGTATTTGTTTGTCGTGTCGAGAACCCACAAGTATGTACTGTATGTGTATACTATGTATGTATGTATATATATATATATATATATATATATATATATATATATATATATATATATATATATATATATTTGTGGGCCGGGGGTCCGTGGCGAGAATGACCACTCGGTGTGGAAAGCTTACGTCGTCTCCCACCAAACTCCCCGGAACTGTAGGCCGTCGCTCGGATAACTCCGCGAGCCGGCGGGTCGTTTAACCGACCATGGTCGCCAATATTTCAACCGCGTAGCGTAGGGTCTATTTGTCTATAACCAATTTACCTAATTAACTACGCGATTTCGACTACCAGGGAAACCACGACCTCAGCATGTCTTGCTCGAACCGTGTCACTCTCCCATCTGCGGTGGAGTTCCAACTACCGACTACCAAATCCGGATCGGGTGCAGCCGAGCGGAAACTGCCAAAGCTGTGCCGGCTGGAATGAACAGATTATCGGGGATATCGGGGATAAAACCCTGCCTAAACTCGGATCCGAACCATGCTGGACCAATTCAAGAAGGGACGGAAACGAACTGGGAACATTTCTCACAAGTTTTATTTACAGTAAATGAAGACACAAAGCAAGACTTAACGCAAATATGCAAGAAGTATTAACAATGATCCAAAAACACTTATTCAGTTCTACTTAAAGACAGGCCCACACGCAGACACACACACAAATGAAAAGAAACCCAGAGTTCTTTATTGGACCCTCACAGCTGAGGAGAGAGACAAGCTGGGGGTCAGAGTTCGGTTGGGTACCTGGCCGTCGGAGAAAGGGGGTACTCCACGCTGTGGCACCTGACAATGGTCGCTGGTTTGGTCCCCAGTCACACGTGTGGGACTCGAGGTTCATGGCGGAGCTCGCGTGGTGAATAGTGGGGTCCACGTAGGGGGCGTCGGGATCGCTCTTTCCTTCCTTGTTAAGGGCCAGCAGAGACATGTTCGCCTCCTCGACGACCTTCGTAACAGCAAAAACCCTCCAAAACTCTCCAAAAAGACCCACCAAAAACTCTCCAAGACCCCACAAAGACACTCCAAGACCCCCAAAAGACCCCTGCCTCAGAGAGTGCTCAAGAATTTATGGACCTCTCAGTGGGGAGGGGCCTTGGTGAACACACCTTGCTGTCCGCCTTTGATGGGACAGGGTCCCACGGCATACCTTTCCGGGGCGGGGCCTTGGCCCCAGCACGGGAAACCCCAGCCACTCTTCCACGCGGGTTCATACTTGACGAGTAACAGTATCAACGCTGCAATGGCCCCTGCCGGGAAACCCCAGCCACTCTTCCACGCAAGTTCATACTTGACGAGTAACAGTATCAATGTTGCAAAGGTTGTCGTGAAAGAGTTACAATGTTCGTGGGAGCTGAGAAACCGGAACCGCGAGATCTTGCCTTGGCACGTCAGGGTGCGAGAAGGCAGCTGGTTGGTGGTGGATCGTGATGAGCCGAGGGGTCATGCAGATGGGATGGTCGTTAGAAGGCTTGTTGGAGGGTTCGTTGGATGTAAATATTTAATAACCTAACTAACAAGCTCAAATGAGCTAAGATCCTCGTCCTCTTAATGATGACGTCATAAAAACGAATATGACGTCATTGTGATGTCTCAGGTTTGCGATAAATTATCTGTGCTAATGCCCGGCTTGATTCCTGCAAACGAAATTCAAACAGCTTGCCTAGTTTCGGAGATAATGGTATAGGCGATTTCCATTAGCTGCGATATTATGATGTTAACTTTTTTTCTTGGAAGAATTTCCGAAATCGGAGATGGTTACTGCGTTTATGGACCTCTATGGGAGATGGGCTTTTTGCATATACATGGCAAGTTTCACGAAGATCCGATGAAAACTCTGGGTTGTGAAACAAAAAATGTCAAAAAATAGGAATGGCGTCATAAAAGTTGATATGACGTCATAGTGATGTATCATATGTGCGGTAATTCATCTCTGCTAATGCCCTGTTCGATTCCCGCAAACAGAATTCAAAAAGCTTGCCTAGTTTTGGAGATAATTTTTTTGGCGATTTCTATTAGCGGAGATATTTTGACGTCATAACTTTTTTTCTAGGAGGAATTTTCAAAATCGGAAATGGTTACTGTCAGAGCAGGGTATTTTTACATATATATGCCAAGTTTCAGGAAATTTCGATGAAAACTGTAGGCTGTGAAGCAAAAAAGTCCACAAGAAGAAGATTAAGAACAGCAACGTGAGTAAGACTTCGAGATCCTCCACGAGGATCCAAAAAGAAATCGCAACGCACGCCTTTGATTCTCCCACTGAACAAAAGGAAAGGGATCTGACTCCACACATACTTAACGACATAACTGAATTTTTGGACATTTGCATGTTGAATGCTTAACGTTTCCAGATCCGTAACTATATATATATATATATATATATATATATATATATATATATATATATATATATATATATATATATATATATATATATATATATATATATATATATATAGTTACGAATTTGGATTTCAATTGCACACAACATACAGGTTCCCTTAGTCAGCTATGTCGATAAGTGCATGTTCCCTAGATAGCTCACCTTTCATTGTTTAAATGTTTAGAGATCGATTAGATGCGCTGCAGATCGATTTAATAGTTCGGGAACGAAACAATGGAGACGTCCCTCCCCCTCTTCTGCGAAGAGGAAGAAGAACCCTGCCATCCCGTGATGTCAACAACTCCCTCCCACCCGTGGTTGAGCAGGGGGTGGATCACGAGGGCATGAGTCACGCCGGGTGCGGGCGAGGGGGTGCAAAGGATAAAGAGGACATCTTTTCTTTGTTCAAAAAGAGTCCCGAAAGAGTTCGTGTGCTGAGTCCCGTGGGAGGAGTAAGCTTTTTTGCTTCGGAGAGAGCAGTCGTTCAGCCGTCGTGTCCTGCTTGGCTTGAGGCCTTCGGAAGCTTTTTGCTTCGGCTGCTGCTTTGTTTTGAAAGGAACTTGAGCAGGTTGTTCGGCTCGAGCTGCGAGTAGAGGCTTCTTCCTCTTCTTCCTCCTCCTCTTGGTCCGTGGATGTTGTCGTTCTCCATTTTGTTTCCCAGCTTGGTGCGACGCGTCGGCCTCTTCTTGGAGTTGGATCCTCGGGGAAGCGACGCATCGACAGGAAGGATCGGCGCCTCATCTCACCGGCACGTGTTGAGAAGCGCGGGAGGATGCGCGGGAGCTCGAGAAGGATCACGGCGATTTAGATCCAGCTCGCTCTCGCTGGAGCCCGGGTCCAGACAAGTTGAAGACCACACGAGGTGTAAAGGTTCGAGTCAAGCTCTGAGTTTCAGCTCACCTGTCCTCCGAGCTGGAGCTCGTGATTAAAGGCCTTTGCCACCGTTTCGTGTGTGTGTGTACACGTGTGTGTGTACACGTGTGTCCGTGGGCCCGTCTAATAAGTAGGAACTGCTGTTAAGTGTAAATGACTGTACATAATAAGTAGACGGTTGTAGTTCTTTTGTTGCTTGTATAATTGCATACGTGTTTCATTATAATAAATGTCCTTGTGTAAATGTAAAACTGCTCGTTTCGTCCATTCCCTCATTGACTGAACATTTCGTGTGTTGGGAGTTAGAAAGCCGTTGGTTTGCCGTAATAGGGGGACATTTGGACCGACGGTTCTCGGCGATTACGCCGCTCGGAATAGCGCACGGACAGGCTCGCCTCGGCGGTTTGTTCCGTACGAGATCCGTCGAGGGTGGAATGCCCCGGTAGTTGGATCACGTGGGTATTTAGGTTCATTGAAGATTGGCAATCGACCCTTCCCCACGTGAGCTGCCGATTGGCATATTTCGGTTCTTGTACAAGGACCCGTCGCTCGGAGTTATCCGGGCAGCGATCTATATTCCGGGCGATCGGTCGTGCCGAATCGACTTGCAGCTCCGTTCAGAGCGGTCGGTTGGCGGCGACCCCCCGGCCAGTAACAATATATATATATATATATATATATATATATATATATATATATATATATATATATATATATATATATATATATATATATATATATTCTTCTTCTTCTTCTTTCGGACACTCCCGTTAGGGGTCGCCACAGCGGATCATCCTTCATGATCCGCATAATGATTTGGCACAGGTCTCCTCTTACGACACATGGATATGGTACACCTATTCTAACCACGGCATACTATATATATTGTTGAGAATTCGCGCCCGCCGGCGTGCGAGCGGCCACGTAACTCGAATCGCGGCACGTAGCCCACCGGACGGACAATTCTGTCGTGACCCTCTCGGACTAACGCTGGGAGCTAGTCACGGGTGGGCCTTTCGGCCTCACCACGATCGTGCCAATCGGCCCCCTGCGTGGGATAGGGTTGTTCGCCAAATTCGACCTACCGAAATACCCACACAGAGGGTAGACCGGGCGATCGCACCTCGCCGCAGGTCGACTCCGGACACGGGCCACTTATGCGACCCGTTCCGTACTATCGGGATAACCGAGCGGTGTTATCGTCGGCCTCGACGGTTCTGATTAATTATCGGGCATATTAAGCCCACTACCAACCCTTTACGTGAAGCAAGATGGAGATTCAATTTAAAAAAAGACGAAGCAAAACGGGAAAAACAGTTCAACATAAGGCACATTTATTCCGCGGCACACGGAGAGCACACATATACAATTACAACAATTATGCACCAAAAGCAGATGTTACAAAAGAAACACAACAATGCAGATCTCCTACCGACTACGCGAGCACACGGCAACACTTACACAGTTTTACTTTACAGACGGTGCCGACAACACATTTACCCAAAAGCAAAAGAAAAGGGCCACCCTCAAAGACAAGGGGGCAGACGGGGCCTGTGGGCCGCGAGACCGGGTGGAGCCTACCCGTGTCTTGTGATGAGCCGCAAATGTGGCGGCGGTGCCCCAACTCCGCGCTCCTTCTCGGGTTTCGTTGGCCCTGTTGGAGTGGGGTGGGAACGGGGCCCCCTTTTCGCACTATCTCGGCGCGGGGGAGAAAAAAGGGGGGAATTGTTGATGCTCTGGGGAAAGAGGATAGCTGGCTTGCTTGGGTCCCGCGACGAGCGACTCCGCTGCGACCTCGTCGCCGACCGCCATCTTCCTTGCCTCGGACCCGAGGTATCCGGTCCCCTCCACAATTCTCCTCAGCCGACTGCCTCCAACCCTTCTCCAACTCAAACTCCAACTCCTCTCCAACTCCGACTGCCTCCAACTGCTTCCAACCCAAAACTCTCAACTCTTCTCCAACTCGCCATGACCGAAAAACTCTGTAAAACTGACTGAATTCGCCCCGCGCTCAGCGCTTTATAGTGGTGTAGGAGAACCCATATGCAAATTTCTGGATCAGAACGAGCTCGGGGGTGGAGCCACGCTCGCCCATTGGACGGAGAAAAAGGGGCGTGAATCTCCCCTGATCCTCGAATTTGCATATATCGATTCTACTCCGACGCGCCTGGAGGCGGGGCCAAATCGCCCCGCGCTTGCTGATTGGACGGATCAGAAGTGGGCGTGTATCATTCCTGATCCGACTTCTCCTCGGAAAGGCCTGCATTTTGTACCCGCGGCTCGGCGCGCACCCTGTACGAGTCCAGGACCGCCTCACGCTCGGTGCCCACAAGCGGTGCGGGAATGGCCGCAGAAGGAGAGGTGAAGGTGGTGGAAGGTTTAAAGTGCTGGTCCATGGCCATGGCGACGTTTGGAATGGCGGTGATGCGATGTTTGCAGGAGCAAGTTGTGAAGGTAAAGGTCGTGGCTGTTGGCGTTGTTGTTGTTGTTGTGAAGCGGCGTTGCGGTTGGTGGTTGTTGTGTGATGGCGGTTGAGACGTGGTTGGTTCAAAATAAAGATAGAACAGAAAAACGGCTATCTTAAAGGGTCGCAGCCCGAATGAATCACATTTATTCCCTCTAAACAAAGGGTTTGGGGCTAACTACACATGCACTTACAGAGATATCTCACCTACGGGACCTGAATGGTGGTTTGCGAATTTCCTCAACCGCAACAATATATATATATATATATATATATATATATATATATATATATATATATATATATATATATATATATATATATATATATATATATATATATATATATATATATATATATATATATCTCTTCTTCTTTCAGCTGCTCCCGTGAGGGGTCGCCACAGTGGCTCATCCGTTATGATCCGCAGAATGATTTAGCACAGGTTTTGCGCTGGATGCCTTTCCTGTCGCAACGCTGGTCACCACTTACGACACAGGGATATGGTACACCTATTTGAACCGGGGCATAGACCGGGCCCAGTACACTGGTGCTCACTTCGCCGACCTCGGAAGGATGACAGGCTGAGTCAACCTCCTGGTGTGTATTAATTCAGTGGCCCAACGGGGCTTGAACTCGACCTTTTGGATCCCAGGCCGCTATCCTAACCACTACGCCAACACCAGGCTTATATACAGTATATATACAGAATATATGTATATGTATGAATATATATATATATATATATATATATATATATATATATATATATATATATATATATATATATATATATATATATATATATATATATATATATATATATATATATATATATATATATATTGATATATATATATATTGATATATTGATATATATATATTGATATATTGATATATATATATTGATATATTGATATATTGATATATATTGATATATTTCTTCTTCTTCTTCCGGCTGCTCCCGTTAGGGGTCGCCACAGCGGATCATCCGTAAGATCCGCATAGTGATTTGGCATAGGTTTTACGCCGGATGCCCTTCCTGACGCAACCCTCATCGCCTCTTATGACACAGGGATATATATATATATATATATATATATATATATATATATATATATATATATATATATATATATAGTTACGGATTTCAGAATCCGGACTGATGAATGCATCCACACATCCAGGTCCTCAGACAGTTATTTCCTTAAATACATGTTCAGATTAACCCCATCCCTATGTCTCATGGGATCTTAAATGTGATGCGTTGAGACGGGGAAAGGATAGATCCCCTCTCTTATGGGAAGCTTTTTTTTCTTTATGACAGACACGTTCACACACATTTCTTTCATGTGCTCTGAAGCCCGCCCTCGTTTTTCTTCAGCAACTTTCTTTCGCGAGCTCCGATGCCTGCCTTTTTTTTTGAGATCGCACGGGTCGTCATGGTAACCGTGCCCCAGTGGGGCGGGGTGAGCTAGGGGCGGATGGCACCCTGCGGAGACGGCCCGGGAATATAAAAACGAGCGAGGGAAAGCGTGAGGTACGCTCTGTGAGGAGACACGTTCTGTGAGGAGAGACGTTCTGAGATATTAAAAAACGAGCGAAAGAGGGATGTTCTCTGAGGAGAGAAAGTCCAGAGAGGAAAAAGCAAAGGGTGAGAGAAGCGACCAAGAAGTGGGTGTCTAACCAGCGCTGAAGAGACAATTCACCCTTCCAGTGCTTTGGCAAGCGAGCGTGTGGTGCGCGTGTGGGTGTGAGCAGCACTGCCATCAAGTGAGGCTCGGGTCGATCACCAACAGCACTGGGGTCGAAACCCACGACGGACGATATCGGTGCCCTCCAGACTTTGACCGGCATTCAAGGCTGCCCCGCGAGAGGGGCACGGCAAAGCTGGGTGCTGGCGACGGACGTGACACGCACGCACGCATTTTCAGGACGTTTTTGCTTCACGGACGACTTTCTGGTGAGCGAGACGATTCTCCCCCTCCCCTCCTCCTGAATGATCTGCTGGGTACCCTTGTCTGTGTTTAGCTGTGAGTAAGTCAACCCCCGATAAGCATCTGCTCTTTGTCTCTTTACTGGCATTTTGATTGATTTTGCTTTGAAATTCTTTATTTCCCTCAGCAAATAAAAGGTTCTTTTTATTTATTTATTTTATTATTAATAAATTATTTGTCTATTTCCAACCTGTCCGCATTTGTCCTTTCCTTTCATTAGTCTACCATTGTCTGAACCGAGATAGACTGGGAGGTAATTACCACAGATTTGAGCAAAAAAATTGTCGGCACGCACCAGCGGTTAAAACGCTCAGTCGCCCTTATTAAAATCTAATCAGATAATATTGGTGCTTTGCTTAGGGCATGCTCCCCGCTCAGATAACCACATGACCTCTAGTTAAAGGGAATAATTAGACTGCGGACACTGGAACTCGTGGTTGACTTGGTGGCGTTGGTGGTTTTAAAACAACCCACCATCCCATAACGTTAATTGTGAGTGGTGGCCCAAGTCCAGCTTTATCGAGGACAACCGGGGATTAATCCCCCTGAGTGACAAGCGGTATCTCGGTAACTGCGACCGCAACAATATACTGTGTGTATATGTATATATATATATATATATATATATATATATATATATATATATATATATATATATATATATATATATATATGTATATATATATATATATATATATATATATATATATATATATATATAATCTCCCATTGACACCTTGGCTTGGAAGGAGACAGGTTGCCTGAAAGTTGTCTGAACAAGATTACCCCCTGTCGCAGATGCCTATCTGGAGCTCATTACCTGTGGATGTAAATCAAAGTACAGGACAGCCCAATGCACTTGCGTCAGAAAGAACCTTACGTGCACTTTCAGCTGCAGATGTGATGCGATCAACTGCTGCAACCCAGCTGTCCAATAAACATGCAGACACAGATGTACATGTAGGCTGATAAGACACTTCATTTCTCATTATTTTGTTGTCACCCAGTTGACCAGACCCAGACACATCACATCGATGCATAATTTTTTTTTTATTTCAACAACTATATGTTTTAACATGTGACATGAAAAAACACTCCTTTGTTTCATTATATCATCCATTCAGGTGCAATATCAAATTTAACCTCTTGGTACATACATATACATCATAATAATTTTATTTATATATATATATATATATATATATATATATATATATATATATATATATATATATATATATATATATATATATATATAATTATCGACATTGAATGAAGTTTAAATTTATGCAAAACCCCAAAAATACCTGATGTGACCTTGGAAATTACCTTTAAATTCATAATCGAAGTTGTTTTCACCAGCATTTTCTATCTCGTTCTAGGAATGATTGATCTAGCACAGTTGCCTGATATTAACAAACAATACTGTCAAAAGTGTGAAATGTAATGTTGGCCGGACCCCTATTCGACACCAGAGTAGGGAATGTCTTCTTCAGTGAGTTCTGTAACTTCACCAGCTGTTTTTGAAAATTGATATCATCTTTACAGTGGCTTCACAAACAGTAGGAAGAGGAAGCATCTTGATTAGGGCTGGACCTGATATGAAGTGGAGGCAAACCAATCCTGTATCATAAGATGACATCTGATCTGATTATTCATTACTCCATTTAAATTATCGAGATGAGCTTTAATCTCAACATGGTATGAATGGAGCAAGGTGGTCATATCCCCTGTTTATATTGTACAGTGTCACTCGCTTCCAAAGCTAAATGTACCGTTCTTTGTCTCTGTTGCTGTTGTGTACTTTTGTTCTGTGTTGAATGGTATGCAGATCATGCCCAATTGCTTGCTCAACAAAAGCTAGAATGGATCCAATGAGCTTGTGTTTGGTCAAGGGGTTAAAAAACGACATGGAAAATGGTGGTAAGATGGTATGGGATGGAATCTGATGGGTGGAGAGGAGGGGATGGTCTTGTGGATACAGAGGTTCTGGCAGGAGAAGGTAGAATCGATATAATACATCAGAAATACAGGAATATGAAGTGTGGCCAACTCGTTTGCTGTACAAGCGATATCCTTACCTCGGTGGAATCGTACTTTTTGAAGGATGATCACATTTCTATGTTTCCTAATTAAAAATGATATAGTAAGTAAAAACACCAAAGTAGGGAAAGAATACTGGTTCTGGCTCACTTTTCCCCATGTAAATGAATGGGGGATTTTCAGCCATGAAATTTTTCTTTTTTTTCCCCTAAAAAAATAAATCCCCTTTTTAGCCCAAGGTATATTTATTTGTCTCCCCTTTTAACCTGGAGCCTGGTGTTGGCTTAGTGGTTAGGGTGGCGGCTTGGGATCCCAGGGTCCTGAGTTCAAATCCCGTTGGCTGCTGAATTAACACCAGGGGGTTGACTCAGCCTGCCATCCTTCCGAGGTCAGCGAAATGAGTGCCAGTGTACTGGTCCCGGTGTATGCCCCGGTTAGAATAGGTGTACCATATCCCTGTGTGTCGTAAGAGGCGACCAGGGTTGGCGTCAGGAAGGGCATCCGGCCATAAAACATTGCCTCAAGAAAAAGCCAAACCCCTGCACAGCAGGGAAAAATGGCTGTAAAAACGGTCATTTTTTTTATTTCCCCTTTTAACCTAGGGGCTCTCTATTCAAATAGCCCATACAACAAGATAAAGATTTGTTAAAGGTGATTCTAAAGAAATATCTGAAACGTCTAAGCCCCGGGACACTCTTTATCAAATAACCCATACAACAAGATAAAGATTTGTTAAAGGTGATTCTAAAGAAATATCTGAAACGTCTAAGCCTCGGGGCACTCTTTATCACATAACCAATGCATATTGTTTAGCTCACTCATTGAACCTATAAACATTTGTTCATTCTCAAATTCCTTCAATAGTTTAATTTTCTTTGCACAATAATCCCCATCTAAAATATTGAAAAACAAAACATTTGAATCTTTATATTTTTTAAGATACCCCTTTTGTGCCATTACGAAATGATAAACTTCTCTTAATGATCTCATCTGGCCACCGCCCGAGTTGCAAATCATTTTTGTACATAAACCATGCCATAAAAAAGTTTTGTTTCAAATGTTTTCAGTTCATGCCGTGAAAATGAGGAAGTGTTTTTTTTGACACGGCCGTGCTGTGTGAATGAGGAAGTGGTTTTGGACTGTCATGCTGTGAAAAAATAGGAACTATTCTGTGAGACAAGGTCTCGTGTTTATATTTTATCTCAGAACACGAACTGAAAACATTTGAATCAAAACTTTTATGGCGTGGTTTATGTCCAAAAATGATTTGCAACTCGGGCGGTGGCCAGATGAGATCATTAAGAGAAGCTTGTCATTTCCTGTGCCCACACCCAATGATTAAGCAATCTCCTCATCGTTGCTTTATAAGCGGTTCGCCAGACAAAGTTTCTGCCAGACGGGATTTTCATTTTTACAACTGAGGCATGGACGATATTTCTTCCGATGAAGCCAACAGCCCACTACAGAGTTGGTAAGTTTGTGTATGCTTTTCTCTTTGAACGATGAAGCAAATGATTATTAATTAAATCATGATAATTCTGATATATATATATATATATATATATATATATATATATATATATATATATTTTCCCTGACAGGGCATTGGAAAAAATTGAGTTTACATATCACGACGTGGTTCATGAAATTAATACTCTTATTGAAGAGATCAATGATTTTAGAAGAGAATTGAAAGACATTTACAATGAGTGGCATGAAGTCTTATCACGTCCTCTCATCTCGAAGGAATTAAACCAATGGTGAGACACGTGTGTGTGCCTCTCTCTCTGTCTGTCTTTCTACCTACCTCTCTCTGCTCTTATTGAAGAGGCCAATGATTTATAATGACTGGTCTCTGATCTCGAATGAATTAAACCAATGGTGAGGCACGTGTGTGTGTGTCTATGTGTGTGTGTGTATGTGTGTGTGTGTATGTGTGTGTGTGTGCGTGTGTGTGTGTGTGTGTGTGTTGCTTTCCCTGTCTGTCTCTTCATCTATACCCTTGACTTATTATTTTTTTTTTCAGCACTATCGCACAACATCAGCTGTTGAAGCAATCTTGTACAACACATGATTTTCTGGAGGTAAATATTTCTGAATTATTATTAATATCACTCGTACAACACATGATTTTCTGGAGGTAAATATTTCTGAATTATTATTAATATCACTCTCTCTTTAGAATGTCGCCTTATGTTGGTTGCATCATTAGTTTGGACGTGGTTTTGTCAGTACACTGGAATTCATTTTATTGACCTTGAAAGGATGACAGGCTCCTGGTGTGTTAATTCAGTGGTCAAGGAGGCTTATTCATATTACCATGTAATTATCTTTATAGAACCTAATTATTATCCACTTTTTGTTTCAAAACAGAATATGGTGTCTGAGTTTCGAAATCACAAGACATCTGAAGAAGATTGCTGGGAAAGATTGTACATTCTCGCAAATGAATATTTAATATTTTCAATATTAATAAATTATATTTGTTTTGTTTACAATTACTTGATTCTGAATTACAAGAAAAGAATAAAAGAGATGTAAAGGGGGGGGTTGGGGGAGGGGGGTAGGTGCGCTCCCCCAATGACCCATCACCCCCTCATCCCATCCCTCCCCTCCCCATGTGTGTGTGTGGGGAAGGGTGGGGGTGGGATGAGGGAGGTGGTGGGTCAAAGGTGGGGGCGCACAGGGGGATGAGGGGGGTGGGGCTTGTGTGGGCGGGGCTTGTGTGGGCGGGGCTTCGGTGGGGGCTTGTGTGGGTGGGGTGTGGGTGGGAGGGGCTTGTGTGGGCGGGGTGTGTGTGGGTGGGGCTTGTGTGGGTGGAGCTTGTGTGGGCGGGGGTTTATGTGGGTGGAGCTTGTGTGGGAGGGGTTTATGTGTGTGGAGTTTTTGTGTGGAGCTTGTGTAGGCAGGGCTTATGTGGGAGGGGTTTATGTGGGCAGGGTTGATATGGGCAGGGGTGTATGTGGGTGGAGCTTGTGTGGGAGGGGTGAATGTGGATGAGGCTTATGTGGATGAGGTTTGTGTGGATAAATGGATGGGTGGAGAGATGGGGGGATGGGTGGATGAGTGGAGCTTGTGTGGATGGGTGGATAATTTTTTAATTAAATAAACATGTTGTGTGTGTGGGGAACTAATTAACTAATCACTAATTATGTGAATATGATGAATATGGGTGGAGCTTGTGTGGGGTTTGTGTGTGTGGAGCTTGTGTGGAGTTTTTGTGTGGAGGTTGTGTGGAGCTTGTGTGGGGTTTGTGTGGGGTTTGTGTGGGCGGGGCTTCGGTGGGAGGGGCGTGTGTGGGCGGAGTCAAAAAGGGGCGGAGTCAAAAATTTCAATTTATTGGAGCTTGTGGGGGGTGTGTGGTGGGGTTTGTGTGGGGTTTGTGTGGGCGGGGCTTGTGTGGGCGGGGGCTTGTGTGGGTGGAGCCAAAAAGGGGCGGAGTCAAAAAATTTCAATTTATCTTTGTCTTTTGTAATTCCTGTGAATAAAATGAACCTAAAATCTCTTCCCTTCCAAATCATATATCTTATAAGTCCAAGGAACCGTATCTATTACATCAACAATTTTAAAAAGCTCGTTGGTCCATCTTTTCGTATAACCTTTTTCAAAATGAGATTTCCACCTATATATTCTTACGATATCACCAACTTTGAACTTAGGTTTTCTGACATTAATCTCTTTTTCATATTTTAATTTTGTAAATGTTTCTGATGGTTTCATATTTGTTGCCGTGTGAATCGTGTCATTATACTTATCCACAATATCCTGAATAAAAGATGACCATTGTTGTGAACCGAGTTGTGTGAATTTTTTATATAGTCTCTCTTTTAAGGTACGATTAAAACGTTCAACAACAACTGCCTTCCCTTCATTAAAGGTACTGTATAATGTAATACTGTTATTTTTTAGAAAATTCATAAATGTCTTGTTATAAAACTCTCTACCCTCATCAGTCCACAATTTTTTAGGTTTTCTCTTACTTTTATTAAATATCTGTTGAAAAGCTAACATAAGAGTATTACCTGTTTTGTTTTTTAAAGGGACAACCCACACATATCTACTCCTCAAATCAATAACGGTTAAAGCATACTTGTACCCCTTATCATTATTGAGTTCAATCAAATCAGCAGACCAGATATAATCTACTTCCTTGGAATAAACTTTCCTTCTCTGAAACTTTGTGAATATTGGTTTATGTAATTCATCAGCTAATTGCTCTTCAATCTTAATGACATCATTAGAGCTTACAAGTTTTTTGAATTTCCAAGTCCAAGTTTCAATTTAGCACTGATCATCTTCTTCACAATGAACTGATCAACTTTTTCTCTCAAGGTTGGATTTTGTATCAGAGACAAATTATACAACATTTCTCTATCGGCTTCATGCTTTTCTTCCAACGTTGTGGTATTCCCATAATCAATATCGTGTCTCATGCACACTTCATCAACTCTATTGATAGGCTTACTCCAGGATTTAGGATTGTCTGCCTCATCTAATCTTTTATCCAAGTTTGTGCCTGGACCACAGAAAGAATACCCTGGAAGATGTAATTCCCCTGGTATTCCAGTAGTTGTAAATTTACTTCCTGATAAAAACTTTTGTATATCTCCTCCTAGTTTGTGTTGGGAGATAAATTGATTTTTTTGAACCACACACCGAACATATACCTTTTTGTATAACCCTGTTATTTTTACTTTTAATATATGAAATATTTTTAGTATTAGTTTTCTTTTTACATTTGAGACAATAACTCATTTATTTATGAGAAAAATTCCTGCAGAGTGCAAAAACCTTTTTAGTTTCCAACATGCACATTTGAATCTTAATTTTTAAAACATAAAGAATCCTTAGAAATGCCTTCACTCTCTCCCCCATTTATTTAAGAAAAAAAAAAAAAATGAAAAACTTGAATTAAAATACATGTCTTCTCGATGTCAATAGTCTTGTCGAAAGTATTGTAAATAGACTTATCAATTCTTTGTTTTCCTCCTCGGTGGGTTGAGTTATTTTCTGTAATACCCCTATTCTTTTTGAATCTCACTGGTTTTCATATTTTGATATTTATTCATCCACTCTCTTTCCTCCCTCACCTCCCTCTCTCTCTTCTCTCTTTCCTCCCTCTCTCTCTTCTCCCTTTCATCCCTCTCTCTCTTCTCTCTTTCCTCCTTCTCTTTCTTCTCCCTCTCCTCCTTCTCTCTCTTCTCCTTTTCCTCCTCTTCCCTCTCTTCTTCAACTCCTTCCTCATCCCTTACTATCCTTGAATCGCTTACACCCCATAGAATATTATACATATATTCATCAGGATTTCTTGTTATTCCTGTATCCAAAATAATTTTTTACAACAGGAAACCAATAAAATTTCTTTTGAATTTCTAAAAGAGCCTTACCTTTTCTTAACTTTATAATTTTTTCATTATTTAACATTCTAATTAAATCTAAAGTTGTCGGTTTATCAACATCAGCATAATGCCAATCTTTTATTGAAAATACCTCATTCTTATGTTGTAGAACATATTTATTAAAATACCGAATACCCTTTTCTTGAAGGTATGCTTGAACACAGAAATGATAATTTTCTTGAAGCCTTCTTGCTGTCATTTATGTATTAGAAATATATGTTAGAATAATATTATGGCACGAAACACCTCCCCATCTTCCCATAGTTAAATCATTTTGTATTTCCTTACTTATTATATATAATCCTGTTTTTTTCTGTTTTCATGAGATAAACAAGGGCAAAACCATTATTATATTTACCCTTATTAAATTCTTTTATTTGTTGTTTACTAATCGTAGCCCCACAAAACTCATTCTCGATACCAAGTGGATAATATTCTTCCTTACGAGACTGATTTAATTGTTCCAGGTCTTCGAGGTTAATTTTAAATGACCAATTATACCCTAAATCATTCATATCATACCCCCATTGTTCTATTCTCATACAAACGATACGCCCTTCTTTATAAAAATTTATTTTAATTCGAACTGTGAATTCTGTATGACCTGGAGATAATATCAACACTTCTGTATCTTTGGAATACACAGCCATTTTATTTAAGTATATATATTGTGATAAATCACTTAATCTCACCAAGTCATTCGCTTCAGTTGGGGTTGGATAATTTTTTAATTTATAAGTATTTTTCATGTTAATATTTTTGGTTATATTATATTTATGTCGTTCAGCCTGTGCCTTTGTGTAATAATTTGATAAATCAATATCCAGTTCTTGAGATACACCAAAGATAGAACCATCTTTACCAACATAAGTCATTTATATTAGATTAAAAATAATATCATAAATTTTTTTATTTTTGTTGAGTTGAAATAACACATATAGGCATAATTGACCACAACACTTGGAATTTAATTCTTGGACTTGAAATGTTTGATAAACACCATTCTGTAAGAATTTTATGACTTCAACAGGTGGCGGAAGACCAAAACTATCAAAATAATATTTGTCTTGACTATTAAAAATACAAACCCAATGAGAACCGTTCCCATTATTATCTTCTAAGTTCATAATAATATTCTTTGTATGTTTCGGCACATTTGTTAATTCATCTCTCATACAAATAACCACATTATGAATTTTTAATTTCTTACAATATTTGACAAGTTGTAAATTTGATGTTGTATTCTTTCCAAATTCTTTCAACCACTCATCAATGCTCATTTATTTATTAGAAAGATATAATCCATTACCTATTTTCGTTAATTTTACACCTGCTTGTGCTATAGAAGAAAGCATATCTCCAACTAACAATCTCGCTTTATCAGGCAGACCTTCAAGTTTTTCAGCAAAATCTACAATTACACCACTTCCACTAATTTGTTTCTCCAACTCTTTGTTATGTCTTTCCAATTCTTTTGAGCCTGGAGTTGAGCCTTCCTTTCGTTGGCAGTTTTCACCGCTGTTGAAATACCACCCGTCAATGCTCCAACCGCACTTAAACCAGCAAATAAAGGAATTAGAAATGGGAGAAATCCTCCACTCGTCTCTCTTATTGAATATTTTTTCAACATTGGTTTTGTCATTTTAATTTTAAGTGAGCCAGTGTCATTCAAGATTTTAACCTGTTCTCTTGTGAGAAAAACATCAATTCTTACTGCTCCTTTTCTCTGAATTGTATTAACGTTAATCGTACAAGGCTTTTGATTTTGAACACAAGATGATAGTTTATGAAGATTGATTTGATTAACATATACCCCAGTTGGTACTTTGCCACTCATTTATTTAACAAAAAATTATGTGAGACTAATCATCACACCATTATCTGTATTAATCTGCAATTCTGTTTCTTCCAAAAGCAAACAATATGTATCAACTTCTTCACTCTCTCCTCTTTCAATGTATAGGGAAGTATCCACTCGATTAGACTTTATAGTTTCCTTTTGAGCGCTCAGGTCAAACGCATAGATTGTGTACAAACTTTTAAATGCTGTCATATCCAAAATAGGTTCTTTATTTCCATTACTTTCACACACCTTTTGGTAAGACTTGTATGCTTCAGCAAAATCATTTTTTTCCCAATTAATTTCCAATCTATCTCGTGGGTAAAATGTTCCATCTAGAGAAATGCGAAGTTGTTTCACCTTAGCATTATCACTCAATGCATTATTCTTATCAGTCGCAGTATCACCATCTGGCTTTTTAAAAATGATCCACAGATACCGTGGCTTTCCTTCCAGAACACCCAAATTCCACGTGTAAGTAGTTTGATTGAGTTTAACGTGTTGACATCTTCTTTTGAGGTATGATACACTGAGTGGTTTCTTTGAGTTAAGTCTTCGATTCAACATCTCTTCTGTTTTAAGATTAGGAGTATATTCACTGATATACCAACTCATCTCCTCAATTACAAATTTATTCTGTTCACCAAAAGCACTACCAACACCAAAAAGCAATCGATTTTCATTATCATTCCTCTGTAGTTGAAATCTAATTTTAAGACCATACAGAACTTTATCATGATCACAAAATCCAAATATACCTTTAAGAGGAACTGCAACAGTAAAACTATTTTCTGCTTTTGTATCATCATTATACATTCCTTTCCTTTGAGTATATCCAGGGTCTGTGTTTGTTCCCGTTGACATATCAGGAATAAAACCTTCGGCAGACCCCTTTCCCATTCTATCACTGAATGTATAGAGTGTAAATTTTATCATTTCAGATACAGCAGAGACATAATCAACCGCTTCAACTTCTTGTGTCCCAATATACAAACGCACACTATCAAACATTTTCCAGAAGAAATCATTTACAAGTGTAGCGTTTGTATTATTCCCAGCTTTAGTGAATTTAAATTTACACAACAAGAAACTTTCGGAGAGATTCAAATAGGTTTGTTGATTATTTATTTCAAAACTTTTTGTACCATTCGTATTCCAGTCTGTTCCAGTTATTGCATTTACCTTGAAGTAATCTTCTTTTTTAGTGGAGTTTGAGATGATAATAGTATCATCCAAATCATAGATACTATCAATTGCTTCCATACTTGTATTTATTTAGGAAAAAAAGATGTTAAAACTTTTGAAACCCTGATCCAAGTATTTCAATTATTTTCTGTCGTTCTTGGGGGGGACAACTGAGTTTTGCCTTTCTTAATTTCTTTTATTGCTTGTAATTTATGAGATTCCTTCTGAGCATCTTTTATACTCTTTACGGCACCTGCTACATTTCCCACAGCAGAAGCAGTTGAACCAATTAGATCTTTATGTTTAAGAATAGTTGAACCAATACCCATGAGAGTATCAATTATCCCATCTCCTCTAAATTGATGTCCAACACCCCTTTGTCTCTGAGGTTTATAGTATACTCTACCAAGATACATACCTTCACCCTTGTAGTCTGGGGAAAGGAACATCCCATCCCCTGTAATTATTTTATATTTTCCCAACTCGTGTTTCCTCACAATAACCATCGTATTTATTTATTGGAAAACTTCACGTAGGTGAATTCTGATGGATATAACTTCTCCATTAAAAGAAATCACACGATTATCTTGGTCAGTTATCCTAAAATTTACTCTGTGTATGGTTTTTCCTGACACAGGTAGATAAACCAAATTTTTGGGTTCCATATTGAATTTATAACCAATTGGGGTTGAGTATGCGCTGAATGAAAATATTGTATTTGTTTTTTTCCCATCATTATAAGCACCATCAATCAAATCACAGTGAATTAACACCGAATTTATTCCTGAGGATATTTGAATGACATTATCACTGTAAAACGTCCCATTAGTTTCAATCTTTTTTGAGGAGAAACCCAATAACTCTCTAAATGAATTATCAATTGTGAAATCAACCTTGTAGTTATTTTTAACTTTAATCGTTGATTTTGAAGTATGTTTTTGAATGTTTATAACAATATTTTTTGGTTCATCACCCTGTTCTTTCATAAGACAAGCAATTTCGGAAGATATTTGAGAAATCTCATATGCTCCGGGTGACACTGTTATCGTTTTGTATCCACTTCCGGGATTATAACTAAACTTGTCATTTTTATCAGTTATATTAAATAAGGTATTATAAGTTTCCATGGACAATAAAGATGCCTCATATTCTTTTGTTGGGTCAAGTTGTAGTGGGTATGGGAATGAAGATGTGTGGTCGCTTGTTGTGAAATTAAAACTCAGGATTGTGCTTCTCTTCTTATTTAATATGAGATAAAATGTCTTTATATTGATATTTATTAATTATTTTCATGTTCATCAACTGGTCTAAAATGGCTGATGCTTCATTAAAACAATTGTTATTTCCAGCCTTCTTACTGCCTAACAACAATAACAGTCTATTAACTAATTGCGATGGGTCATTTGGAAGAAAACTAACACCTGAACCAAGGATACTTAAAGCCTGAATAATGTGTTTCTCCTTCTCATTCTTCCTACTTTTACCAGAAAGAATAACCTTATAATTTAGAGTGTTCAGCAGATCAATATATACTCTATCATCATTATTTTCCATATCCAATGGTTTATCAATATACTTTGATTCATCCCTCACAGTTGAACCTTGTCTTCCATCTTTTGTGAGAAGAAACATTAATCTCGGAGTTAGTTTAACAGGGGGTTGAGCAGAACCCAAGAACCTTAATTCATCATTAAATATCAATACCTTTTCTTGAACAAGATGAAATATTGCTGATTGTTCTGTTGGAATGAGTCCTGCTTTGGTTTTTGAATCCGCTGAATATTCATTGTTTTGAAGAGCATTCACAATATAATCAGGGGTCGATTAATCTCTTCCAGTTGTTGAAATAAACCTTCATCATCATATTCTAATTCTCCTAAATGCTCTAATTCTTCCTCCGTCATTTGACTGAAATCTTTTAACATTTGAAGTTTTTTAGGAGTATATTCTACTGTGGGAACTGTGGAAACATCTTTCATTTTTCCTTGGGAAGTTTTTAAAAGTGGTTTAAAAAATTTCTCTTGTTTTCTTTCAAATGCTTCTTCGCCCGTTAGTTTCTGTCTGCGTTTCTTCTTTATGTCTTCCTGCTGTTTTACAACTTTTGAAACCAACTCTTGATGTTCCCTAAATCTTCTTGCTCTTTCTTTCGCATCCATTTATTTATTGAAAAATATCATTTAATATCTCATCTTGTTTCACAACAATATATTTATATTTTTCAGTCGTGTGTTTCATGTAATCCCCAAATTCCTTTTTACTACATAATGTAGAACAATTGTCTCTCCAAAAATTGTTTATATCTATTGAATTTAACTTGAATAAAATAAAAGTATTAGCATTGTTTCTGATGGAACGACGAGGAAGCTGAAAGTACGATTGACTAAGATAAATACAATTACAAGAAGAATGTCTCCCTCTTGTGTAGTAGCTGTCCATTACCGTTTGGTTTCTCTCATTAACACAATCATCAAAGATAACGAGGTTCTTTTTGGATTTATCCAAATCTTGGGGAGACCGTATATCATCCGTATTATCATTCAGAATACAAGTTATCGGTTTTGATTTCTTTTTACATCTCTGTGTATCACAAAATAGTTGTATTATATCTTCAATGTTAAAATCATTTAGGTTTTTTTGAAGTTTAAATAAACCGATTATATCTTCTTTTTGAAGACCAGCATTAAAACCTTGTGAGAGTAGTTGATACTCTGGTTGAAAACTCGACTTTGTGAAAATTATTAAATTATCATAATCTAAAAAGTTGGGAGTGAGGAGCATCTTTAAAAGTAAGCAGGTTTTTCCACATCCACTTGAACCAACTATGAGGCATCTTAATGAATTTGGGAGATTTTTATGGTTGTCAAATTTTATCTTATTTTCCCAAATGGGTAAAAAATCATTCATTTATATATTTGGAAAACAGGTTATTTAATTTATTATTGGCTTTTTTCGAAATTCTATATTTTATCCTAAGTTCAGGTTTAATTTCAAGATAATCCATTATTTTATTTATGCAATATCTTGTGTTGATATTTCCCTGAAAATCACATCCATGAATAATATATAACAACAATCCTTTGAACATTTCTCGAATATGTTCAGTTTCTTCCCTTGTAAGGAAAGGTGTGTTATCACCCTCATACTTTACATTCATTTCTCTAATCAATCTTGTAAAGTAATTCATTTTTGGTGTAAATCGAAAAGAATTATTTTCCTTTTTATATTTTTGATTATCATTAATTAGAAGATAATCACAGAATATACATTGTTTATAGGCTTTTGACTCTGTGTTTAATCCCCGTCTTTCACACGCAGGGCAATTCTCAAATTTGTCATATGGAGAATCATGGAATTCAAGAGGCTCAAAATCGAGTAAACTATTCATATTTATAAAGTAAAACTTTACTTAAACTGAAATTCATCTTCGATATCATCTTCGATACTTTCAGAATCATCTCTACTTTCATAACTATCATTTGAACACCAACTCTCGGTGCCATAACTATCGTTTGAATGCAAACTCTCGGTATCATAATCACTCTCATAATCTTCAAACTCTTCAGTTGAATATTGACTCATTTAATTAGTAGAAAAAACATTACCATCGATATCGATATACATTTTTTCATTAACAGATTCAACTGCTACATTTTTTATATTAAAGGTAATTTTAAAATGATCCTTAACTACAATTGAACGAAATGTCATTTCACCTGATATATTAACATCCTTTATTTCATCAGCATTTATATCTTTAGGGTTGTTGAAAAAAATACAAATTTCTCCTTGCATATTACAGATGGTCTTATCTTTTCTTTCTAAAGCTTCATCCATAAGGTTTTTATTTTTTGATACCTTTTCTTGTTTCATTGCTTTTTCTAGTTTTGAATATATTGCCAGAAGGAGAGGAGAAACTTTTGTTAGAGATACCTTAATTGATGTTCTTCCAGGTATACTAAAAGCCCTTCCACTGAAGTAAATTGAAGAACTCATCATATCCACCATAATTGTTTTTATCCAATAGTTGTTATATTTATCTTTGTTCAATTTTACATCCTTGACATATTTCTCAGCATCTTTAACAAATGAAGAGATTGATTGAAACTTGTCTTTTGTGTCTTGAAACATTGGATTTATTAAGTGAAAAAGTTGGAGGATAAAATGGTTTTAAGCACAGATTCACCTGTAAAATAAACGAAATTTTCATCAAGAAAATTTTAGTTTAAGCACAGATTCACCTGTAAAATAAACGAAATTTTCATCAAGAAAATTTTAGTTTAAGCACAGATTCACCTGTAAAATAAACGAAATTTTCACCAAGAAAATTTTAGTTTAAGCACAGATTCACCTGTAAAATAAACGAAATTTTCATCAAGAAAATTTTAGTTTAAGCACAGATTCACCTGTAAAATAAACGAAATTTTCATCAAGAAAATTTTAGTTTAAGCAAAGTTTTATTATATAAATATGGTGAATACAACATACTGCGATGTTTGTAATCACGAATATAAACATTATAGAAAACACCTCCGAACCAACAAACACACATTTAATCTATTTCACAAAATATCCCCTCTTGAGTTGGAAAGAAAACATTGTGATACCTGCTCAAAGGATGTTTTGAAGAGTAGTTATAATAGGCATCTTCAATCACAAAAACACAAGAAAAATGAGTTTAAAGTAAAGGGAGACTATTATATTGAAAACACTGATGGGGCATTTAAAGGGCATATAAAAATCAGTATTTTTCAATTTGGAGAACCCGGTCCATCATCAATAGTTGAATCAATTGAAATAGTGAAACCTGATGTTGAAAAATTTATTAAAAAGACATTAAAAGAAATGAAAACTTTAAAGTTTTATATGGGAGTGAAAATGAATATGAAAAGACAAGATGAAGAACAAACTCCTTATATGAGAACAGATCTTCATTTTATAACATCATTTCAAGATTTTTTGAATAGTGGGGTTTATGAAGAACTATCAAGACAAGAGGAGGATGTTGATAATACAGTGGTAGGAAGTGGATTCAATATTAAAAAATCATCTTTTTAGATATACACATTCTAAAATCAAACCCTCTTAAAGCTTCTTCTTATATTGAATTACCAAAAGAAATAAAACGAAAGAAGGCAGTTGTTAATATTAAGAATAATGATAATAAATGTTTTCTCTGGTCTGTTCTTGCTCACTTACATCCACCAAAATGTAATTCAGAAAGAGTAAAACAATATATGAAATATGAGAATACATTGGACATTAAAGATTTTAATTTCCCAATGCCACTAACAGATATTCCTAAATTTGAGAAAATGAATAATCTTTCTATTAATGTATATGGATTAACGGATACAAACAAAGTTCAAATATTAAAAATTTCAAACAACTATAAAAATGAAGAAACACACATTGATCTTTTATATTTTAGTGTTGGAAAGAATTCACATTACACATACATCAATAATTTATCAAGATTAATCTCTTCTCAGGTATTCAGAACAGCAAACAAAATATATCCTTGTAAGCGATGTCTTAATTCATTTCATACAAAAGAACGATTAGAACAACATTCAAAATATTGTAGTAATCATAAATCAGCTGTAATTACAATGCCTAAACCTGGTGAAAAGATTTCTTTTGAAGATTATAATAAATCTATCATGCACCCATTTGTGATATACGCTGATTTTGAATGTATCCTTAAAAAGATAAATACTGCTTCTCCTAATCCAAAAGAACCATATACAAATAAATATCAAAAACATATTCCTTGTGGTTTCTGTTATTATATCAAATCATCTGTTGGAGAAAAGTATAATAAACTTGAACAGTATAGTGGAAAAAATGCTTCACAAGAGTTTGTAAAACGATTAGAAAAGGATTGTATAAGACTAACTAAATTAATAAAAGAAACAAATGAACCGATGAAATTAACCATAGAAGAAAAATTAGAATTTAGAAAGAACAATATCTGTCATATTTGTGAGGAGGAAATTGAGGAGTCTAAAGTTAGGGATCATTGTCATCTTACTGGTAAATATAGAGGTCCCGCTCATTCCTGTTGTAATCTTAATTATAAATTACCTTCTTTTATTCCAGTCTTTCTTCACAACAGCGCCAACTATGATACACATCTATTTATAAATGAACTTTCAAAAACACCAGGGAATATTTCTGCCATAACAAACACAAGTCAAAAGTATATTTCATTTACAAAAATGATATTCACAAAACCTATAACTCGTATAAGGTTTCTTGATTCTTACAAGTTTATGGGAACGCCACTAGCCAACCTCGCATCAAATCTAAGCTCCACGGGCTCTTTTCCAAATCTTAATTCATTCTTTCCAAAAGAGGAAATTCTAACTAAAGAGGAAATTCAGATTAAAGAGAGAATTCAAAGTAAAGAGAGAATTCTAATTAATGAGGAAATGAATGAAGAAATTCTTACTGAAGATGAAATTCTAATTATACAGAAAATTCGAACAAAGAATGAAATTCTAACTAAAGAGGAAATTCTGATTATAGATGAAATTCTGATTAAAGAGGGAATTCTAACTAGAGAGGAAATTGAAACAAGGAATGAAATTCAAAGTAAAGAGAAAATTCTTACAAGTAAGGGAATTTATCCTTATGGTTATATGGATTCATTTATGAGATTTAAAGAAACACAACTTCCTTCAAAAGAAAGTTTCTATAATAACCTTTATGAAGAAGAGATAAGTGATAAGGAATATAAACACGCACAAGAAATTTGGAAAATATTTAAGATAAAGAACCTTGGAGAATATCATGATTTGTATCTAAAAACAGATGTTTTATTGTTAGCTGATGTGTTTGAAGCTTTTAGATCACTCTGTCATAATAAAATTTGTTATGGATTAGATCCTGCCCACTATTTCACAGCTCCTGGTTTAGCTTGGAGTGCAATGTTGAAAATGACAAAACAAGATATAGATTTAGTCAGTGATGTAGATATGCTTTTGATGATTGAGAAGTCTAAGAGAGGTGGAATATCACAAGTATGTTCAAAAGATATGCTAAAGCAAATAATAAATATCTTCCAAATTATGAGAGTGAAAAAGATAGTAATTATTTGATGTACTTTGATGCTAATAATTTGTATGGATGGGCAATGTCTCAATCCCTGCCTTATGGAAAATTAGAGTGGGTGGAAGAAAAGGATTATGAAAAGGCTTTGATGAATATTGTTATTTCTTCTCAAGAGAAATTGAATGACAAAGAAGAAGGTTATTATTTTGAAGTTGATTTGAAGTACCCGAGTGATCTTCATAATAAGCATAAAGACCTTCCTTTTGCATGTGAGAAAGAAACCCCAAAGAAAGAATGGTTCAGTGATTATCATAAAAGTTTTAATATTAAAGGCAAATCAACAGAAAAGTTATTAACAACATTCTATGATAAAGAGGGATATGTTTTGCATCAAAGGAACTTGAGGCAATATTTATCTGCTGGGTTGAGAGTAGCTAAAATTCATAGAGTTTTAAAATTTAAACAAAGTCCTTGGATGAAAAAGTATATTAAATTCAATACAGATATGAGAACAAATACAAAAGTAAAATTTGAAGGGGAATTCTATAAATTGATGAATAATGCTGTCTTTGGAAAGACAATGGAGAATGTTAGAAACAGGGCAAAACATTAGATTTGCAACATCTTGGAAAGAAGCTTCTAGATTGATAAATAAACCAAGTTTTGAGAGAGAAGAGGTTTTTTCAGAGAACTTTTCTGCTATTCATATGAAAAAGGAAAGTATTGTCATGGATAAACCAATTTATATTGGAACAGCAGTTCTTGATTTATCAAAGATATTGATGTATGATTATTTGTATAATGATTTAAAGAAAGAGTATGGTGAAAATGCTTCATTGTTGTATATGGACACCGATAGTTTTATTCTAGATATAAAAACTGACGATGTTTATAAGGATATGAAGAAAAACATTGGAGTATATGATACAAGTAATTTTAGTAAGAAGAGTGAGTTATTTTCAAAAAAGAATGAAAAGGTTATTGGCAAGTTTAAGGATGAGTTGGGTGGAAAAGTAATGAGTGAGTTTATTGGATTGAGAGCAAAGGCATATGCTTATAAGTATGGTGATCAGATTGATAAAAGGTTAAAGGGAATAAAGAAATATGTAATAAAGAAATCAATAACTTTTAGAAATTATTATAATTGTTTGATGAATAAGAAAGAAGAATATAGGAAAATGAATACAATAAGAAGTTATAAACATAAGATATATAGTGAAGAAGTAAATAAAAAGGCATTAGGAGCCTTTGATGATAAGAGATTTATTTTAGATAATGGAATAGATTGTGTTCCATATGGATATTGTATGATAGAGTGTATAAAATAGATTGTGTTCCATATGGGTATTGTATGATAGAGTGAATAGAATAGATTGTGTTCCATATGGACACAAGTTTTAACGATGGGAAGATGGGTTAGGGTTTTTAAGGGCTACCGCCGCGTTTTTCACAATATATAAATGGTCGAACCAAGTATTAGTTAAACTAAAGAGTGGAGAAAATCTCAGTCTTGGTATATAAATGGAAAACATAATGAATGTGAAAAATATCAAATAAGTCTTATTGAAAAAATATCTAAAACAAAGGTAAATAAAACAAATATGCGAATCAATTTAAAAACCAATAAGTTAGAGGATGTAAAGAAAATAATAAATATGTTTGAATGGACTGAAAAATTTGATGGTTATCAATTGAACAATGGAAAAATAATTTACTACAATATCAAAATGATATGCAACTCAGGAGGTGGTCAGATGAGATCATTAAGAGAAGTTTATCATTTCGTAATGGCACAAAAGGGGTATCTTAAAAAATATAAAGATTCAAATGTTTTGTTTTTCAATATTTTAGATGGGGATTATTGTGCAAAGAAAATTAAACTATTGAAGGAATTTGAGAATGAACAAATGTTTATAGGTTCAATGAGTGAGCTAAACAATATGTATTGGTTATTTGATAAAGAGTGCCCCGAGGCTTAGACGTTTCAGATATTTCTTTCGAATCACCTTTAACAAATCTTTATCTTGTTGTATGGGTTATTTGATAAAGAGTGTCCCGGGGCTTAGACGTTTCAGATATTTCTTTAGAATCACCTTTAACAAATCTTTATCTTGTTATATGGGTTATTTGAATAGAGAGCCCCTAGGTTAAAAGGGGAAATAAAAAAAATGACCGTTTTTACAGCCATTTTTCCCTGCTGTGCAGGGGTTTGGCTTTTTCTTGAGGCAATGTTTTATGGCCGGATGCCCTTCCTGACACCAACCCTGGTCGCCTCTTACGACACACAGGGATATGGTACACCTATTCTAACCGGGGCATACACCGGGACCAGTACACTGGCACTCATTTCGCTGACCTCGGAAGGATGGCAGGCTGAGTCAACCCCCTGGTGTTAATTCAGCAGCCAACGGGATTTGAACTCAGGACCCTGGGATCCCAAGCCGCCACCCTAACCACTAAGCCAACACCAGGCTCCAGGTTAAAAGGGGAGACAAATAAATATACCTTGGGCTAAAAAGGGGATTTATTTTTTTAGGGGAAAAAAAAGAAAAATTTCATGGCTGAAAATCCCCCATTCATTTACATGGGGAAAAGTGAGCCAGAACCAGTATTCTTTCCCTACTCACCAATTTAAAAAACCAAAGAGTTGACTGTTCTGATGTCTCTTATTATAACTTCTGGTGTGGCATTGTTTTATGGACATTGCATTAATTAATGTGCACTCAATTATTGTTGGAAATTATGCAAAAAGTCAATGTTTAATACATTCCAATATTTATATGGGCTTTCATTTCTCAATATAGGTTGCAGATTTTGTGTACCCTTAATTTCTAAATGTTTGTTGTAAATTATGTTGAAAGAGGGAATGTGTCGACTTGTTATGACTTACGGGGAAGGGGGGAGGGATACGATGACAATCATCATAATTGAAATTAAATGTTGCGACTTGCCCTTTTTTAAGGCAAAATCTCAAATGGTATGAGTTCAAAAAATATATATATATATATATATATATATATATATATATATATATATATATATATATATATATATATATATATATATATATATATATTTGAATCATACTATTTTGCTGTTTGAATTAATGATGGCATGAGAGAAATTGCAAGTCTGAAGCTCTCTCATTGGAGTAAAGGATTCCTTTGTTGTTGATTACCTAAGGAAGCTGGATACTCCTTAAAATTAGGATATATTATGGGATTATATGGTTTATCTCTCAACTCTTTTCACATTTCACTTTACAAGTCATGTTGTGACGGTACAAGTCAACAGTCCCAGGAGTGAAACCTTGCTTTTTCAAAGTACATATGAAATACAGTACAAGAGAAGTAGATGATAATCATTTTTTGTTGTTAGGATCAGCTTGGTACTCATATATAATTTGCTAATGATCTTTATGATGTCAGAGATCATTCTCATCATTTGAATGCACTGTATGATCCTTGACCATTTTCCTCTTCTTGTGATGTAGAATTTTGATTAAAATTCACAAGTTTGGCTTGCATTGTTTTTCTGCAAAAGTTTATCTACATGGGATATCTATTTGAGATAGATTTGATTTTGAAACAAATTTGATGGATTTTGAAACTCCTCCCCCTCCACCCCCCCCCCCGCCCAATTCCCCACTCACTCTCTTCCCCTTGTTATGTACACTGCTCCGAACACCCAGCAATCCTCCGTGCACATGATAATTGGTTTGATAGATATTATAAAGTCAACTTGAAGTTGATAAGTCATTATTTTCATAATGTATAAGAGTTATATATTTTTAACTTCTGCGATAGCTGAGGCAGTGAATTTAAATGAGTTTAACTGATTAATGTGAGCTCTCTGCAGACAATCAGTGAGAGTATGGTCATGGTAGCATAGGCTGCTTGAAATTTGGCAGACTGATGCAACTCAAAGCCAATATCCCAGGGGAAAAAACAGTCACAAAATTTCCGTGAATGAAAATACTACCTGTAACTGTAAGTTGGCCGGTGCAGCTTTAGTCTGCACACTGCTGGTCATGTGACCCAAGACAATGGAGCTGACACTGGAACTGGTTGCGAGGCAACACCAACACATACATCAATCAGTACCTCACCTCTCTCACCTTTTATTTTATAACCTTTGGCGTGTTTACATTTAACATTCCTATAGCTGTAAAGAGCTCATTCTAATCACCGATTCTTGATTTATTGGATTTAATTAACTGCTTGAAAAATACATTGACACAATCCACTTCATCAAATATATGAAGCTTATGTTTATTATTAGTGGACACCTAGCTACCTGGGCAGAGCTCAATGCCACCTTCTCTAATGCTGGAGATAATTCGGTGTGTGCCTCCATGTCCTATCATCATCCATTTGTTGACTAACAAATCTCTGCCGAGCTTCTTTCTGTTTTTTTGTTCCAAATGCATTTTTATTCGTCACAGACAAACTTGCTCTTCTTCTTACCTTATTCTCTGGATTTATTCTTAATTGTACTTCGTTTTGCTCCTCTGTCTTAAGAAGTCACCCTTTTCACATTCACAGTGTAGCTCCTGAATATTTTGTCTTTTCTGTGGATATTGTAGCCTGAAGAAAGAAAATATCGAGTTTTATCTAAAACAGACTTTAAAAAAAATCTAATGTTGGTCAGTGAATCAATGATGAAATGCATTTTTAAAATTGAGATTGTATGTCACAGTTGCCACTGATGGGGTGAACAACTCATAAAATCGCACTGGCGCGGTGTAAAGTCCACATCACAATAACAAGTAATGCTATAGCATTTGGGTTGGATGATGTGTAAAATTTAGAACCTGCAGCCTCTTGCATGCCATAAAATCATCTATTCATGTTCTCTACCATCCAAGCGAACGTTTTGATCAAACAGTCAATTTAGTGCAAACGGAATTATGGGTTACAGTCAACATATTGTTCCAGATTTGGGGGGCTCTTGGGCACACTGCCAAACCACAGAAGCCATCTGCAATGGTTAATTCTGGCAGGGTCCTCACATCTCGTCTCACGTTACCTTTCAAGTGAATTAAACAGCAGGCATTGAATGAGGAGTTGGGATTATGTGTTTCCTGGATCAAAACTAAGATCCAGCTTTCAATGATGTATTGGATGCTGCTATCTTATCTGAACCTGTGTGTGGTGAGGACGTGAGGTTACAGAGAGATTCAAATACCTTGACACTGATATTCATGTCTCTTTATGTTGTGAGCCAGAGGTCAATAGATGTCTGGGTCGGGCATGGGAAGTCATGGATTCATTGGATCATGGGGTGTTGCACTGTCAGTACCTATGCAGGAGAACAAAAGTCCGAGTCTTTAAGTCCTTGGTACTTCCAGTCTTGCTCTGCGGATGTGGAATTTGGATTCTGTCCAAGGATTTGAGACAGAGATTTAACTTCTTCGGTACCAGGTGTCTTCAGAGAATTCTTGACTATCGCCGATCAGATTTTGGGTCCAACGGGTGGTTGCTGAGAGACTCAGATGAGATTTGTTGCCTGTATAGTCTGAGCATCAGCTGCAACTGGATGGTGGTGTGTCTCATTTTCCTGATGTTGATCCTGCAAACCAGATACTCTCAGTTAGGGAGACTCATGAGCAGAGGAAGCTAACAAGCTGACCACATGCCTCATGGTTGCAGCAGATTGATCGGTACCTCAAGGAGATGGGGATGGGCCAGGCTTCTGCCTTTAGTAGAGGACCTGGCTTAGACATGTATGCACTTAATTTAGGAGAGGATAACTCAACTGTTTTAGGCTAATATGACCCCAAGGAACAACTTGGGATGTGTGCCAAAATCTCTATCTGGGACGAACAGCCCGAAAATGACCACGTCCTTTTTAAAATGACCACACCCTTTTTCATCGAAAGTGCTACTTCTGACATAGCTGTATATTCTAAACCGTTGGAGCTACAGATTTTCTGACGTGCTCAAAATGTTCAGAATGGCCATGTTTGTTGATTTATTTATTTAGGGGGGTCATAGAAGAGTGTAAAATTTCTAATTTGATATTTTTTATGAGAAAATGGCTAAAAACCCTTTTATTTACCATACATACTGGAATTGCCATATATTTATGAACTAAAACTTTCCGGACTTAGAGCAAAGTTATAAGATTTGTGTCATCTACTAGAGTTGAACTGACAATTTGGAATTTGAACAATAAAAGGGATTTTTTAAAAAGAAAGAAAGTGAGCATTTGATTAATATAAAGAAATTGTATTTTCAATCATTTACATACTATTATCAATGGAATATTAACTTAAAATGAAAAATAAAAAACAAAACTTAGTACTTTAGTAGACAGCAGTATCTCGAGAGCTTAAATGTTTCAAAGATCAGCAGGGAAATTGTCCAACCAACAACAATACAACTTTTAAAACCACATTAATACTGTTTATGTGTCACGTAAACCAGAGTCAGGAACATGAAGAGTAACACAACAGAGTCCAGGTATGAGGATGATGAGCAGTGTTCATTCAGTGATAGGGTTTTTACAACAATCACCTCCCTTGCATTTGCAGTACTTGCAACACTTGATCCCAGCTACCCTGCAGGAACACCCATTTTTGCGAGCACACTTGCCACATGTGCAGGGATTTGGCAGGCCTTTGGGTTTGGAGATCACAATCTCAGGGACTAATAAACTGCCCCTTCTTACAAACCCATAAGACTCTGCATTCATAATCAGGGTGGCATCTCTAAATGGGGCTTGGACCCACAGCTGCTGTTGGTAATAGACTCTATGGATATGTTTCCTTGCATTAGTTGAGGTGCAAGTGGTTCTCTCAAAGTCAATCTTGAGGGCATTGCTATCAAATGCAGTGAGATGCAGGTCGTCAAATGTCTCCAGGTCTGTTGATGGTTTCAGACACTTGACCAAGAATGTCTCTGTCATCTGTATTGCACTTTTTGCTAGCTGGGGACAGTCAAAATTCAGGATCAGAGAGGCATTTCCTGGTTTGCGGACAGCATTCAGGGCTGCAAGTTTAGTTGATATCTTGTTGGTTGTATCGCACCCAGTCAGCGCATGGAGTGCTGGGAGATACTTTGTGAGCTCGTCTCCTAGTGCTATGCAGATATCGTGGAGTTGTAATATTGATCTTTTCACTCCTGAGTTGCGGACGAGCCAAAGCTCTTGGAGACCAAGATCTCTCCAATTGACTGTGATGTGGTATAACAGGCACACAAATACATCTGTGTCACTTGATGACAGCGTCATGGATGTAGGTCCTGACCGGTCACTTAGAATGTCCTGCACATGAAAAATCATCCTGTCATCAGCTTCCTCGTGTGTGCAGTTGAGCCGAGGGAATGGAGAAGCACACCCAGCTGACACCATCCATGCCTGTGGTGATATACCGAGGTATAGAGGTTTGGTTCCGTGGTAATTGGTGGTGAGCCACTCAACATAGAATGCCTGGGAAGCAGTTTTGCTGATGGAAGATGACCAACAGTTCTCTAATACCACTGGAACATTTTAGTTTGGTGATATCACATCAAGGACAACCATTTCTTTTGACTTTCTTCTTCTCCCCCTCTCTCCATTCTTGATTCTGTCCTCTCTGTAAGCATCAAAAACGATATGGATCTCATCACAGTTGTACCCAGCTTCGGTGACCATAGATGTCAAAGCAATAGCAAAGTCATTGAATGTCTTGACGGGCAGTTCAAGCTTCTTTAAGGGGACCTTTCTCACCAAGGTCATGAGGTCGGTAATGATGGCGTGGGTTTGTGGGGAGGTTTCTGGCCCTATTTTTATCTATTAGTGGGCACAACTTCAGCAGCTCAGTCCCAAGTTGTGATTTGGTACTCTTCCTCAATTAACCATCTTCGTCAACCAAGAAGAATGCAGAGTTGGTGATCTCATGCTTGAGTAGCTCCTCAACGGTGAACCCCTGGTGACTCCCATACTCAATAAACATGAGAGCTTTGATTGTCTCATCTTTGATGTCTGCTTTGGGAGCCAATTTCAACGTGGTATTAGGGGACGTAAACTTGATTCTGCTAATAGTTGAGTGTATCGATATCGACCTATTTCTGAGTCGATCATCGATAAAATTAGCACAAGCAGTGCTGCCCTCCTCGATACAGCACAACAACTTGTCTGCATTTACATTGGTCACAATTTCTCCAGTGAGAACATTCTTCAGTGCTACCTGGTCTGCATACCTTCAGGAGATACTCCTCTATATCTTGCACCATCCCAACTATCTTAGTTGCAGTACTTGGGTTGAAGTCGTGGTGAAGTGAGTTCTCCTTCGACATCATCCTTCATCTTCAGGAGGTCAACGTACTGGTCTTTTTTATGCTTGATAATTCCCCACAGAGCTACTGCTTCCTTCTTTCTGGTGATCCCAATTATCCCCCCACTCACGTTGGCAGGCCGATTGTAGCACTGCTCTAGCGCCTGGTCAAAGGGTACTCCACTACCTTTCTTGGTGGTGTTCATGACAAATCCACCATTCCTGTAGGGGTTTTAGAGGAGCGGGAACTTCTCCTTCAGTTGATAGCAGTCCTGTAGGAATAATGGTGTCCATCGAGAGTAGTTTGTTCTCCCAAAAAAGAAGAACAGTGAAGTTGCCCTCTCCATAGCACTGAGGTAGAGAATCCAGTCTCCGGAGCGCAGAGAATTGGTCAGATCCCCAATTATTGGGAACAGGTGGGAAACGTATGTGTTGCAGTAATCAAAGGACTGGGACAGCGATGCCCTTTCCTTAAGGTAGACTTGAAAGGCTGATTGGATGGTGTGATATTATCTATAATATAATGAGATATCATCTCTGTGACACTGGATGGATAAGTCTCTCTCTCTCTCTCTCTCTCTCTCTCTCTCTCTCTCTCTCTCTCTCTCTCTCTCTCTCTCTCTCTCTCTCTCTGTCTCTGTCTCTGTCTCTGTCTCTGTCTCTGTCTCTGTCTCTGTCTCTGTCTCTCTCTCTGTCTCTCTCTGTCTCTCTCTGTCTCTCTCTGTCTCTCTCTGTCTCTCTCTCTCTCTCTCTCTCTCTCCGGATCTTGTAGCACTGGTGCTATGAATAAATCAAAAGCAGGCTGAGTGTGATAATAGGGTGCATAGAGTGATAGACAATGGGGTACATAGATTTTAAAAAGGGCGTGGTCATTTTCGGGCTGTTCGTCCCGGATAGAGATTTTGGCACACATCCCACGTTGTTCCTTGGGGTCATATTAGCCTAAAACAGTTGAGTTATCCTCTCCTAAATTAAGTGCATACATGTCTAAGCCAGGTCCTAGACTACTTGGGGATGGCCATAGGGTGGCCCATTGAGTAACAGCGGAAGGTGAATACAGTGACACTGTCCAAAGGCACATGCTCACATAACTGACCTGAATGGGCTTAAGGGAGACAATAGGGATTAATAAATATTCCTTATAAAGTTATCCTTCAGTCGACTGTCATGCTGATTTCACCCTTAAAACAACACGAAGGGCACATCAGTGTCTTTAATTATTTTCTGCTGTGGTACCCTGTCGTTAATGGTGCGTTCACTGCCGTGTCCTGAGGATGATATGTCACAATATATATATATATATATATATATATATATATATATATATATATATATATATATATATATATATATATACATATATATGTTACTAAACTCCATCTTGCAAAAAATCTATACATGTATAACTAAAACTCTCATCTTGTATGTTTCCAAAATATAACCAAAATGCTACGCGATAACGCCAAAATTTTATGGCCACTTCACTCACCATTCTCCTGCGGTGTGCAGTATAAAGTTTCCTTCAAATCGGGCAACGAAAATAATTATGAAAAAAATCAATTCCCGATTCAGTCAAGTACTCTTCGGGGGTATTTGATCAATGCAAACAACCTCAGTGGTATAGTTCGCTGGAGCTATCTTGTTTTTTTCGTTCTTGAAATGATTTTTTTTCATCAACCATGGTCACAACGGGAATCCAACGGGTTCACGGGTCGTCTAGTGTACATACATATATCTATCTATAATTCCAGCAATCTCTGTATGTGTGTGTGTCTGTCTGTCTGCGACCGCCGTTTCTCAACAACCGCCGGTCCGATCTGATTGAAACTTGCCGGGAATATTGCCGGGGACCCGCGGATGTGCCTTTTCAAGGTTTGATATTAATCGGACGAGCGGTTCACAAGTTACGGCCATTTTATTGCTTTTTTTCAGTGTTGGAAAGGTGTATATATCGCAGCTGAAGTGTCGTTCCTCCTTATCACCTTATCATGCCATTTTTCCACAAAGATATCTCAGAATAATGATAACAGCATATTAATAATAATAATAATAGCACAATAATTGGCAGTAATAAAAAGAATAACGTGATACAATGACCAATGTCTGTCAACCAATAACGACCTATATATTGTCTGTCAACCAATAATGACCAATAACGTCTGTCAACCAATGACAGGACATGGTGCTATGACGTCACAATTAATGTTTTTTTTTTGTTTTGCACGATTGACGTCAATTCTTCTTCTTCGTTTGGTATGACGTCACAGTCGACGCTGGGGACCTGAGTAGGTTGATATCGTTCGTCATCCGTTTCAGCTGTTTCCCAAGGTTTGAAAGCTGTTTTCCCCAAGGTTTGAATGGATTGTTGTGCTTGGCAGACATTTGTGAATACATTTACAGAGAGGAGGGCGAGAGGGGGGGAGAGGAGGGGGCGAGACGGGGGGGGTGAGACGGGGGGTGAGAGATGGGAGGGAGAGAGGGGGTGATAGAGAGGGGGCGTCACGTCACCTCTCACGTCATTCAAGAGAGGGGGAGAGAGGCGGGAGTGAGAGAGTGGGACGGGAGGGGTGTGAGAGTGGGGGAGAGAGGGGGAAAGAGAGGGGCCAGAGAGGGGAGGGTGAGAGAGAGGGGGAATCACAATTCAAGAGAGGGGGAGAGAGGAGGCGGCGAGAGAGGAGGGGCGAGACGAGGGGTGAGAGAGGGGAGAGGGGGGGGGAAGAGAGGGGGTGTCACAATTCTTCTTCTTCTTCGTTTGACATGACGTCACAATTGACGCTTGGGACCTGAGTATATTTCCCAAGTTATGGCCATTTATGATTCGGTTGGTCCGATCTAATTGAAACAATGCCCCAATCCAGTCGTCGTTTACGAGAGCGAAGGAACGAAGCTGCACATACTGGCACGCACCTACGGGCACGCAGCTACGGGCCCGCACTCGTGTACATATATATATATATATATGTATGTATATATATATATATATATATATATATATATATATATATATATATATATATATATATATATATATATATATATATATATATATATATATATATATGTATATATATAGCCTGGTGTTGGCGCAGTGGTTAGGGCAGCGGCTTGGGATCCAAGAGGTCCTGAGTTCAAGCCCCGTTGAGCCACTGAATTAATACACCAGGGGGTTGACTCAGCCTGTCATCCTTCCGAGGTTGGCGAAATGAGTACCAGTATACTGGGCCGGAGTATACCCCGGTTAAAATAGGTGTACCATATCCCTGTGTCGTAAGAGGCGACCAGGGTTGCGTCAGGAAGGGCATCCGGCGTAAAACATGTGCCAAATCACTATGCGGATCATACGGATGATCCGCTGTGGCGACCCCTAACGGGAGCAGCTGAAAGAAGAAGAAGATATATATGTGTATATATATATATATATATATATATATATATATATATATATATATATATATATATATATATATATATATATATATATATACAGGGTGTTCCAAAAAATGTATTCACTCTTTAAATGATAATAAATGCGTTGTTTATTGACTTAGAAACAAGATTAATGGTTAAATGTATAAATGCATGTTTACAAATTTTCAAACTGACGACCAACATGTTCCAAACACAGCCGATAACGCGGACCAATGGATTAATGTTGGAATGTAACTTTTCCAATTAATTCGCTTCAAAATGCGATGGGCGCTTGATTTTGGGATTCCTGTCTCATGAGCCATTTGTCGTACAGATTTCCGTGGGGATCGGTGGAGGGTTTCCAGCAACTGATGCTCCTTTGTGGGGGTGGTTGATGATCGTGGGCTTCCTGAACGCTCCTTATGGACGTCATGCACATTTGCATCTGTTTCAAATGCGAGTATCTCGGATGCGAGCAATGGTGCGTCGCGTTGGTGGATATTTGTGAAAATGTCTTCTAAATTGTCTTTGCACTTCCATGATGTTTTCGTGCTTCCAGTAGCACTTTATGATAAATTTTCTTTCTTCAAAACCTAGTTGTACTTCTGCCATTATTGGGGTCAATTTGATCTGAAAATAAATTAAAAATTCAATGAGTTATGAGGAGCCAAAATGTGAGTACATTTTTTTGGGACACTATATATATATATATATATATATATATATATATATATATATATATATATATATATATATATATATATATGTGTGTTTATGGTCTGCTTGTAATCATATCTTTCCCTGGTAGTTGGCATGTGCATGTGCAGTATGACGTTTGAGGGTGTTGGGGAAATTATTACTCTCTAGACAAGAAACCTTTGCCTCAGTCTGAGTAGGTCAAAGAGTTTGTGTTTTTCCTCTACTGTTCTACTATTTAGTTGTTAAGGCCTACCACCTACTTATAATCTTGTCTTTCTTTGACACTTTGGACATTGCTTGGGTTTTCTGCAAGTACAAGGTGACCGGGCTGATAAGCTGTGCATTCTGTTCTTGCGATCAAAAGCCCTCTCTGCTTATAAAATGGAATGGATATATGGGGAGGGGAGGAAGATGTGAGAGACAGCAAATAAATGGTACAGAAGAAAGAACTCCTTGTGGACATTGATTATTACTGGACTTCTGTGGTTTTATTTTATCCCGATACATGCAACACTGAGTCGGCTAGACGTTGAATCCTCGAGGAGGACAAGATCCCTCAACAATCTAAAGAATCCTTTCGATCACGACGCTGGGTTCGAGGATAGAAATCCACTTCAGTTGGTGCCGTGACTCGGATTCGAATCGGCGTTGTGCGGCGCTCGTGACCGGAGGTGCTTAATCTGCCGCAGGCAGTGCCTGGAGGAATGACAAGTGCTTGAGCGAAGGTAAGCAGGGAGGGTTCTCCGAGGGTGCGATTTATTTTATTCTGTGATTTTAGAGTGAATTTAGCGGTTGTGATTTGTGTGATTTTAGAGATGGGAAATAGAAACTGTAAAAGGAAGGAAATTGTGTATACCGAGGCAAATTGTATTCAAAAACCACGGAGAGGTACATGTGCAAGAATTATGTTTGATAAGTATGGGCCTGAAGCTGTGAGAGACATGGGGAAATGGTGCAATTGGACCAAAAATAGTCGATTACCCTTCCCTGAGAATGGAACGTTCGATCACGAGTGTTTAGACAATTTAAGAAAAGTACTGGAAGTGAAAAATAGTGACAAAAAGGTCCAGAAGCAGGTGAACTGGAGCGTTTATATAAATTGGATGAAGGAATGTCATGACAGAGACGAAAAGGCACGGTTGTTAAACCTGAAGGATCAGCTAGACCAATTAACGAAGCAAATGCCGGTGAGACTTGAAAATAAAACCAAGAGACAGCGAGCAGTGGCTGTCAGATTTGAGGATGAAGAAGAAGACTCAGATACATGGCCAGAGTGCACAGTTCCGATAGCACAACCGCTCGAGGAGAAAGAAGCGGGAGAGACAGAGGGAGATGATGCCACAGGGCAAGGAGAGGCTCAACGGGGAGCCAGGCGAGTAATTAAGAAAGAAACAAGAACACAAAGCAAAAATAAAGTTCCTCTTGCTGACAAGGGTAAAATACAAACTCGATCAAAAAAAATAATGTCAGAGACCGCGAAGGACGGAGATGATGCACTCATAGGCGCATTTCCATTGCGAGATTACCCGGGTGCAAGGGAGGTACAAGCGATATATCGTCCGTGGGGCTCTGAATTAAGAGCCATTGTAAATGAGATGCCGAAGATACGAGAGAACCAAAAAAAATTCCAGGCGGAACTACGCGTGGTGGTGGCATGCCATCAGCCAACATATATGGACATGGAAATATTATTAAAATTAGTGGTACCAGAGGGGTTACTCCGACAATTGAAACAGGTCGCTGCATGGCCAGATGAAGCTCCTGGAGACAGGGAGGAGCTCAAAGAACATATTGACACCCTCATTGACGCTGTCACAGAGGTGGTAACACTTAAGACCGACAAAAATAAGACCGCCTTAAGATCCGCCGAAAATAAGACCGCCGACAAAAATAAGACCGCCTTAACACTTAAGACCGCCTTAAGATCGGCAAAAATACAGATGTGCAGGCAACGCGCTGGCGAGGACCCATTGGAGTTCTTAGAGCGTTTTCGGGGTGTATACCAATGTCACTCTGGACTGAAAGAAGAGGGGGTACTATTTGCTCATGTATACCTTAATGGTTTGACGGCCAAATTACAAAATTAAATAAAGCGAGTATGTATTGGTTGGGAATTAAAGGAAGTGAAAGACTTGATGGAATATGTAACGCATTGTAATTCATTGTTGAAACATCGTTCTGACGAGGAAAACGAATCAACATTAATGCTATCCCTGGTTCAAGGTCAAGGTGAATGCCCCGGGGAAAGGAATGTGAGATATAATGCACAAAACCGAGGGCAAACCTATTACCGTCAGAGACCAAAATACAGAGACCAGCGCAGAGATTTCTGTTATACATGCGGAAAACAAGGACACTGGGCTAACGAATGCCGAAATCGTAGAAACAGTCGAACTTATAGTTCGTATGAACCAGTAGAACAGAGACCAGCGGCACAATACAGAGATGAAACTCGCAGACACTCCATGCCTCCAGTGAATGAAAATCCATATTATAGACAACAGGAAAGATGGGGAACACAGTTTGAGCAAGCTGGTTCATTTCAACCCACTGCACCTCAAACGGAATTCCCTCCTCCTCCTCCTCCAGCCTCGTTCCCTCCTCCTCCACCCTCATTTCTTCCTCCTCCATCTCAAGGTTCATTTCAAACCCAAAACCCATTCGTTTTATGACAAAGAAAAGAAGCGACTTCGTCTGAGTTACCCTTCCTGACTTTGAAACCATGTGACGAACCGAAATTGACTTTGAAAATTGAAGGCCAAGAGATTCCTTTCTTAGTCGACACAGGAGCGACCAAATCTGCGCTCAGAAGGAGTGATTTCCCAGACGCCCCGTTATCGCGAGAACGAGTAAAAGTAGTGGGAATGTCGGGAGTTGCTAGTACCATTCCACTGACAGAGCAGCTCCGGGTGGAAATTAGACCATTGTCTGCAAACCATGCATTTTTGATGGCAACTGTTAATCAACCAATTAATCTGTTGGGGAGAGATCTGTTATGCAAGCTGAATTGTTCAATTAATTGTACCCCTGAGGGTGTATATTTAGAAATACCTCACGAATCACACATAACTATGATGAATTTATTACAGGAAAATACAGAAAATCTTGTATATCAATGGACTGTGATTAATTGTGAAGCATTTAACCATTTGCAGGAATATTTATCACATTTGGAGAGAAACGTACCCGAGGTGCTCGATTGGGTGAGTAAACACGGCATGGACAGACTGTACTTACAGACTCGACTACATTGCATTGCAGATTGCAACATCAAAGGAAAAGATAACATCTATGCGAGTGAAACACTCTCGAAATTACACCAGACCTTTGACTTAGTGTTGGGAACAATTTGGATTGGGAAGCAAGGGATTGGCCTGGAGGTGCATCTGACGCAGGAACAATTAAAATTGTGGAACCAACCGTCCAGTGTTACACCACATGTTACTTTAGCGATTGCAGAAGGTTACCAAGAAACGGACATTGGTCACATGGTAACCTCTTTGAAAAAAGCATCACAAGCGACTTTGATGGAATCGAGCCAAGTAAATGGACTTTGGAAGATCGGGGAACAGGGATTCTGTTGGACAGAATATCAAGGATCAGCAAAAGCTGTGTTCGAGGTGGTCGATCTCTCAGAATTAAATGGGTCAGGAAAATTACCTGAAATACTCGAACAAGTCCCGACTTGTCTGTGGGCAACACATGCCAACGATGTCGGCCAAATTAAAAGTATGAATCCAATCAAGATCACTATAGATCCAAAAAAAAAACTGCCTCGAAAACCGCAATACCCTTTGTCTCCAGAAGCAGAGGTAGGAATTGCTCCCGTAGTGGAAGCGCTATTGAAACGAGGGATAATTATTCCCACTGTTAGTCAATGTAATACACCGATCTTACCTGTGAGAAAACCTGGAAAGCCAACGTGGAGATTCGTACAGGATTTGAGGGCAGTGAATGATGCGGTAATTCCAGCTTTTCCTGTAATTGCAAATCCAACTACCATTCTATCAAGCATCCCAAGTAACACTACCTATTTTAGTGTTGTGGATCTTTGTTCAGCTTTTTTTAGTATACCAATAGCCCAAGAAGTACAGTTTCTGTTTGCATTCACCTACCAGGGAAAGCAATACACTTGGACTGTATTGCCCCAGGGGTATTGTGAAAGTCCAACATTATTCTCGAGGGCCCTCAAAGACGACTTGGATGATGTAGTTTTCCCTTGTGGATCCACACTGATTCAATATGTTGACGACCTGCTGATCTGTTCAGCATCAAAAGACGCATGCGAACGAGATACATTGACATTGTTGAGGGCCTTAGCCGGGAAAGGACACAAAGCATCGAGAGCTAAATTGCAATTTTGCCAAGAAGAAGTGAAATATTTGGAGCATATTCTGAAGGGAGATACAAGACGCATCTCCCCTGAACGTATAGCGGCAATATTAAACCTGCCCAAGCCAACTACTGCTAAACAGATGAGGTCTTTCCTCGGAGTGACCGGCTATTGCAGACAGTGGATACCAGATTAAGCGGCCTTAGTGCGCCCCCTGGTGGACATTGGTTCGGCAAACGCACCCAGCCCACTTGCATGGACACAAAATGCAGACAAGGCTTTTGTAACGTTAAAGCAAGCTCTTTCTTCGGCTCCCGCTCTGGGTTTACCAAACTATGAAAAACCTTTCCATTTGTACGCATGTGAGAGACAGGGGTTCGCACAATCTGTGCTGACACAGAAGCATGGAAATAAATTACGGCCTGTTGCATATTACAGTACTAAATTGGATCCGGTAGCGCAAGGATTCCCCCCTTGTCTCAAGGCAGTAGCAGCCGCTTCACTCGCGGTGCAGGCGACAGAAGCGCTCGTCGCGGGAAACACTTTGGTTCTCCTGGTACCGCACGCAGTCACAGCTGTACTGTTAAAAACGAAAACACAGCATTTGTCGGCTTCAAGAGCAACGACATACGAACTCTCACTCACAGCACCCACGAACATTACGATTAGGAGATACGCACCGCTGAATCCTGCTAGTTTGTTGCCAGGAGTACAAGATGGTGATCCTCACAATTGTGAAGAGATAATCGCCCACACGTGTCTACCCCGCCCTGACTTGAGAGGCACACCAATCCAAAATTCTGAATTGGTTCTATATGTCGACGGCTCATCATCGCGTGCACCTGATGGATATTTATTAACAGGCTACGCCGTTTGCTCTGATCACGAAGTAATCGAAAGCGGGAGATTGGCTGAGAGCTGCTCCGCACAGCAGGCAGAACTGTTCGCCCTCACTCGTGCATGCCATTTAGCCAAAGGCCAAATAGTGACAATCTACACTGACTCCGGCTATGCCTTTGGTGCTGTACACGAATTCGGAGCACTCTCGCGCGAAAGGGGATTTATAACATCATCAGGTGTGCAGGTGAGGAATGGAGCATGGATTGCGAATCTGCTGGAAGCAATACTTCTGCCTCACCAAATTGCAGTGTTAAAATGTGACGCCCACACTGGGAGATCTGATGACGTCTCACGGGGAAATGCCAGGGCAGATGCAGCTGCAAAATCTGCTGCCCACACCAGAGCTCTTTTAATATCACAATGTGTATTGAGACAAGAGGCAACGCCGACCATTGACGATATAAACACTTTGCAGACAGCTGTCAGTGCTAAAGAACGAGATTTGTGGATACTGGCTGGATGTGAATTCGAAAATGAATCCAAATTATGGAGAACATCTGATGGTCGTGTGGTGGCACCAAGAGCTCTATTACCTTGGCTCGCCCGATTGGCACATGGGGCCGGGCATACTAGCAAAGGGGGCATGAGTGCTTCAATTGGGAGACAGTGGTTTGCCCCGGGGTTTAGTCCAATTGCAGAACAGTATTGTAAGACATGTCATATTTGCCAAAAACATAACCCAGCAAGGGGGGTGGAGATGGCCCCAGGAGGTCATCCAATTCCATTCGGACCTTTTGTTCATATCCAGATGGATTTTGTTCAGTTACCAAAATGCTGCGGTTTTGAATTTGCGTTAGTCATCGTCGACTTGTTCACCAAATGGGTTGAGGCTTACCCTTGTCGGAAAGCAGATGCCATTACTGTGGTTAAACTGTTGATGAAGGATTTCATCTGTAGGTTTGGAATACCTTGTAGGATCTCCAGTGACCAAGGTACTCATTTCACAGCCGAAGTGGTGAAAGAATTGTGTCGCGTATTGCAAATCAAGCAACATTTCGACTGCCCGCATCGTCTGCAATCTGCGGGGGCAGTAGAGAGGCAAAATGGATTCCTAAAGAATAAACTGGCCAAGATTTGTGAACAAACTGGATTAAAATGGCCAGATGCTCTGCCAATTGCTCTCATGACTATGAGATCTACCGCAAATCGAAACACTGGCTTATCTCCGCATGAGATTCTGATGGGAAGACCAATGAGATTACCGAACTCACCTCCTTTGACTATAAAATACATGAACATGCAGCAAATGGACGACACCTTGCTTACGTTCTGTATCTCTCTGAATCATGCTGTAAGAACTTTTTATGCACAGGTGAAACAAGCTCTGCCAGAACCAGCCACATCTGATCATCACAACTTCAAACCCGGAGACTTTGTTTATGTGAAAATTTACAAACGGAAGAACTCTCTTCAGGCACGTTGGTGTGGGCCGTTTCAAATACTGCTAACTACCCATACAGCTGTGAAGTGTAAAGGAAGAGCAACATGGATCCATGCCACACACTGCAAACTGGCACACGGCAGAAAAGAACCCGAGGAGAACATTGCTTCCTGATAACTTTAATGATTCTTTCCATTGCAGGATTATTTGTACTTCTAAATGCAGGTTGTACAATGTGTACTTGACCTGTTAAGTCGATAAGTACTGTCTGTGATCAACGTTATTTGCATGTTCTTTGGAGATGGGCCTATCAGACTACCCACCAAACTTATCCTAGGGCATTCAGAGACCGAAGAAGCTTAACGAGCAGAGTGAGTTCACCACATGGAATAAACACTTATCTGGCTCTTTCTCGTAAACACGCGAAAGCTTTTAATAAAACCAATTGCTGGGTTTGTACTAAGATACCTCATTCAGCAGTTACTGGGATACCGCTTCTGGCTATACCATTTAATCTGAGTGAATGGTGTGGGTACTGGGCAAAGGAAAGAAACTGGGATAAACAAGATAATAACCTTGACGACCACATCGTTACCAATGGAAATGGAAATTGCCTCCGACAACGAAATTTCAGTAACTGGTTTTGGCCAAATTTTAATTTAAGTAAAATGCCTCCACATTTTATGGTTGAACGGGCAACAGAAAAACCCGAACTATGCTTGGTACAAGAGGCATGGGGAGAAAGAAGATTAGGGAATTCTGAATGCAGTCATTATGTTTATGAAAATCACACGATGGGACCACAAGTCGCTTTAAATAATACCTATTTCGTGTGTGGAAATCGAGCATACCCATGGCTTCCAGTTAATTGGAGTGGATATTGTTTCTTGTCATTCATTTTGCCACATATGCGCCTGTTATCTAAGTCACCTTTTGAGCATTTGAAACGGGGTAAACAGGGTTTCACGTCAACTGAACTGTTCTTCATGATTTTAATCCCTCACTACGGTGTTGGACAAACGTCTGTGGGATTGGCAGAGTTAGCTGCTTCGCTTGAATTATTGGCAAATAAAACTGCTCTAGGCATGGTTGATATCAACTCGGAGGTCGTCGCCCTACGTGCAGTTTCAATGCAAAACCGAGTTGCGCTCGACCTCATTCTCGCGGCTCAAGGAGGAACGTGTGCTGTAATTAACTCTGAGTGTTGTACTTATATCCCTGATAACTCGGAGAAAATCACGAACATAGCTGACAAGATTAAGCAAGAAGGAGCCAAGTATCACAATTATTTTACGAAAGATGGGCTTTATTCCTGGTTTGAAGGGATTTTTGGAGGCTGGGGAACTACCCTATTGCATTGGATTTCCATTGGGTTATTGTGGATCATCATTGCAGTGGTGCTTGTTAGATGTGCAACAATTACAATGCCGGCATTGATTGTTTCTTGTCTAAAGAGGAATACTGCTAAAAAGGTGATGGTGGCCCAAGCACCACCCTCATACCCTGGTTTTGAGACTGAGTCCTACGACTGTTTTGAGATAGAACCTGAACTTGGAAATCCATAAGTAGCGCAAATGAATGTGTTCAATATTCACGGGAATTGTCAATCCACTCTTGCTCATCTGCTTTGTTCCCGAAATAGGTTGTTTAAAATCAGCTGTGCAGCCCAACGGGTAGCCTTATCTTCTATCGGCCTAGGGGCCTACCGGAACCTCAACCAGGTCCGAAGCTGTACAACCACATGAAGCCACCTGGCTTGCGGGACAGGAAAGGCTAAGGGACTGAGCTCTACGATGGGGAAAAGGGGGGATGTGACTACCCAAGAAAATGGGCACACTCAAACGCAAGAGAGAATGTATTTCCAAGTGAAGAGAAAATATATATTGTTAAACTTAACTAGTGTTGCCTTTTTAGGCAACAAGGGGGGAGTGTTGGGGAAATTATTACTCTCTAGACAAGAAACCTTTGCCTCAGTCTGAGTAGGTCAAAGAGTTTGTGTTTTTCCTCTACTGTTCTACTATTTAGTTGTTAAGGCCTACCACCTACTTATAATCTTGTCTTTCTTTGACACTTTGGACATTGCTTGGGTTTTCTGCAAGTACAAGGTGACCGGGCTGATAAGCTGTGCATTCTGTTCTTGCGATCAAAAGCCCTCTCTGCTTATAAAATGGAATGGATATATGGGGAGGGGAGGAAGATGTGAGAGACAGCAAATAAATGGTACAGAAGAAAGAACTCCTTGTGGACATTGATTATTACTGGACTTCTGTGGTTTTATTTTATCCCGATACATGCAACACTGAGTCGGCTAGACGTTGAATCCTCGAGGAGGACAAGATCCCTCAACAATCTAAAGAATCCTTTCGATCACGACGCTGGGTTCGAGGATAGAAATCCACGTCAAGGGCATCTTTTTTCTTGTTGGTTGTAACATCTCCAGACCCTTCTTGGCCTTCCCAAAGAGTTGGAGCCTGGCATGGTTGACTGCTCAGGTGTGCGGTACAGGTGACACACAAAATCTTCGATAGGTTTGAGTTCTCCATCAAGACCAATTCCCTTGACAAGGAGTGGTTGGTTCTTGAAGGTTTTCCAGGATGACTTCTTCCCTTAGCCATTAAAAGAGGAATATGTATCACAACCTGTCGGTGCATGGAATCTGGGCAGGTTATCCTTCACAGGTTGTACAGGTCTCTCAGATACACATAATGGGTAACATTTCTGCTTTTTTGCCATTCTAGAAATCTACATTTTAGTTGCTTTTGTCGATATGAAGTGCACCAAAAGCAGCATGACATCTGTGTCTCTGCAGATGACCAGCAGGCTTTGGTATCCTTCATTGACTGCCTCACATTAAAATATAGTATCAGCCTGGTGTCAGCATCCCTATGGTTTCCTCAAAGCTTGATGTCATCTCTCCTTGTTGACCTTGCATCGGTCGTATCAGACAATCCGCCTCCTGTTACGAGCTTGTGTTGTTATGGTGGACCTTGACCTTTCTTCATGATGGTGTCAGACAATAACCTGGAAAGGTCATCCTTTTTCTCATCCAAGGCAATGAATTTGCTCCAAACTTGTGGGAGTGGGACATGGGGTCCAATGCTGAGCTTGTGAATTGGCTTCTTCTTGTCCACTTGCTTTGACCGCGTCTCTGCCTTGATCGAGCCCTCCACAATGTAGCGATCAAATCCCACATCTACTCTTGTTTTGTGCTCTCCAAAGTGACGTATCGCACTTTGCATGAACACAACAGTGCAGTCACCAAACACCTGACTACCATGAGGCTTTCCACTGGCTTGGATGAGTGCATGACCATCTATCAGCACATGTCTTAATGTCAGCATCTGGAGCTTGTGATTGTGTGTGATGTCCTGCAATCAATATCCTGATCAGTTCCGCCTTTGGTGTTGAAGTCATCTCTCTTCCAGCCTTGGCCAGAGGCAGTGGGATTCGGGGCAGTTCATGATTGAGGGTATTTACCATTTCCAATGTTCAACTGCTCTCATACATTGATGAATCTTACCACAACAGCAGACTAAAGAATGTATCATATAGGATAAAACCAGTGTTTATTTGAAAATAAAAAATGGTCGATGTTTTATATTGTATGTGTCGGATTCTGAAAATATCTTCACATAGAAAGAGTGGATGTGCAAACAACTTTGATAAATACGATAAACACATTTCGAGAAAATCACACTCGTGTTTCATTATGCCATGCATTTCTGTGTACCTGGTAATTCTATGAGCTGGGTACATATCGACGTGATGATAAAAATAATTTCAATGGAAAGATCTATCGAATGTGGTCAAAATTAATGTAAAATCCCAAAATAGTCATTTTTGACATTTGTGACCTTCAAAATGACCTTAGAATCCAAAGTGACGACGGCATCCCACCCACATTTTCTTGGTGATCCTATGAGTGATTGATCTAACAAAAAAGGCCGTGACCCTTTTTTCGAGAGGACTTTTCCATGTTTGGTGGGTGTACTCCGCAGCCCTTTCTCTCAGATACTTTTTCAAGTATTCTTGTCTTCTTTCTGAAGCTTTGTGAGCCATTCCAAGTAACAATCCTTATCCCGGACACGCAACACGTTTTATTCCGCCCCAAACATGCCAGCTTCCTGGGATTTCTCTGCATGCACAGTGAGCATTTTGGGGTGGATTATGCCTTTTTAAAAGTGCTGTATATTCAGTCTGTTCTTTGAAATAAGCTTGTACAACAGGCTTGGGGGGGAAAAGCAACAGGTCATCTGGTAATTGAAATCTGTGGCGCTTTAAAACGGATTGACGTCGGCAGAAGAGCTTTGTTGACGGGTGGTGAAAGCTTTTCCAAATCTTATGAATGACAAATCATAAGCATTATCTAAGCCTAAGTAAACTTAGTTTAGGTTTATGTGCTGACAGAGGTAGGTTAACATTCCCAAGATGGAAGGCCATCATATTCTTGGAAGCTTAAATATACTAACGTGGGAAGGTTAACGTGACAGTTGAGGATACAGCACGATCAGAGCACAAGGGACCACATATCGTTGGCAGAGAGTTATTGAATGACAGTGGAAGTCTAACATGATGGCAGTGAACTGTTGAGATCCTGACACTGACATATTAACACAATGACAATGGAAGGTTACCATCCTGTGGAGTAACATCAAAATGAAGGTTGGTTTATTTACCCTCTGCATGATAAACATACTGTAAAGGTCGCACACCTTCAACGATGGTTCTGCCGCACAGTGGGTGTTGGACAAAAATATGTCCACATCTGACAGGTTAATTTGGTGTGAATCAGTATCTTGGAACACTACCTGGGCGAATCTGCCGACGAGATTGGCTGAGCGAGCCCGCCAGCGATCCGTGTTTTTTTTTTCACCGTAGTGCGGCGAACCCAATCTGCCCATCCAACAGGTAAATATGCCAATTGTCAAAGTGCTATGGAGCCCGCTGTTTGTAACAAGCACTTTGACAATTAACCTTATCTCATGCACTCTGGGAAACATGAGACTATGCAAGGAGATGACGAGACAAAGATAAACCTGCACTGTATGGCACCACTGTGCACACAGCAGCGCCGGCTCCACTACACTCACTCCCAGCTCATTCTTCAGCACGGTTCTGGTCGGGCTCATTCTCCGGGTGCTTGCATGCTCACAATAACCAGCCACATTATTTCCACATACCGAATAACTACCATGAGCCGACCACCAATCACTCAACCGGCAGGAACAGCAACAACAAGAAGCGCCACCAACCATCAACATGTGTGGTGCGTGCACTTTTACATTGTCCTGCGGGGAGATTTGATCATCCATCATGGGCACGCTGATTGGCTGGCAAGCCAGGAAAATTCCACACCACAGACAGAAGATGATTTGTGGGCATGCTTATCATCCTGTCCAATGGCCATGAGCCCCAAAGATGTCTGGAGATGGCGTATTACTGGTACTTCTCACACCCTTGTGTTGCCCTGCCATAGTGCTCATGGGCCACGCTGATTGGCTTGTTAGCTCAGGAAAAGGTCCATTATAGGGGAAGATTTAAAATGTAGGGAGTGGGAAAAGGTGGAGCTTAAATATAGACACTGACGTGAGGAAGATGAGTTATTTCTAAGCACATTCTTGACATACTTCATGATATACAGGGATCACATCACACTTATTCTAACGTGCACTATGATATAACTATTCTAATCTCTCCCCCATTTTTACCACCAAACCAGATCCGTTACAATACCAATGTGAAAAGTCAATTTACTGACTCGTGGAAGGTTAGGATATCAAAATGGAAGCTTGGCATGCTGATTGTGGAAGGTTCACATCATTGTGAAGGTTAATGTGCTCACAGTGGAAGATTAATGATGTTTTGCATGTTGATGGTGATATATGCAATGTTAACATGCTGATGGTGGTAGCTTGTGTTTACACTGGAGGTATACCATACCAATAGTGAACATTTAATGTACTAATCAGAAAAATTTGACAAACGGACTGTGGAAGTTTAATATGCTAACAGTGCTTGGTGGAAGGGAGGGACGGGAAGGTTAACATTCTGGCTGGAGAAGGATGATTGGAATGCATATAGTGCAATGTAGAATAAACCATAATGGCACTCGGTAGAGTGCATACCTCCGCCCTGAAATGCCTGATCCACGAGAACATATCTGGCCCAATATATTTTTGAGATATTGTGCTATATATCGTTTTTGAGCCCTGTCTCTCAATGGTGAAGAATCACTTTAAAAATTCTAGTCGTCGGATCCAGATCCTAATCTTCCTCAAAATCAAATCTATTTTTCATTGTCACACACCCAATATGTCCACCAACTTTAGTCTGAATCCGTCCACAACTTTTTGAGATATTGTGCTATATAATTTTTAGCTCTATCCCTCAATGCTGAAGAATCACTTAAAAAATTGTAGGAGCTGGGTCCGGATCTTCACCAAAATTGAATCAATTTTTCCTTGTCATCGACCCAAAATGTCTACCAAGTTTCATCTGAATCAGTCCACAACTTTTTGAGATATTGTGCTACATATCATTTTTTAACCCTATCTATCAATTGTGAAGAATCACTTAACAAATTATAGTAGTCCGATCCCAATTCGGATCTTCACCAAAATCGGATCAATTTTCAATGTCACACACACAACATGTCCACCAAGTTTCGTCCGAATCCGTCCACAAGTTTTTCAAATATCACGCTATCTATAACTTTTAGCCCTATCTCTCAATGGTGAAGAATCACTTAAAAAATTTGAGGAGCCGGATCTGGATCTTCACCAAAATTGAAGCAGTTTTTCCTTGTCAAAAACCCAACATGTCCACCAAGCTTTGTCGGAATCAATCCTCAACTTTTTGAGATATCGTGCTATATATCTTTTTGGGCCCTATCTCTCAATGGTGAAGAATCACTTAAAAAATTCAAGTAGTCAGATCCGGATTCTGATCTTCACCAAAATCTCAACACTTTGTCCTTGTCATGCACTCAACGTGTCCAGCAAGTTTCATCGGAATCTGTCAACAACTTTTTGAGATATCCTGTACACAAACAGACAAACAAACAAACAAGCAAACAAGAAAAAGACGATACTTGCAAAATCCATAAAACAAATTTGACCTCAAAATTAATTGGTGGTTGAATTCAATGACCGAATTTGCAACTCCTCTTCAAATTTCAAGTGAATCAAATGAAAATTGACAATTTTAAAATTTGGCCTATGTTGGCCGATGTGGACCAACAAAATAATTGGAAGTTGAATTCAGGAACATGAAATATAAACCCTCTTCAAATTTCAAGTCAATCGGATGAAAATTGAGGATTTTAGAAATACCTCCTGAGTTGTTGACCTTTGGACTATGCTGACCTTTTGGTCTATGTTGACCACAAAAATAATTAGTGGTGGAATTCAATGATCAAATCTGCAACTCCTCTTCAAATTTCAAGTCAATCGGATGAAATTTGACAATTTAGAAAGTCGGCCTATGTTGACCTTTTGGCCTATGTTGACCACAAAAATAATTAGTGGTTGAATCCAGTGACCTGATTTGCAAATCCTCTTCATATTTCAAGTTAATGAGATGAAAATTAAGGATTTTAGAAATACCTCCTTAGTTGTTGACCTTGGGGCTATGTTGATCTCAAAAATAATTGGAAGTTGAATTCAGTGACCTGAAAAAAAACCTCTTCAAATTTCAAGTCAATCGGATGAAAAATGAGGATTTCAGAAATCTCACCTAAGTTGTTGAACTTTGGCCTATGTTTACCTTTTGGTTCGTATTGATCTCAGAGGTAATTGGCTAGTTGAATTCAGTGACCTGAAATATAAATCCTCTTCAAATTTCAAGTCAATTCGATGAAAATTAAGGAATTTAGAAATCTCAGCTTCGTTGTTGACCTTTGGCCTATGTTGACGTTTTAGTCCATGTTGACCTCAAAAATAATTGACTGGTTGAATTCAGTGACCTGAAATTTAAATCCTCTTCAAATTTCAAGTCAATCGGATGAAAATTGAGGATTTTAGAAATAACACCTAAGTTATTGCCCTTTGGCCTATGTCGACCTTTTGACCTCAAAAATAATCACCTTCTTCCTTATGACAAACTCTACCATGTGGTGAAGTTTCGTGAAGATCTGTTTGAAATTGTGACCTGCAGGCGACAAATAAATAGAACAAGCCGGTAGGCAGCCATGGGTCACTGAGCATCCGATGACCTTTGACCCCCTAATCTGAGTTAATCTAGTACTAAGTACTTACGAAATTGCAATCGAATCGGTTGACCCGTGTGTGAGTAAGGGGGCTTTGAATGGTCATTTCGCCAGAATGATGCACTCATTGACCTTTGACCCCTGACCGAGCCGATATAGGTCAATATGTCCTGAAGCAAAGTTGTAGTACTCATTGAGTACTCTGTACCTATGAACTTTCATTCGTATCGGTTAATCCATGTAGGAGCAAGGGGGATTTGAATGGTCATTTTGCCCGAAAAATGCACTCATTGACCTTTCACCCCTGACCTAGCCGAGATAGGTCAATATGTCCTGAAGCAACGTTGTAGTACTCATTGGGTACTCTGTACCTATGAACTTTCATTCGTATCGGTTAATCCGTGTCGCAGCAAGGGTGCCTTGAATGGTAATTTCACCCGAAAAATGGATTTATTGACCTTTGACCCCTGACCTACTAGAGATAGGTCATTATGCAAATGAGCAAAGTTGTAGTACTCATTACGGTCTGTAAGCATGTAAAGATTCATTCAATACGGTTTAACTGTCTTGGAGCAAAGTGTACTTTGAATTTTCAGCAGGAATGGCCCTCGGACACCCAAGTTGAGAGGGTTGCCATTTGGAAACTATAAGATATAGAAAAAAATGGATGTCATATAGCGGATAGAGAATCACCTTACGATTATGCATACCAAATCTCATCAAGTTCCATCTATTGATAACTACTCGGTATCAATTTGAATGAAAAGTACCGAAAATGCGGTTTGATATCGGAAATCCCCAAAGTTCGAGGGGATGCTGTGGGTGAATAAAGATATAAATCGAAAATCCGGCTTGGTTATTTGAGCACAATGCATTCCAGATGATTAGTGTGAATTGTCATGACCATCTGACCATAACCCTAGGACGAGTAGCATTTGGCGCGAAGGCACCTCCAGCTCTCGCATATTATCGATTTTTGCCCTTTGACCCCTGACCCAAGCAATATCGGTCAATATGTCCTGAGGCAAAGTTGTAGTACTCATTGCGTGCTATGAACCTGCAAAATTTCATTCGGATCGATGCACTCACCTGGTCGCTAGGGGGCGTTCAATTTTCTGGCATACCCCATTTGTAGGGGGCACTGCGGGTGAACTATTCCATATATCACAAAAATCGTAATATATTTGGTAGAGCATCTCCTGTAGATGATGCATGCCAAATTTCATAAGCCTACGTGGGATAATGGCTTTCGGAATTGATTTCGCGTAAACGGTACCGATTTTGAAGGTTTTTCGGCTGTTGCTAGGGAACCAAAGCGTCCCTAGCAACCATCACAATTCCCAAAGCACTAGATCATAAGATGTACCTACCACCCGAGTTTGGTCAAAATCCGCCCACGTTTACTACCAATTATGCTGATGACAAACGAGCAAACATCCAAACAAACAGACAGAATTACTGACAATAAGGGTCACCTATTTCGGCGACCCAATAACAAAATCCACAAACCAATAGACTTGAAAAATCTTCCATTTTGCAAGTAACAAACAAACAAACAGGCAGAGAGGAGTAAAAACATAACCTCCTTCACCTTCGGTGGTGGAGGTAATTAATAAGCATTGCATCATCCGATGGGTCTTTGCCCTCAATTCAGACAAACCATAGTAGTTTGAGCTTAAAGAGGTAACGACTGGGAGCTTCTGACGATGTTATTCTTGGTCTTTTTTTACTTAAAAGTTAATGGTTTCCCAGCATAATAGGAGTTTAATTTATCAATTTAATTTGATCTTTGTCGCAGTTTGAAACTCAGACATGCTGTATTTAACTCTCTGCTGAAAATCATCTCAATGGCGCCACCCACTGCCAAATCAATAATAACTCCTGGGTTAGAAACTCATCAACCTGAGAGTTGCCACCGTCGAAGTTGCCTCTGCTCTCAACTTTCTGGATTGTATCCATCAATATATTCATGGGTATTCAATATATTCATTGGTATGAACCTTTAGTGGACATCTTTTAGAGACTGACCGACTCCCCATTAATGCCTCCTTCATGACTCGTCGGGCAGGACGTAGATTCCCAAAACAGGTGCTGCAGTTCCATGAGATTTATTTGGTCTTGTGATAGTTTCATCACAAATTGGGTGGCAAGTCACCTTCTCTTACAGCTGTGGTACACGCCATATAACCCTCGAGACAAAGGCATATTTATGTTGATTATACTCTTCATTTTGCTGCCTCGAGTTGGAGAGGAGGGTGTTACCTTGAGACATTTGGTAAGAGAGCAAATTTCAATATTACAGTATATTTCCAATTCACCTTAGGTGGAACACGATGCCTCTGGCAGGGAAGGCAGTTCAATTCCGGGGTTGTGTGTTCAGTACCCTGAACTTCCACACCGAGATATTCTGGGGGATGATATCGTGATAAATTTGAAATGAAAAAGTTTCAGCACATCGAACAAAGGGCTGAAGAGGATACCTTTGCACAAAGGGAATGTGGGGGCATCTTGTAAAATATGAAATACAAAAATATGAAAATAGAGCAAAATAACACTTCATGTTACAGTGACGGATGGAGGAGCTTGTACACTATTACATGTAAGACATGACGTCAGGAGGTATCATTGTACTTTTACATTAATTACAAGGAAATTAGTAAACAATGAACACGGTAAATGAGATTTGTAGTGGCAATCACAGCATCCTGAACTGTGTACTCACTGGGAGTGACGATTCTCAAATCATGGACTCACAGCCTTGAAATGGCTGTTCATGACTAAGATCTCTTATCATCAAGATGATGAAATTGAATTTGTAAAAAAAAGTATAAGTGGATTTCATTAATCCTAAACACAGCAGATTACAAAATATCAGAGCGCACGCACGGGTAGGGTAATTGGTTCTGGTGTCCTGTCATGTTAGAACATCTTGCACGGTAATTTACTCCCTGGGAAACATGACGGCTCTGACTCAGACCTGCTTGAGTTGAGGACATGGCGTATGAGCAGACTGACCTCTTTCTTTCATTCGCACACATAACTATGTATCCTTGAACCCAAATTCATCTCCCTTACTTCCACATATTTTATCCATCTCATTTGCAGGACGCAGCGCACACTCTAGCCCTTCGTGTCGCATGACAAATGCAGAGGCCCAGGAGCATGTCGTTTGGTATGATGTATTTCCTAAAAAGAGATCTTTTGGGGAAAATTCCCACTTCTGATGATGTTAAATTCCCACTTTCTCCATCTACTCATGTACTGCAGTCAACGTTCTGAACCATGAGAAAAATTCCTCGAATCTGTTTCATCCGACAAACCCCCTCAGCCTCACCTGGTCACACTCCTTCATTCTGCAACTCCTGTTTCTTGTGACCGAACTCAAATTTAGACTTCCTGGTCACCATGAATTTATCTCCCTTCCTCTCTGCGGAATTGTTTTCCCAAGCATTTCTGATCACTTCCTTCCATCCGGTCTTTCAAGTTCGCAATTTTGTCCATTTATACTTATGCAGCTTATAGGTATCAGTCCTTGCAAGGGTGCGGAAATGCTGCCTGATGCAATGCCACTTGTAGGTTGGAGCAGCAATTTTTAATTTGTTCAGAGTCTGGCAAAGACTCTCCTACTCTTTCCGATGGACACCGTGGAATTTTTAAGGTCCACCAACTGATGCCAGCAGATGAGACGCTCACCCGGTTTGACGTCAGTCCAACCCACAGCACACACATCGATGCCTCGCCCTGTCAGCGCAACACCATCCATCCATCCATCAGGAGAATAATCTGTGCAGAGTGTTGGTGCTGCCAAAACAGTCTCCTTGGCTGTTGGGCACAATCCTGGACGGGTCGCCACTCCGACACAGGATACCAGCAAGCTGGCACTCATTTTGCCGATAGCGGAAGGTTTTAACTCAACAGCCAAGTGGGATTTGAACTCAGGATCCGAGGATCCCAAGCCCACCACTCTCACCATTAAGGCCTAGGTCACATTTGCTCTACGACGAGGATACGGCGGCCGTATGCTCTTTGAATTGACAAAAACGTGCGGCGGCCGCAGAGAAACTGAGGTGGCCTCAGAGTAGTCCTACGCCGTATGGCTATATTTTACAGGACGTAGGGGTCGCCGTGGAATTGTAGCGTGGAGTTATAACTTTATTTCATTTCTACGTTCGCCATAGCAATTCGACAAGCCGAAACAAAAGAACTGGTTAAAAAAAAATGCACTCGTTACCGTCGGTCTGGCCGCACGTTCGCCTTAGGGACCCCTGCGCTCCCCTTGCAGGCACCTTGAGGCGACCTTGGAAATTCTATGGCCGCTGCAGGGATGCCCTAAGGTCACCGTGCGCCATCAAATCAAAGACCGTACGGCACCCCCACGTTTTCTGTCTCCACAATTTATAAATACGCCGTGCGGCTCCCCGAAAAATAAAAACATGTGTGACTGCTACATTGTGTGACCGTGGAAATACTGCGGCCGCCGTATAATTGCTAGTGGCCGTAGATTTTGAAGACCCCACGGCCGCCGTGGCAAATGTGACCTCGGCCTTAGCAAACACCATAGACAGTGCGAACCCAAGAAAAACTAACATTTTTTCCAGTCAAGCTTTTCTCAGTGGATTCATCATCCTGAACCCATGCCATTTGATATTAGTTTGGGGGACACCCAGAATTTTGCCTCAAATTCAAGATGGCGGCCAGAATCCCAAATTGCCGCCAAAATTACCTTTAGGAGATTTATACTGCCTCGTAGTGTTTCCTGTCAAGGTTTTTTCAGTGGTTCTGTCATCCTGAACATATATCCTTTGAGATTAGCTTGGGAGACACCCAGGATTTGGCCTAAAATCCAAGATAGCCACGAAAAACCAAAATGGCTGCCAAAATTAAATGAATTAGGTTCATACTGCCTTATAGTTTTTCCTGTCAAAATTTTCTCAGCAGTTCTGGCATACTGGATCTACAGCCTTTAAAATTAGCTTGAGGGCCACCCAGGATTTTCTTAGGTTTTCCTGTCAAAGTTTTCTCATATCAGTGGTTCCACCATTCCAAACCTATGTCCTTTGTTATTAGCATGGAGGGCACCCTGGATTTGGCCTCAAATGCAAGATGGCCACGAAAAACCAAAATGGCTGCCAAAATTACTTCAAAATTGAATTAATAAGGGTTCTCTTTTCCTGTTAAATTAACTTTTTGTACCTAATATGGGGTTTATAATGGTAGCGGAAATTGATTTGGGGATCTAGAATACTCAACCGAGCTTGATTATCAGGTAAATATGACATTCTCACTCAAAACCGGCCACAAAATGCAAATTGAGATAATATTAACCGCATTTTCTGGTCATCCTCCAGTTCAATTTACCAACAAAATGGGCGATGCAAACACAAAATTAAGATAGAACTGCAAGTCCAGGGTTAATGTTCATTCGCTATTATCCAAGTCACTGTCCGTCTGTGAGTCAGATGAGTGGACTGCTCTAATACTGCCAGAAGAGGTAGCCGACTGCTCTTCAATGCTGTACTGTATGGCTGTACTGTATGAATGGCTGTACTGTATGAATGGCTGTACTGTATGAATCAAATATGATTCCCAGTTGCTGTGGTTTGGAGTCACTTGCTGGCAAACAAAATGTCAACAGGGCTGCTGCATATTTTCCCCAAGTTTGCTCAGCAGGAACTGATTTCACAGCAGCCATTCCATGTATAAGCCAATTTCCTTCATGTGGCGGGTTCTCACGGACTGATTCAGACTCTTCTATGAGGTAGTTCCTCAATGCTGCTTTTGAACCTTGTCTCAAATCTCTCTCTGGTGTGGCTTGAGCTCGTGGGACAGTAGTCAAGGGATATGAATGTGCCTCTTCTGGTGATGTTGCTTTGCTTACCAGTAAACCGAAGGCCTGTCTGTCTTCTTTCAGGATATTAACAACTTTTGGGTCTTTCTTGGCCTTCTCCATCGCGGTTTTGATCTTGAGCTTGGTAATCTTGTCGAAGAAATTGACTCGTTCTTCCCCACTGGCTTTGAGTCTCAAGTCAACAAATTATTTATATTTCTGTTCCCCAGCTTCTGCGGATGACATCAATCCTCTAACAACATCACAATCGATTTCCACACCAGTCTTCATATGACGAGCGGGACCATTCAGGAATGGGTCGAAGTATTTGTCAAGCTGAAGTACTAGATTATGAACCATATTTTCATGGTGTATTCGGGCGGCTATTGTGGTCTCCTTGTGGGCTGAGGAGGTGATGATATTTAGCCTTTCCTTCAGTGTAGCTCTGATCTTAGCCATATGACTGATCTTCACGAATGTGTCTGTTGTGCTCTCATTGGTAATGTATCCGCCTTGCATTGGACCACGTCTGACCTTCACATCTCGGTTGATTGTGGTTTCAGTTATCAAATCCCCATGGATTGTAGAGAAGGGCTCACAAGACAATGGCACACCATCCGGAAATTTCTCCCTCCCCCAGGTCCCATAATTATTGCACAGCTCCTAAACCCTGCTTTCCGAGAACGGAACATTCTGGGGGACAAATAAGACGAAATATCAATTTTGAGGTAATTTTGGCGGCCATTTTGGTTTTTCGTGGCTATCTTGCATTTGAGGCCAAATCCTGGGTGGCTCCCAAGCTAATCTCAAAGGATATATGTTCAGGATGGCAGAACCACTGAAAAAACCTTGACAGGAAGCACTACGAGGCAGTATAAATCTCCTAAAGGTAATTTTGGCGGCAATTTTGGATTTTGGCCGCCATCTTGAATGTGAAACAAAATTCCGGGTGTCCCCCAAGCTAATATCAAATGGTATGGGTTCAGGATGATGAATCCACTGAGAAAAGCTTGACTGGAAAAAATGTTAGTTTTTCCTTGGGTTTGCCCTGTCTACCAGGCGCAACACCAGGATGAGAGTTTATAGCGGGACGAACATTCAAAACGAGGTGAGACAGCTCAGAGGCAAGTGTTCATGAATATAGGGTAATCTTCCAGCCACAGGTGACCCACAGGCAATTCGATGCCATCTCACGTTGTCCCCTATAATCCTGTCGTCATACTCGATGACATTACTCCTTTGTTTAACTGCAGTTAACTGTCCTCAACATTGTAAATATATCCATTTCTTACCTGTACCCATCCACTGTCCATCTCTTCTCGACATGGAAAATTAAAATAGACAAACAAATGGATCTGTATTTAAACGGTCGTAGTATGTTTGCAGTGATCCCCCCAAAAGGGGTAATGCTCGTTTCCTATGGAAACGCAAGACAAACATAACCCCGATCCATATCTAAAGTGACCATTCTGCCCAGTGTCAATACCGCATGCACGAACATAATGTCCAATTTCAACGACAGACAATATGCAAATATCATATGGATCATTCACAGCCAAAGAACGTCTGCCTCCATGTCGCTTGTCCATTCCCCCTCAGTCCATGATTGCATGTTCAGACTCTTCTGGTTCACGACAATATGATCCGTCCGAAGGTTTCCCCACAGATACCTTGTTATGACTGGCACACTTTCCTCACACATATTAAAACCTTCCAGAGTTTTGAGAGGCGATTCCGGTGCACTCATCGCCCCAGTCATCGGTGATAGTGACTCGTTTGGTGCATTCTGGAGACTTTGTGCTGACTTGGAATTCCCAGTCCTTGGAAAGGTTGCACCACCAATCCAACAACGTTTGCATCTCGCCGTTTCTCACACTTGTAATGTGCAGCAAATGATTTCACACAAACAATGTTGCACCCAGGGCATCCTGAGCATCAGAGCTGCTTTTGCCTGAATTCCCGCAGTTTGGAAGACACCAGAACGTCATATCAGACAACCCACCCCCCAACCTCACCACCTTGACACGAAGAGGTCTCTGTGCCTTTATGGCACATGAATAAACAGAGCAGGTGCATGGCATAGCATGGCAGGTGGCATGGTTGGCATTATGGCAAGGCTAACAGGAAAGGCTGGCTGACAGGTGAGTGACCGGCAGATGGAAGGAGCCGGCAGCAGCTGGTCTCATTTCAGACCAGCTGGAGTCTGGAGATCGTTGAGACAGGAGCGTATCGTGACAGGGTAGCTGGGCTTCAGGCCTACCATACTCTAACCCTTGCTGTTCCTCTAATCTCTCGATACTACCTCTCGCTCCTACCACTCTAAACGCATCTAAACCAATCTGTCCCTCCCAGGGCCCGCTAATCCCATTAAACGAAACCATCTCCAAGGAAGAAAATCCAAGCACATGCAGTGATCATAAACGATGATGTGGCGAGGCCTCATGTGGCTCTCAGGCATAGAGGCCGGGGGGAGGGGTGCGAGGCAAGCGCATGCCTTCCTTTACCCTAACAATTTGGGACAATGGGTCCACGCAAAAGCCAATTACCCTACTCCGTTATCACAGTGGCTGCAGACATCAAAAACGGTACGAAGGGGGAGCATCCTTACTCTAACCTAGTTCTTCACAAAAACAGATTTCTAATTTAACTTTAACCCTTCCCTTTATAGTGGCTTTAAGAAACCAATTTACACACCACTCCACATGTTGGAGCTCTCACAGTTGGAGCCTCACCCTCAAATTTTCTATTTTGAAGCATCCTGGGGCTGGGCAGCGTGGCTCTCTTTACAGGCTCCCCGCCTGAATCAAAATGCAGCATCCCATGCCACTGGGGGTCATCCGCCACCTCGAGCTACCCTATTTAATGCTGAATCTTGAGGGGGCTCAAATATCTGGCCTCCCCCACCAGTGCCCTAACTGGCATGTGGCGTACGAATCTCTCTCCTGGAGTACTCAGCCCACTCTGTATTCTCCTTGCTCCACAATGTATGTATATTATAAATATATATGTACAGTAATCCCCGTTTATCGCGGGGGTTAAGTTCCAAACCTCCCCGCGATAAGTGAAAATCCGCGATGAATGGATGCCTCCACAAAACACATTTTAAACTCAATTAAACACATAAAGAAAAAATAAGGGTATGTTCTTTTGAACATACGAGTCCCCTAGGACCATGAAGCTATCGTTCTTGTTGTTAAAGGCCGTTATGGGAACACAGAAATAAGGGTATGTTTAGCAGCGTCATCATGGTTGGCGTCTCGCAATATAATATATTAGCGCGATTAAAAATACCGTTTTTTTCCTCGCATCTTCATGTCTGTCAAAAAACCAGTGTCACGGTGCACAACTACAGCTCATAACCTATCCGTTGAGGTGTTTTTCGGGCTCCCTGCCTTCCCGTTTTCACGCCACTGTCCACACAAAATTCATCAATCAATTCTATACAGAGTCCGGGGGACTCAAACATTTGCAAGCATAAAAATGTACAGAATATAATAATAATAATAATAATAATAATAATGTAATAAAAAACAGTGAAAACACTGTTTTCCGGTTCCGGTTACAGTTCCGGTTTTGGAGCGGCGAGAGGTCTCCTTCGGGGCTCCCTGCTGACGTTCTCAAAGTTAAGTTTCCGGTTGTTATTTGTCCCGTTTTAACTGTTTAATTTTCTCACCGACATGTTACTGTGTGTTCCTAGTTCGGTTTTGTTTCAAAAATCGTGCTATTTTGTGAGTATTTTTGTTGACGTTCTTACCTGGTGTTTGAGGCCTAGGCCTAGGCTTGAGGCCTACCGGTTCCACTCGGTGTTCGATCGTTTTTTTGTTTGTTTGTTTTTTCTCCCCATTACCTTCAATTTCTATCCTCCCCATTACCTTCAATTTTCATCCTCCCCACTTTCCAAACATCCCCCATTCTCCCAACTAATCTCTTTCTCATCTCAAAAAAAAAAAATATATATATATATATATATATATATATATATATATATATATATATATATATATACCCAACAACAACAACAACACGCTCACCTTCTCCCGATTCTGCTTCTTCTTCTTCCTCTTAACTTCCTCCTCGTCTTCTTCCTCGATTCTTTTCTACACTTCCATGACCTAATCTGTTGAACTCTCTCATACATTAATATTAACAACAAAAACGATCTTATAATGCTTCATCTTCCTCTCTCACACATGTGGTGCTCTTTACTGTTTCACAATGCACTACTCTTCTGCTATTTTAACAGACTGCTCTCATTTTGACCTCTCCTTCATTCCTTGCCTAAAAAATCCAACTATTACAGCGCTTCTTCTCTCCATTCTCTGAATTCGCCTTCAATGCATCCATCAAGAATTGTGTTAAATCGCATCTCTGACCTAAAACTTTTAAAAACCACAGTTTGCCATGGATGCTCGCTTTCCATCAACCATTCTTTTTTCCAACTCCAGTGCAAACTCACCCCCCTCACCCCTCACTCCCACTCTCAAAGCAACCATCCCACTCTTCTCCCTCCAAGCCTCCCTCTCACCTCTCTCAAAAATTCCCCCTCATCTTTCTCCCACCTTTCATCCCCTCACTCTTCCTTCTCTAAGTTGCCCCCCTCTCATCCACCAACCTGCCTCCTTCCACTGCCCTCTCACCTCCATCTCTTCACTCCACCTCAAATCCTCAACTGCCTTCTTCCTTGTCTCTTGTCCCCCCTCTCCCCCAGCACCACAGAGCCTTTTCTCCTCATTCGGCCCCCTCCCCTCGCTATTCTGCAATACCCCACACTCTTTCAGCAACCCTCCTTACCTCCTCCCCTCGTCCCTTGTCCTACCCTCCCCCTCCCCCTCCACCTCCCCCTCCACCTCCTGCACCCAAAGCCTCCTCCCCTACCTCTTCATTAAAAGTGTGGACCTCAAATATCCGGGGCCTTCGCTCAAACCTTTCAGGTCTTTCCATACAGGTTGCCACTGACAAACCAGACATTATCTGCCTAACAGAAACTTTCCTCTCCCAAGACGTGTCTGACTCCCAAGTATCTCTCCCTGATTACTCCCTCTTACGGTATGACAGACCTGAGCCTCGTCCTGGTGGAGGTGTTGCTCTCTTCATCAAAGACTCTATTCCCCACTCTCCATGAACTGCTCTCACTCCCCCACACCCCCAGGAATACCTCTGGCTTCGGCTTCCCCTCCACTCCCACCTCATGTTTATATGTGTACTGTACCGTCCACCGAACAGTGATGACTCCATCTACACCTCACTATCCAAAAACATGGACCATCTTCTATCTTCTCATCCAAACTCTCTCTTCCTCTTATGTGGTGACTTCAATTGTCATCACGCCAGTTGGCTAGGTGTGGGTACCTCTCTCACCTGCCATGGCACCTCAGCAAAAGCTTTCTGCGACTCATTGGGACTGACTCAATCGGTCAACTTCCCACCCGGATCTCAACCAATGGTACTCCATCTCTTCTGGATCTGATTTTGACAAATTTCCCTAACAATATCTGCTGCTCTTCCTTCGCTCCAATTGGTTCTTCTGACCACGTCCTTGTTAAAGTGGACATCTCTCTGGCTGTTATCAGAGAACCACCTCACCGCCGTCGAGTCTGGCATTTCACTCAAGCCGACTGGCAGGGTCTCCGAGCAGCCATCAAACTTACAGACTGGTCTCCTATCACTACTTTCTCAAACATCAACTCATCCTGGGAATTCTTTCAAAGAAACTTGCTCTCCCTCATGCACAGATTTATCCCCTCTCGTGTTCAGTTGTCTTACCCTTCCTCCCGCCCTTGGTTTACTGAAGCTTGTGGCGAGGCAGTTGTCCTGAAACAACTTGCCTTTGCCTCATGGAAAGCAAACCCAACTGAGGGCAATCTCAGTTCTTTCCACAAAGCTCGGAACAAGTGTGTATCTACCCTCAGGAGAGCCAGAAAACAACATCTTTCTCATCTCAAGTCTGAACTCTCAAACCTCTCTCCCTCCTCAAAATCCTGGTGGCGTTTAATCAAATCTGTTTCTGGTGTATGTTCCCCCTCCATCCCCTCCCTTACCTCAAATGGCCGCACTGCTGATTCCACACGTGATAAAGCTGAATGTCTAAACTCGGTGTGTGCAGCTAAATCTTGTGTCCTAAACCCATCACTATCTCTACCCACTTTACCCAGTCGCACCCAACTGTCCCTGGACTCTGTATCCTTTTCTCCTGATAAGGTGGAGAGCTTGCTTTCAAACCTCGAGTCAGATTCTGCAACCTGTCCAGAAGGCATCAGCCCACGTGTCCTCAAAGCCTGCTCTTCTGCTCTTGCTCACCCTCTCTCTGTTCTATTCACCCTCTCATTTGCCCAAGGTCATCTGCCATCTGCTTGGAAATCTGCGAACATCACTGCCCTGCATAAAAAAGGTGCAAAAACAGATCCCTGTAACTACAGACCAATCAGCCTTCTCCCAATCATCAGCAAGGTTATGGAATCCATCATCGCTTCAGACATGAAATCCTTCCTCTTCTCCAATGGCTTGATTTCCAATCATCAATTTGGTTTCAGACAAGGTCACTCTACCCTGGATATGCTGCTTCTGCTCTCCCATCAATGGATGGAGGTCCTCAATGCCAGACAGGAAATCCAAGCCGTATCCCTGGACATATCACGTGCTTTTGACACAGTCTGGCACCCTGCACTACTCACCAAACTCTCTTCCCATGGTATTCAAGGCCATCTCCACTCATGGCTCGCAGACTTCCTCTCCTGTCGCAGTCAACGTGTGGCCCTAAATGGAGTTCTTTCATCCCCTCTTCCTGTGCAGGCTGGAGTTCCTCAAGGTAGCGTTCTGGGTCCTGTTCTTTTTCTGGTTTTCATCAATGATCTCTCCGACTCTCTGGAAAATCCTCTATTTCTCTTTGCAGATGACTCCACCCTCTGCCGTACCATCTGTCATCCCTCAGACCGGCAAGCAGCAGCTTCTTCGCTCACTGCAGATCTGGATAAAATCACAAACTGGTCCAACACGTGGAACATGTCTTTCAATCCAGACAAATCTCACACTCTCACTATGTCTCTTCGAAAGGACCGTTTAGAAAACCCCCCATCCACTTTCTCAACAATCCTCTGGAAGAAGTCTTTTCTTTCAAGCTTCTGGGTCTCACTATCTGCCATGACCTTTCCTGGGAAAGTCACATTTCCAACCTCGCCTCAAAAGCCATTCGCCGACTGGGAATCCTCCGTCGTGCAAAGTCCTTCCTCGGCCCTCTTGAGCTCCTAACCACTTACAAAGCTTTTGTCCGTAGCCTGATGGAGTACTGCTCTCCCCTCTGGGCTGGTGCTCCTGCCTCCCACCTTTCTCGGCTTCACGCTGTCGAAACCAGGGCATTTAAGATCATCGGCATCTCCCGCAATGAAGCCGAGTCTTTGGGCCTCTCACTCAATTACCGCAGGTTGGTCGGTGGTCTTTCTGTCTTCTACCGACTCCTCTCCAGCCTTGCCCCCCCCTGCTCTCTCTGCGCTTTGTCCCCACCACATTTCCACAGGGCGCTCAATGTCCGCCAACAACCCCCTTCTGGTAAAACTACCAAAATCACGAATCACTGCTCATCTTCACTCTTTCATTCCTCTTTTTTCCCGCCTTTGGAATAAACTTCCTCACTCTATTCTTTCCCATTCTTCCCTCCAGGCTTTCAAAACAGCTGTTCACCACCACCTCTTATCTTCCCCCATCCAAATCCTCGATCTTTTCTACCCCCGATAATCCACCCAAGCCCACTTCCTTCAATTCCCCTGCTTTCCTTCCTGAAAGTCCCTGTAATGTCCATCTTCTCTTCGCCATGTTCCCCGTCCCATCCCCATCCCTCTCCCTTCCACAGTTCACCTCATGTGTCTGTTCCCCACTGTTTTGTCCCTTCCACTCCCGCCCCTCTGGTCTCATGCCTCCTTGCTGTGAGTTGTGTGTTAGCTCTCATACGAGCCTCGACCAAGGTATACAAAAAAAAAAAAACACATTTTAAAATCAGTATGGTAAACTCAGTAACATTGCAAGATCGGGTTCGAGGTGCCGAAGATCGACTCGTCTGGTCTGGTCGGCTTGGCAGTGATCGGGTTTGAGGTGCCGGAGATCAACTCATCTGGTCTGGTCTGCTTGGCAGTGATCGGGTTCGAGGTGCCGGAGATCGACTCGTCTGGTCTGGTCTGCTTGGCAGTGATCGGGCTTGAGGTTCCAGAGATCGACTTGTCTGGTCTGGTCGGTTTGGCAGTGCTTGTCCAACCGCAGCAAACCTTTTTCCTTCCCGAAGCATATCTAGCACCTTAACCTTCTGTACATACCTCACTTCCGTGCATTGTGCGACTGGTCGAGCACCACGCGTTATAATTTATTGCTTAAATAATTTATATTTTATATATTATTACCCCGATATACCCGGTGAATCCGCAGAAAAAATTAGTTAGGTTCCAAGGGAAAACCCACGATGAACCGAGGGCGCGATAGGTGAACCGCGATATAGCGGGGAATTACTGTATGTGTATATATATATATATTGTTGCGGTATTCGCGCCCGCCGGCGTGCTGACGGCCACGTAACTCGAATCGCGGCACGTCGCCCACCGGACGGACAATCCAGTCGTGACCCTCTCGGACTAACGCCGGGAACCAGTCACGGGTGGACCTTTCGGTCTCACCGCGATTGAGCCAATCAGCCCCCGCGTGGGATAGGGTTGCTCGCCAAATTCGACCTACCTAAGTACCCACGCGGAGGGTAGACCGGGCGATCGCACCTCGCCGCAGGTCGACTTCGGACACGGGCCACTTAAGCGACCCGTTCCGTACTATCGGGATAACCGAGCGGTGTTATCGTCGACCTCGACGGTTTGATTAATTATCGGGCGTATTCAGCCCACTACCAACCCTTTACGTGAAGCAAGATGGGGATTCAATAGAGGAAAAGACGAAGCGAAGCGGGAGAACAGTTCAACAATAAAGCACATTTATTCGCGGCACACGGGAAGCACACAAATACAATTCCACCAAATGCACACAAAAAAAGAAAACACAATTCCATTTACACAAAAAGCAAATATAAAAGTGAAAACACAGTGCAGAGCTAATACCGACTACCGAGCACACGGCAACACTTATACAATTCTACTTCACAGACGGCGCCGACAACACATACCCAAAACCAAGGAAAGAATACCCTCAAGAATGAGGCGGGCCTGAGGCCGAGACCGGGTCGCGCCTACCCGTCTGGTGATGAGACGCGGAGCGGCGATGGCGCCTCACTCCGCGGGCCTCGCGGACAGTGCCTGGCAGGGGGTGGGAAAAGGGCCCCCTTGGTCGCACTATCTCAGCGCGGGGGAAACGGGAGGGGTTCGCTGATGCTCGGGGTATAGAGGATCTTTATTATCCCTGGTGTGCGTCTCCACCTCGGCCAGGTCAGCGCCGCCGGCCTTCCTCGGGCGCGCAGCTCCCGGCACCGTCGCGAGCACCCCCTCGTCTGCCTTCGCCGCTGCCGCCTCTCCGCCTCTGGACTCTCCACCCTGGACTCTTCTTTGGGCTCTCCTCGTTCGACTCTCTTCAGCTTCTCCAGCTACTGCAGGCTTCGGGCTCCAGACTTCCACTCTCGTCCCCTCCGTTCCGACTCCTTCTCGATCCGCTGACTGACGAACACCGTCCTTTTATCCCCCCGTAGCTTCGCCTTTGACCCCTCCCTTTGACCTTTCACCTCGCTCCCCATTGGCCCGAGAAAAAGTGGGCGTGAAGGCTTTTTGATCCACAAATTTGCATATATCGATCGTTCTGGAGGCGGGGCCAAATCGCCCCTCGCTCACCGATTGGACGGCAAAAAGTGGGCGTGTGTCGTTTTTGATCCGTTTTTGAAGCACAAAATCCGTGATTTTGTACACGCTGTTCAACGTGCGCCCTGCACGAGTCCAACACCGGTACCCACAGCGGGGCAAGAACGGTGGCGATGCTACGGTTGCGAGGTGTGACGGGAAGGTCGTGGCGGTTGTGGTGAAGCGGCGTTGTGGTTGGTGGTTGATGTTGTGGTTGTGGTGGTAATCATGGCGGTTGGTCCAAAATAAAGATAGTAAAAGAAAAACGGCTATCCTGAAGAGTCGCAGCTCGCATAAATGACATGTATTCCCACTAGACAACGGGTTTGGGCCTAACTACACATGCACTTACCGAGATACCTCACCTAAGGGACCTGAATGGTGGTTTGCGAATTTGGTAACCACAACACTACCCCCTTCCCTTTTTACAGACTCGTCCCGAGTCGTCAAATTTTCGTGTGCCATCATGTGTAGTTTTCCCCTAGTACATTTTACCTACGGATCCCTGAGTGCGACATTCATGGTATTCGTGTCCCCAAAATAAATAACCTGAGGGCTGCGTAACTATCTAAACAAACTCACTCATACGGACGACTTAAATAAAATTGCCGGCGCTAGACAGACATGCCGGGGGCGCACTCATATTTACAGTACATCTTAACCTTAACTTACAAATTTTACACTAAACCATGGCCCAGGATCATTGAACTCTGCAAAAAGAAAGCAGTTAGCAGGGAGCCAGGCTGCCCGCATGCAGTCTCTGGCTCAAAACAATGCAGGTGACAGGGAACGTGGCTGGCTGCTCACACGCAGTCCAAGGCCTTCCCTTTTGAACTGAACTCAGTGAACCACAACGGTGCTTGGGCTGCACAACGCAGTCTCCGTGCCAGCTCAAGTGGCACACGCAATGAGCACAACGAATGGATGCATGAGCGGTTTGAACTGAATGCAGTGAACCACAACGGTGCATGGGCTGCACAAACGCAGTCTCCGTGCCAGCTCAAGTGGCACACGCAATGAGCACAACGAATGGATGCATGGACACAAACACGGTGCACGGGCCGCCACTGCAGGCCCGTGTTGTAGCTGCCAACAGGGCAGTTCTCGCAGCTTGCAAACTGTTGCCTTGATCCTGGCGCACATGGAAATGAACAGGGGGGGGGGGGCAAAGCAAAAATTTAATGGGGCTGGTTAACAGGGGCAGTGGGCATGGCATGGCAAAGGCAGCAGGCAAACACAGCCCGCAGATGAACTGGCCGGCACAGGCCTTGAAGAAAAAACAGCCAGCCGGCAGATGAAGTGGGCCGGCACAGGCCTTGCAGCACAGCAGCTGCAGACGATCCAGCCGGCACAGACCTTGCAGCAAAATAACAGCTGCCGATGAAGTTGGCCGGCACAGGCCTTGCAAAAAAAAAACAGCCAGCCGATGAAGTTGGCCAGCCTTTGCCGTTCAGTGGAGGTTGGTGGAGGGAGTGCGGTGGTGCTGGCCACTCGGAAGGCGGGCTCGGACCTACCTACCTGTCTCCCTCCCACCTATCGCCTTTGCCTGTCACTGTACATACCCACTCCCTTAATTTGTCAAACCCCAATTTAGCCCCAACTTATTTTTTTATTTTTATGTTTACTTCCCCTCTATAAATCGTCCCCTAACCCCCTTTATCGTCTTTGTTCGGCTAACCTATCCTGTTACCTAGCCTACTCCCAACCCCTACGTTCCCTTCCCGGAGGGGAACAAGGGAGAGCTAACGTCCTGTGCCGAGGCCCAACTCAAGCCTCAGGATGGCCTCCCCAGAGTTTGGCGATCTCTAACCAAAGTGGGTCCAGCGGCCCACAACGACAGCGAGGGGATGGATGGTGCGGAGGGGTACATCTCCTAATCTACCCTAACCATTTAACTGTTAAACTACCCCGGGGCTTTCAACAAGCGCCTCTCGCTTAAACTATTGGTTCTATAAACCCAGATTCCCGTCGCCTGTGTTGGTGTCCTTACAATTTCGGGCCTCGCCCCCCAATTTTCTCTCCGTGCCCTCACACGGTCTCCTGGCTGGGACACGTGGCTCCCTTTGGCAGGCACGACCCTCTGCCGATTCTCCCGCTATGGCACCCCCGGGCACTACACTGCCTCCGAGCCTACCAGCTCCCTAACACCGGGGAGTGCCCCCCATGGCACCTCCCCTGAAACGCACACGTGGCAGGCCGGCCTCCCGGGCCCCTTTTCGAGGGTCACCTGTGCCCACAACACTGCCCACGCGGCTAATGGCGCCCCGGGCCCCCACACCAAGCAGGCGCACCCGTGCCCACTACTCTATCCCGGCCCCCCATGGGCCCATGGCCTACCGCGGCCGACTAGCCTGGTGCCCGGGGTACCCACTCAGCGATACTCACCTTTCGCAGCCACGCTCCCAAGCCCGTCAACAGGGCTCCTGCACCCCTCCAAATGGGTCTCGAGCCTACTTTCCCACCAACAACAAAACGACCTCCATTTTTCAATTTGACTAACCCAGCTAACTCACTCTACACTGACCCCGGGGTCCCTTGGGCGGGAGTCACTCCTCCCCCCAATCACTCATCGCACCATGCATTCCCCATTCGCTCCACTCACACAGACCCGCTGGCCTCACTCACTCAACAAGTACTCACCTCACAACTCACCAACTCTTCAACACCCATACCACTGAACTCTGCCATCCTTCTAACTACTTCCCCTAACTAACTCGTGCTCCCACGTCGTCCCTTAAACTACAGCACGTTCCATTTAACACTACGTAGCTAAGCTACGTCCCCTCTACACATTCATAAGTCTGTCCATGTCCTCAAATAATTCCATTAATCAATTTCCCAGGGGGGGGAATTTCCTCCCTTCCTACTGGGCTCGTGAACTCGTCGCAAGACTCTGAGAGCCCTGCGCCTCTGCGGGAGCGGCTGTTCCAGCACCGACTCCTCCGGCAAGACATATCCATGAGGGCGTAAGGTCGCCCTTGTAAGGCCTCAGGCGGTCCGCGTGGACGATCCGGGGGAGGGCTCGTGGTCCCATTTTAATTTTTAGGACCACGTCACTGACTTGCGCCAGGACGACCCTCGGGCCCTGCAAAGGTGAGGTGAGCTTCGGGCATCTGCCCTTCCTTCGCCGGGGGTTAAAGAACCAAATCTTTGCCCCCGGTGGGTATTTGCTCACCTGGCTCCGGTGGTCGTACCTGCGCTTCATTTTTATGCCCGCCTGTTGGAGTTGGTGTCGTGCGAAGGCGTGGACCTTCTCCAAGCCCTCCTCCAACCGACGGGCATAGCCCTCCCCCGGGGGCCTATCAAGCCGCTCAGGCGTCGGACCGCACAATAAATCGACGGGGCTTCTCAGCTCCCGTCCATACATCAACAGCGCCGGACTACATGCGGTAGACCCGTGCTGGGACGCGCGATAGGCCATCAGGAGGTACGGAAGGTGTTCGTCCCAGTCCTCCTGGTTAGTGGCGGTGAAGAGGGCCAACTGTTGGACCAGGGTCCTGTTGAACCTCTCCACCATGCCATCAGACTGTGGTCTCAGGGGCGTTGTCCGTGTTTTTCGAATTTCCAGGAGCCTGCACACCTCTTTTAGTAATTCACTCTCAAAATTTCGTCCCTGGTCCGTGTGCAGCTCCTGCGGAATCCCATACCGGCATGTAAATCCTTCTACGAAGGCCTTGGCCACAACCCCTGCTTCCTGGCTGGGAAGGGCAAAGGCTTCTGGCCATTTGGTGAAATAGTCCATAATTACGAGGACGTACTTATTACCCTGGCGAGTGCGGGGCAGTGGTCCCAAAATGTCCATGGCCACTCACTCCAGGGGAGCCCCAACCTGATGTAGTTGGAGTGGGGCCCTCATCCTCTGTGGCGGTCCCTTTTGCAGTACAGGCGTCGCATGCTCGACACCAGTCCTGTACATCGCGCCCCATGTTAACCCAATAGAACCGCCGGCGGGCCCGAGATTTTGTTTTGGTCCTGCCCAAATGGCCGCCGGCGCGGGTACCGTGCACCTGTTTCAAAATTTGGGTCTTAAACCCATCAGGGACTATCACCAGCCAAGAAGTTTGTTCAGAAGGAATCTCCACCCACTTGCGATACAAGATGTTGTCCCTCATTTCTAGGGTCCTCCACTGAGCCCAGTATGCCTTTGTTCGCGCCCCGAATGGGGCGATTTCCTCCCCACTGGGCCTCCTGTTTTCCTGGACCCATTTGTACACTGGCCCTAGCACGGGTCTTCCCGCTGGGCCGTGCTCCATGCCAATCCACCAAATTCCTCTCCCGCGGTTAGTGGCAAAGTTGGGCCTACCATCCGGGCCGCACGGACTGGGAGTTTCGGGGAGGCGTCTGCCAATTGGTCCCTCTCCTCATGTCTCGTACAATATTTGCAGTTTTCCTTCAGACAGGGGCGTCGAGAGAGCGCATCGGCATTCCCATGAGCCTTACCGGCTCTATGGACCACACTGAAATCGTACTGCTGCAATTTTTCCAACCACCTTGCAATTTGGCCCTCCGGTTCCTTGAACCGTAAGAGCCATTGCAAGGAGGAATGGTCAGTTCGAACCAAAAATTTCCTCCCGTACAAGTACGGGTGGAAATGGCTCACGGCAGACAGCATAGCCAATAGTTCCTTACGAGTTACGCAATAATTTCGTTCGGGCCTACTCATGGCCCGACTGTAATACGCGATCACTCTTTCCACGCCCCCTGTGTCTGAGACAAGACTGCTCCCAATCCTTCCTGGCTTGCATCCGTGTCCAGGGTATACATCCCGTCATCGGTGGGGTACGCTAAAACAGGTGCGGATGTCAAACACCCCTTTAATTTGAGGAAGGCCTCCTGGCACTCCTCCGTCCAATTAAATCTCAACCCCTTCTCCGTCAACCGGTGAAGGGGCCTGGCTATCTCCGCAAAGTTTGCCACGAAACGCCGGTAGTAGGAGCAAAGTCCCATAATCCCCCGCACCTGTTTGACAGTTGTAGGTACGGGCCACTCCTCTACCGCTGTAATTTTTCCGGGGTCGGTCTTCACCCCCTCGCGGCCTATCACGTGTCCGAGATAGGCCACCTCTGTCACGAACAAAGTGCATTTCTCTGGGCTCAATTTCAGCCCTGCCTGCCTGAGGTGCCCAAACACCTGGTCCAAATTGGCTATCTCCTGGGTGAATGTTTTAGCGTGTACCAGGACGTCATCCAGATACACCAGGCATGACTGCCACGGCATGCCGCCTAGTACACGCTCCATCAGTCTCTCAAAGGTGGCGGGGGCGTTACACAAACCGAACGGCATCACAGTGAACTGATACAGTCCCTTCCCTGTGGAAAATGCCGTTTTCTCCTTCCCCGTCTTATCCATCTCCACCTGCCAATACCCACTCTTGAGGTCCAAAGTTGAGAACCATTTAGAGCCTGCAACGGCGTCGAGGGTATCGTCAATTCTAGGCAGGGGATAGGAGTCTTTGAGTGTCACGTTGTTCAGCTGGCGATAGTCCACACAGAAACGCGTGGTCCCATCCTTCTTTTTAACCAGCACAACTGGTGACATCCAAGGACTTCCCGAGGGCTCGATGACACCTGCATTGAGCATCTTTTCAACCTGTTCATCAGCCTCCTCTCTTTTGCTCCATGGGAGCCTTCGAGCAGGCTGACGGACAGGCCGGGCCCCATTGGTGTGGATCTGATGTTGCACCAGGCCCGTACGTCCAATATCCTCGGGTGACAAGGAGAAGATCCCGATGTGTCGGTCGACCAGCTTGTATAAGGCCTCCCGCTGGGCCTCCTCCAAATCTACACTACTCCGATTTACCATCTCACAAATGGGACCGGGCCAATTCCTAATCGAGTCTGGAGACTCCTTCTGGGGCCGGTCCGGCTCGACGTTATCGTCCCTCAGCTCTGCGACCTCTTTTACTGGGATGCAATCTGCCACCTTCGTGCCCTTCCTGATAGTGCGTGGTTCCGTGCTAACATTTATCACCCGTACGGGCACTACTGGCCCGTCGGTACTTACCAGGGTGCGGCCCACGACTAAGCCCGGGGTTGACGGCCCTGCCGGTAGTTCCGCTAGGCCGCAGGGGCCCTGCCACGTTGGGGGTGCTCGCCACCGGGCCGGGACCACCGCCTCGGCACCCGGGGGAATGACCACGGAGTCAGGAGCCTCCAGCTCCACCCTCTCATCCGTGCTCACGCCTCCTAACGGCAACTCCTCACCACCCAACTGCATGACCCCCGGCCCAAGTCGATCTTACAACCACCGGCCGTCAGCACATCCAACCCTATTAGACATGGGTCGTACACCTCTGCCACCCAAACCTCTATCTTGGTTTTCACAGTGCCCAATTTAAACGACACGAAACCACGTCCTATGATAGGGGCCGTTGCCCCGGTAGCTAGCTGCAAACTATGGTTTTGCAGACGGTGGATCTCATCCCAACCGTCTACACTCGAATCAAGGACCACAGGGCTGATGATCGTGGCGCTTGCTCCTGTGTCCACCACGGCGTCTACCCCTACGCCGGCAATCTTGCACCGAATTGTTAAGCTACCTTTGCCAATTTGGCCACAACTGATGACCTGTCGCAGTTCTGAGGGCTCTTCTCCGTCTGAGTCTGCCGAACACGGCCCTACATGTTCGGCACTTCTTAGTTTCCCGGGGACTGGTGGGGGGATGGTTGGGCCTGGCTATCCCTATTGACCCGGGGCGGAGTTGGTGGTCTAGGGGGCCGTGGCTCTTCTCTTCGCGGGGGCCTTTCCCTGCGCGGGCGTTGCACCTCCGCTGCAGGTGGTCCCCTGCGCCACAATTATAACACCTCTTCTGGTAAGGTGTTTGCCTCCAGTACGCCGAATTATACCCCCCTCCATTCCGAATTGGGGTACCCCCCGATGGCCCATCTCCCGCCCTTCCCGGGCCCGACCGCCTCTCCACAGGTCTCCCGAACCGGCGGTCAAACATGCCCTGCACCATCCTTTCCACTCGCGCTTGGTCGCCCAGGGTTGCCCCGGCTCCCAGCGCACTGTCGTGCACGGGGTCCACGTGTCGGACTGCCACCGCATGGCGCCCAGCCCCTCCCAATGGCGTTCTGGCTGCCTCCCAGCAGGCAGCAGTATCAGCCGCCTTCTGGAGGTTGTCCGGGCGCCATACGGTGAGCAATGCTCCGACATCGGTGCCCCCTATTGCTCGAAGGAAATGGTCCAGGGCAATCTCCTCCCGGTACTCCGGCGGCATGTTGGTGTGCGCGATCCCCACCAAGCGGCGAATGTCATGTGCCAATTCTCCCAGTGATTCCTGGGGACGTCGTTTGCGCCCGTTGAGCTGAGCTTTAACAAGCTCGCTCTGCTGGTCCATGCCAAATCGGTTTTTTAGGGCCGAATGGAGATCCTCCAGGGTCGCCCCTCACTGGGTACCGTGGTCAGGACTTCCAAAGCCACGCCACGCAGGGCCGCTGTGAGTTGTGCCACACCCTGCACCTCGTTCCAGCCATTGCCTCTGGCAACACACTGGAACTGGGCCATATATGCCCTCAAGTCCGTCTTGCCATCGTACGGGGGTAGCGGCACCCTCGGTTCTTTCGAGGTCTCCTCCCGTTCCCTAGGGACTCCGGGAGGAGTGTACCTCCCAGTCCCAACGGTGCCTCACTCCCGCAGGGTCCGAGCCATTTGCCCGGGGGCTCCACCACCCTTGTCTGCGTCTGTCCGTGCCCCGCGTCGTCCCGCTTATTCTCCCAAGCCATTGGACTCACACTCTGCACACCCCCTGGAACAGTCATTCCGGGTACCCCCATTAGGCCAAAAGACCCCGCGGTCTCTACCCTCCCCAAGCTTGGCATGCTCACCCCCGCATCGGGCAAGCCTCCTCCTCCGCCCTGTGACACCGGCCCCCTGGGCACGATCCGCCTCGAGGGAGTATATCCTCTCCCCTGTTCCCGAAGGAGGCCACCCTGCTTCTCACACCGGGCCTCCACCCTATCCGTCAGTCTCTTCTCCATTTCCTCCATTTTCCCCTTTATTACCCCATTTATTTCCTCCCCTATCGTTCCTAACGACAGTTCCCCGACTTTTTCTCTTATTTGCTCCACCTCCCCTTGTACCTGTGTCACCATCTTATTTGTCTTGGATATTTCCTCCCTCGTTGTCCTAAACTGCTCTTCTGTTTCGCCCCGGTTTTTTCCTATCTGCTCCCCCAGTTCCTCTGTCTTTTCTCCGGCTTTCCGCTCCATTTCATTAATTACCTCCTCATGTCTCTTTCTACATTCCTCCGCCACCTTCTTTAATCCTTTCTGTGTCTCCGCTTTTACCTCCTTTCGCAGGTTTTCAACTTTGTCTGTCATTTCCCGATGTCTTTTCTCACAGTCCTCCTTCACGGCTCCCAATCCCTCCTTTATTTTCCCTTGTTCTCTTTTAATTCCTCTATCGCCGTCGTGTTCCTCCCGATTTCCTCCTTTATTTGGTCTTGTCCCTGTTTTACTTCTCCCAATCCTTTTCCTACTTTGTCTATTTTTCCCACCACCGTCTTTATTTCGTTTACCCTCTCTTGTTTACTTTCTTCCATTGCGACTCCCACTCCTTTTACTTTCTCTTTTAACCCGGTCACCTCCGCTCGTATCGTGTCGACTTCCTTTTTCATTTCGTTTTTTAGTTCTTCCAAGCTTCCTTTCAGGCTCATTCCCATGTTCTGCGTCTCACCCCGCAGCTCTTTCATTTCTTCCTTCATGTTTGCTTCCATTCCGTTTATTTGCTTGTTCATTTCGTTTTTCATTTCATTTGTATTTGTATCCATCTTCTCGTTCATGTGTTGTGTATTCGCATCCATCGTCGTTTTCACTTCATTTGTATTTGTATCCATCTTTTCATCCATTTTTTTCATATTCGCATCCATTTTTTCGTTCATTGCCGCCAGCATGGCGCATAGCTGGGCTATGTCGGGTGCGCTTGAGTGAGCCGTTTCGGCAGGGGTTGGGGAAGGGTCTTGGTGGAGAGGGGGGGGAGGTGTCATACACCGCGGCCGCTGCCGCACCCACCTCGGGCCCTGGGTTCAGTTGGGCGAGTCCGTGTTCCTGCACAATCAACATTTCCTGCACGGGGATTTCATCCTGGACCATGGATCCTACACATTCTACATCCATTTCTAATACCCCCAGCTCCCGCTCGCCTTGAGACGCCATCTTGCTTCTCTTAAAGGGTTAATTTGCTCGCTCGTAATTTGGAGGGAATCGGGGGTCGCTTCTCTCACCCCTGGACCGATTCCCGTGAATTTCGCTGGAGACAGGAGAGCCTGTTGTCCCGCTCTCCAATACCAGTGCCGCGAGGAGGGCGATGAATTTGTATCGCACGACCTGACACCAGTGTTGGGGTATTCGCGCCCGCCGGCGTGCTGACGGCCACGTAACTCGAATCGCGGCACGTCGCCCACCGGACGGACAATCCAGTCGTGACCCTCTCGGACTAACGCCGGGAACCAGTCACGGGTGGACCTTTCGGTCTCACCGCGATCGAGCCAATCAGCCCCCGCGTGGGATAGGGTTGCTCGCCAAATTCGACCTACCTAAGTACCCACGCGGAGGGTAGACCGGGCGATCGCACCTCGCCGCAGGTCGACTTCGGACACGGGCCACTTAAGCGACCCGTTCCGTACTATCGGGATAACCGAGCGGTGTTATCGTCGACCTCGACGGTTTCATTAATTATCGGGCATATTCAGCCCACTACCAACCCTTTACGTGAAGCAAGATGGGGATTCAATAGAGGAAAAGACGAAGCGAAGCGGGAGAACAGTTCAACAATAAAGCACATTTATTCGCGGCACACGGGAAGCACACAAATACAATTCCACCAAATGCACACAAAAAAAAAGAAAACACAATTCCATTTACACAAAAAGCAAATATAAAAGTGAAAACACAGTGCAGAGCTAATACCGACTACCGAGCACACGGCAACACTTATACAATTCTACTTCACAGACGGCGCCGACAACACATACCCAAAACCAAGGAAAGAATACCCTCAAGAATGAGGCGGGCCTGAGGCCGAGACCGGGTCGCGCCTACCCGTCTGGTGATGAGACGCGGAGCGGCGATGGCGCCTCACTCCGCGGGCCTCGCGGACAGTGCCTGGCAGGGGGTGGGAAAAGGGGCCCCCTTGGTCGCACTATCTCAGCGCGGGGGGAAACAGGAGGGGGTTGCTGATGCTCGGGGTATAGAGGATCTTTATTATCCCTGGTGTGCGTCTCCACCTCGGCCAGGTCAGCGCCGCCGGCCTTCCTCGGGCGCGCAGCTCCCGGCACCGTCGCGAGCACCCCCTCGTCTGCCTTCGCCGCTGCCGCCTCTCCGCCTCTGGACTCTCCACCCTGGACTCTTCTTTGGGCTCTCCTCGTTCGACTCTCTTCAGCTTCTCCAGCTACTGCAGGCTTCGGGCTCCAGACTTCCACTCTCGTCCCCTCCGTTCCGACTCCTTCTCGATCCGCTGACTGACGAACACCGTCCTTTTATCCCCCCGTAGCTTCGCCTTTGACCCCCTCCCTTTGACCTTTCACCTCGCTCCCCATTGGCCCGAGAAAAAGTGGGCGTGAAGGCTTTTTGATCCACAAATTTGCATATATCGATCGTTCTGGAGGCGGGGCCAAATCGCCCCTCGCTCACCGATTGGACGGCAAAAAGTGGGCGTGTGTCGTTTTTGATCCGTTTTTGAAGCACAAAATCCGTGATTTTGTACACGCTGTTCAACGTGCGCCCTGCACGAGTCCAACACCGGTACCCACAGCGGGGCAAGAACGGTGGCGATGCTACGGTTGCGAGGTGTGACGGGAAGGTCGTGGCGGTTGTGGTGAAGCGGCGTTGTGGTTGGTGGTTGATGTTGTGGTTGTGGTGGTAATCATGGCGGTTGGTCCAAAATAAAGATAGTAAAAGAAAAACGGCTATCCTGAAGAGTCGCAGCTCGCATAAATGACATGTATTCCCACTAGACAACGGGTTTGGGCCTAACTACACATGCACTTACCGAGATACCTCACCTAAGGGACCTGAATGGTGGTTTGCGAATTTGGTAACCACAACAATATATACAGACAGTGTTGAATGGGTCATGAGTGCAGGCAGTGGTGAGTGGGTAGCGAGTGCAGGCAGTGTTGAGTGGGTAGCGAGTGCAGGCAGTGTTGAGTGGGTAGCGAGTGCAGGCAGTGGTGAGGGGGTAGTGGTGAGTGGGTAGCGAGTGCAGACAGTGGTGAATGGGTAGTGAGTGCAGACAGTGGTGAATGGGTAATGAGTGCAGACAGTGGTGAATGGGTAGTGAGTGCAGACAGTGGTGAATGGGTAGTGAGTGCAGACAGTGTTGAGTGGGTAGCGAGTGCAGGCAGTGGTGAATGGGTAGTGACTTTGATGGCATTTTATTCCCTTTCCTCACACGTTTCTCATATGATTCCCACAATCCCACTCTACCTTATTTGCCCAGCGATCTGGTAAAAACTGACAATTTTAAGAGTTTGCTGTGTTCCATTTTGAGACTGCATCATGACGTCTTGCTGCATGCTTTGAAGATAATTATTTATGTCATCTCTGGAAGAAATGAGTTGAAGGTCTGTAAGAAATTTCATTCTCCGCAGGCACTACGTATCAACAGATATAACGACTCATGGTAAAGTTACAAGATTAAAAATGTGAACTCAGAAATGCAAGTGTAATTCATGGCAGGAATTTTGGGGTTCAGTCAGAATATCTTCCGAACAGGTTAGAATTACAAAGAGAATGACAGATGGAATTCAACAAATTCTGAATCAAGTATCACAATACCTGGAAGAAAAGGTTACCTTTGTGAACCTGAGATGTTTGTTTTTTCTGTTGTGTTGAAAGTTTGCATTTGCTGTGCGCAGGAAGTGCATTGTATGATTCTCGGTCTCAAGAGATTTACAGACTGTACTGGAGAAAAGTACAAAAGTGGTGCATTCTTTGTTTTTGGGATATGAAGTCGAGGCTTGTGGATAAGCCTAAAAGAAGGTGGAATGGAACGGAATGGCCGGAACACAGTACAAAGCAGGAAACACAGCAGCAGGAGATAGAGGAACACAACAAGGGGCCACTTGGAAAATAATGGGTGAGGGAACAAGTACAAACAAGTATGGGGTTTAAAGAAACACACACAAGAAGGAAAACTGGGTTTGAGAAATCAATGGAGCAAATAAACAAAGATGAATGGAGAGAGAGAGAGACAGAGACAGAGACAGAGACAGAGACAGAGGAGAGAACAATAACCTAGAATGTCAGGGGTAATCTCGACTCGTGTTAGTTCAGGGTAGAAAATATGAATATGGATGGGGGATGACTTGAGGAGGAGGTGAGTAGCTATCCAGAAGCCCTGGTTAGGAGAATGAGATTTATCTGAATGAGGAACTTGCTTCCACAGGTGTAAGAAAAGTGTAAAATCAGTAGAGGTGAACAGTGAGCCTGGATGTTAGGAGTGCCAATAAAAGAGGGTTACTGGCAGAACATGTGTGACCTGCAGAAACTGGGTACAAACATGGGGGTGGGGGAAGCGGCGAGAAGGGGAGAAGGTGCTGGACCAGAAATTCGGTGTTGAAGACAAAGTCAACGTTAACTGAACTTCGAGTTCCATGTGATTCCCGAGATTTGTAAAGGTGCTTTCAGCAAGTCATTTGCATTTTTTTGCAATAAGCGAGCAAAGCAAAGGAGCAAACAATAGAGAATGGAAAAGCTATTCCCTGTTCAGTGTCATTGTTCTACAATGTTCAGTACTCGACCGCTTGACGAGTTGTTTGTGATTAAAGAGTGCAAGTAGTCTCTTGCTACTCATTCCTTGAAACTGAGCTTGGTTACTTGTCAGAGATATTCCCTTACAAGCAACTTCAAAAGGAAGAGGCCATTCAGCCCATGTTATGATTGCCCACATAGGGTTGTTTGTCGTGTTCTACCCTTTGAATAGTGAGTATCAAGCAAGGAAGCAGCATGTCTTTGATATGACTCTGTTGGGGTTCAAACCACCGACCTCCCAGACTCGGAGCAGGAGCTTTAACCGTTACATCACCAAGTCTGGTTGCAAAGTTTTACCAATTAAAACGTTCTACCGGTTTTATTATCCAGTGGAATTTAATACTTTGGATAAAACAATGAAAAAGCCATAAAATTTTGATGGTGGACCTCGGTTAAGATTTAATTGGTACTTCAGGAACGCGTGTTCACTTCTGGCTTGTCATCTGGTTTTGGCTCCTTCACGTTGAATTGAATCGCATGATAAACTGCCCCTCTGGTCCAGTGCCATCAGGGGTACAGATGGAGCATGCAGTCTTTCAGGAAAGGATGCTGAGCCTGCTCTCTCATAATTTCCAATCATGTGGATGCAATTTAAAGAAACAACCTTGATCTCGTGGGACAGATGATGCAATATGAGTCCAGCGGAAATGTGAAAAAGCATGTTGTGGCGTCATTATGAAGTTTTTTTTTTAGTTGATTCATCATCTCTGAGCTATCCTGAATCAGAATCAGCCGGGTGACATACTCGCACCTTTGAGGAATTTTTTTTAGAGGCGAAAAACAAAATGGCTGTCACCAACTTTCAATAAATTCTGTTTTGGGCGAAATCTTCACTTCTAATGCACTTACACACAATTGTGGTGTCTACTACTATGTTTTCATGGTCAAAGAATCCAATAATGATAAAATTGAAGGTGTGTGTATGTATGTATATATGTATGTGTATATATATATATATATATATATATATATATATATATATTTATTTATATATATATATATATATATATATATATATATATATATATATATATATATGACCTGTCTCATATTTTCAAGATGGCCACCATTTTAATATGAAAAATGGATATTTTGCAGTTCCACTGATCACTTCGAGTAAGAAATTGAATTTGATGAACCCTCAAATATTAATACTACGTACAATAATAGTCAATGACAGCTGAAGTAACTTACTTGCAATGATCAATGAATTGATGATTATATTGGAATACGATTTTTACACAAATATATCCGGATACATGTGGATAGTTGACTATGACTTTGGGTTTTGTCTTAAAGTAAGTATGTACATGTATATGATTTTGAAATTACCATTCATTTTTAGACAAACAAATATTAACTTTGTTTAGGATGCAATGTTCTACATTATGTTCAATCCTCGTCATCGTCGTCATGATTTGCAGCTCCTGCCCTTGTCTGTTCGTTACAACAGTCTGATCCAGCATTACACCTGCAAAACATCGAACATGACATCTGTGCTGCCACACAACACACCTCCCGGTGGAGCATGGCCGGCTGGTGGAGCATCCACACATGATCAGCTGCAGAATGGTGACTAGTGCAGCAGACACATCAGGTGGAAGTGTGGTCGGACACAACGTCGCACCGTCCTCACCTTCTTGCCATCCACACTTAATGGGATTCAAGTTCGGAGGGTCTGCCCGAGTGGCCAATTTCCATATAATGACTTGATGATGAGCGCGATGTACATGTTGAACAAAGGCATCATGCGATGGGGGCAACGACTTCAATTTCGGAGCAGAGGTAATCTTGGAGTTGGCCATCTTAGACTTCCACAACTGATACCGGTGTGTGGACATATCACCTTTGACTTTGGAACCATAACAGGCAGCAATGAAGGTAGTTGCCTCAGATATCATCTTTTCCTCGTCTGCTTCCAGCTGACCAAGTAAGGTGGGATGATGTCCACCCATTAGTATCTTCAGCACTATGGCCTTTCAAATGCCAAACAAATATGACACAGTGTCGCATCCGGTCAGAGCATGTACAGCAGGCAAATATTTGGCGATTCTTTTGTGTTTCAGTGCTGTTTGGCGAATGTCTACGTTCGCCCAACCAGCACACGGACTCTCCATGCTGGCATCCACAGCCATCTTTTCCTCGTCTGCTTCCAGCTGACCAAGTAAGGTGGGATGATGTCCGCTCATTAGTATCTTCAGCACTATGGCCTTTCCAATGCCAAACAAATATGACACAGTGTCGCATCCTGTCAGAGCATGTACAGCAGGCAAATATTTGGTGATTCTTTTGTGTTTCAGTGCTGTTTGGCGAATGTCTACGTTCGCCCTCCCAGCACACGGACTCTCCATGCTGACATCCACAGCCATCTTTTCCTCGTCTGCTTCCAGCTGACCAAGTAAGGTGGGATGATGTCCGCTCATTAGTACCTTCAGTGTTGTGGCCTTTCCAATGCCAAACAAATATGACACAGTGTCGCATCCGGTCAGAGCATGTACAGCAGGCAAATATTGGAGATTCTTTTGTGTTTCAGTGCTGTTTGGCGAATGTCTACGTTCGCCCTCCCAGCACACGGACTCCCCATGCTGACATCCACAGTCATCTTTTCCTCGAGGTAGAAATGAATCAACAGGACAAAGACATCTGTATCATCGCAGACCACTTTGATGTTTGAGTCACCACTGACACCTGACACAATTCTAACGAAGTGATGGATGATGATGACATCTGCTTCTTCATGGTGTGTTTTCAGATCCTGTCTCTGGAGAGTGGAATTGTTCCATACTTGTACTGGTGTAAGATCTCTTCCAGTGATCACCAGTTTGGTCTGGTTGTCCACAATGTGGGTCATCAGATACTGACAGATCAAATCGATCAGTTGTACTTTGTTGAAGGCGACATTTAGGACCACTTTTTGCACTGGAAGTGTTGTGTGTAAGTTGAGTTGATGTTTTCGACTTGAATCATGACCTGCGCGACTGGATCTCGTCATTTGTTTCGTGCTGATTTTGATGTACCTGTCGAAAATCAGGGAGACGTCACAACACTCCAAGTGGTATTTGATGGTTCCCATGAAGTTGATTACATAATCCTCAACTGTACCATTTGTGGGCCAATATACAGTCCATAACATGGTGAATCCATCGATGATGACAGCATCTGGAACACCTTGGATTCGACTTGATTGCTCAACTTGGAGTTTCGTCTTCAGGATTGCTTTCGACTGAGCCCGCATCACACCGCTCTCATCAAAGAAGGAGGCTGGGACAGGGGACAGTTCATAAGAGAGGACATCCTTGATATCAATATCCCTGTATTGTTGGAGACATATGACTCGGGTGTAGATCAATTCGGTATCATATACTGGCCTTGCATCCAGCTTGATGCTCCTTTTGGTCGAAGTCATCAGGGTCCCTTTCTTGGTTAGTGTCTTGTTGAAGCTTGTTGGCCATCCAGATTCAAATTCCGCCATCTGTTGTCATCCAATCTTGAGAGAATCATCAACGTTTACCTTGTCTGTCGCATGAAACATAGTAGTAGACACCAAAATTGTGTGTAAGTGAATTAGAAGTGAAGATATAGCCCAAAACAGAATTTATCGAAAGGCGGTGGTGGCCATTTTGTTTTTCACCTCTAAAGAAAATTCCTCAAGGTTGCGAGTCTGGCACCCGGCTGATTCTGATTCAGGACAGCTCAGAGATGATGAATCAACCAAAAAACTTCATAATGACGCTAAAGCACGCTTTGCCCTGAAATGGCTGTTTGGAATCTAGACTAATACCATTTCATTTATGGCATGGCCACATCCGCACGTACTTTGCAATACAATCTAGAAAAATGACATCGCCATAATCAAAAAAAATCCATCCACAAGTTTTTGATCGTCCCTTTAAAATCACATAAGAATTTCAACTCGTGAGGTCAATGATATAGAGTGACTGTAAACCACACTCCAGTGTGTGACCTCTCCCATGGGAGGCTGGAGAGAGCGGCAGTGTCGGTTTTTCTGCGATGTGAACACGCACATGCCTTATCCTTCTTTTAATTTATCTTTTGTCTTTCTTCTTTCTGCCTTTTTTATTTCTTCTTCCACATTCTTGTTTTTCTTTTTAATACTCCCTTTTCTATTTTGGCTATTATTTCTGCCTTTTCTTCTTTATATCTTTGCCATTAATAAAACAATTTCGGAATTTTTGCACCTTTGTATTCATGGTATCCTTAAGCTTTACAAGTTTGGCGAAAAATAATCCATAACTAGCAATAGTTATGGCATCCACAACCCATCCACTAGGCATCCACAACCATCCTTAACAATGTGGTGGAACGTCCACCGAGGTCCTCATCTAGTTGTTGTTTTTTTTTTTTTACTTCCACCCTCAGTTTTTTCAACTTCGCTTTTAAATAAATTTGTTTTCTCTGCAACCACTTGAGTGATCGACATGAAACTTCCAACATAGGAGCGACTACCCATGGATAAGTTTAAACAAAGTTAAAATGGTGATCGGATGGAAAATGCGGCCGGTGTTCCAAAAAATCCGTTTTCTGTCGGCATGGGTTGTAGGGTGTTTCAAATCAGAAATAAACGGTCTCAACCCCGCTCCGCTCGGCCTCGGCCAAATTAACATTAAAAAAAATATATTATTGATATTTTTTCGTGAAACCTTAAAAGGTAGAAAGGGTCCTGCTCAAGACTAGTGTCGATATAAATTTGTGAAAATCCTTGTGATCGCTACACGTTATCGCTTTGCGTCGTGGTTTACGGTAATTCTCTGTCGCTCCACTAGTTTTTGATTGAGTTGGTGTTGGTGGTATTTTTGGCATGAAGACTTCTGTCTGCCATTTTATTAAACTGTTACCACATAATAAAAGTTTGGGTTCAAAGCATGAACTTGCTTTTTCCATTTCCCATTTGGCAGCCAAGGATGCACGTCCACGTCAATGGCTAAGCACTCACCTAATGGCCTTTGTGGGCAGCAAAGCAATTATACCTGCTTGGTGAATCACATTATGAATTGGAAATACTGTACTGCTTTAACAACATAAAAATTGAGAACCGCAACTCAGTACAGCATCTATTTTCCAAGAGTAATTTATGTTATTTGTGAAACGCATGTTTTTGGCTTAAGAGGCTTCACTCATGTGCTGCAGGTTGATGATAAATTGATCACGTCTTCTGGACAATTTTCATTTTGCTGCACTTCCTCCAGAAATAATCAACTTCAAATCGATGGAAAGCTTTCATTATTTCCTCAAAGTAAGAGGTCCAAAAATGAACGGAAATTGAATCTTTATTTGCACGAAACAAAATAGTATATTCTAAGTGGCAATGCAGTTGTGCTTTGTAAGGAATGGAAGTTAAAATAATGGATCTGCTTCTGGAATTAAGGTCTCTAAAGGCATTTTACAGAAAGATTCAATTTCCAAAACTTATCCATTCAACATGTCATGGCACAATGAGTCGCATAATGAAATTATTAATGACATAATGCCTCCGTTCTTCTGAAAGAGGTTTGAGTGTCCTCGCACAAGAACATTAAGATTATTTGCCATAAAGGTGTTAAATTTTTTGGAGCTAGGTAGTAGGTTGTAAACAGAAACCATGCAGTAAACAGGAATCAAGATCTCTCACCTTGTACTACTGTCCTGACTTAAAAGTGCGTATGTAAAACTGTACATGCACTGAGGGTGGACAATGATGTCGATGTGTGAGGAATCTGTGAGGAGGTAGAGCATCACCTGTGTCAAGTGATTCTCATCCCACTTACAGGGGAATTCGTGCATTGCGTTCATCCAAGCCCATACCTCGGTGTACCACAGTTAGAGCAGAGGGTGGTAGGCTCTTGACAGGAGTCCGAAGTGAAGGCCCGCTGGGCTGGTTACTTTGAGTGACTGTATCAGGCTGACCGACAAGCTGTTGTGTTGAATATCAGGGGTGTTACTATCCTTATTGCTGACCCTCCAATCAAACGTGATCCACCTTTGTTTGTAGAAACACAGGCTGCGGTGAACCGGTTGAAATGGGGTAAACCTCCTGGGATCTGTGGCATCCTTACTTTGAATATACTTAACTTCACAAATTAAAAAAACTCCTTAAAACCAAACGTTATTAATAAATATTGGATTCCATCGTTTGTCCACACATTCAATTTACTACGGACAAAGTTTTTCGAAGTATTGTTTTATTATGTAGTTGCAAAAGAAGTAACTCGCCTGAAATAAACTATTTATATACACCAGGGAAACAAGGAAAAAAAAAAATAAGACTACAGTTCGACCCCTAACTTTAGTTTCCCTTGCAGGGAACCCCACCTTTCCTCTTGAACGACCCATCCATCCCTCCTCCTCTCCCCTCTTCCTCCTCTCTCTCTCTCTCTCTCCCTCCCCACATTGCATCTGACCCAATCCATTCAAAACGACGACTGTATTCAGACTAACTCGTATAAAAGCCTGTCAAAAATGACGGGGTAGGAATTATTCAAAATATCAAAGAGATACAGGGTGTGTCAATTAAAGGTTAACCGCTTCAAATGACCTTTGTACTTTTAGTGATGACCTTAAGTTTTTTGTTTTTTCAGGAGTGATCAATGATCTTTGGAGAAGTCATTCAAGCATAACCAAAGTATTCTACGGAAAAAAATGACGTTTTCTACGGAGCAAAGAGTAAACATTGTCACATGGTATTTTGAGACCAAATCAATTGTTTCCGTCCAGACGAGGTTCTGTACTGAATATGGAGCGAATCCCAGAAACAAGCCAAGCAAGCCAGCCATTTGGAAACTTGTGAAAAAGTTCAAAAGTGAAGGGACGATTCTCAACATTAACAAAGGAAGATCCGGTCGCCCAAGAATTGTTGGTGTGAAGGAAACGTGGAACAGTTTGTGAGTCAGTCATGCAAAGTCCGAAGAAATCGCATCGACAAAGATCGGCTGAACTGGCTCTCACTCCCAGCAGTATCAGAAGAATAATGAAACAACATTTAAACCTCTTTCCTTTCCACATCACAATGGCCCATAGATTGACTGATGGGGATAAAGCAGCACGACTCACTACGTGTGAGATGCTGCAGCAGAAGATGGAGGAAAACCCAAACTGGATTCGCGATGTGTGGTGAAGTGACGAGGCACACCTTCATGTCAATTCACACAACAACATTTTCTGGAGAAGTCAACGCCCAGATGAGGTTGAAGAGAAGTCGCTTGAGGGTCGGAAAGTCACTGCTTTTGTGGCTGTCAGCTCCAGAGGTGTGTTTGGGCCATATTGGTTTGAAGACAAAAACGGAGGAATGGTTACCATCAAAAAAGAACCATCAAAAATGGTCAATCGCCAACACATTTTACAAAGACTTGAAGCAATTGATGAGCACTGCAGCCCTCCGGTGACAGTGGTTCATGCAAGACGGTGCTACCCCACATGCAGCCTTTCTGCGTCAAAAATTTGGACAATGAGTTCTCAGTTTGCGTTTGGGGAAAATGACTGGTGTCCACACAGCTCCGACCTCAATCCGCTGGATTTTTTTTCCCTCTTGGGAGCTAGTAAGGATAACATCTACAAGGAACATCCCAGATCTGAACCTGATCTGAAGGCAGCAGTTGAGGCCAATGTACAGACGGTAACCATGAAAACTTCGCAATTCGTGTGATGAATGTTGTGTGCGTGGGGGTGCTCACATCACACGAAAACCTCAACTATAAATGCATGAATGCCAAATGAGTTTCATTTCTCCATGATTTGGTTTTCATTTTCTGAGTTAATTTTTTGCTTCATTACTCAATGTTTTGTTTCATGAAGTTTTGAGCTGGTTATCCTTTTATTGACACACCCTGTGTGATGCTTCATAGCAAGAAGCGTTACTTTAAAACACTACATTTGTGCAAATATTACCTGATTTTCTTTATCTTTTGGGACAAATGCCTGGCATTGGCTTAGTGGTTAGGGAGTCTGGCTTGGGATCCTAAGGTCCTGAGCTTAAGCACTGTTGGCTAATGAATTAACACCAGGTGGGGTTGACTCAGCCTGTCATCCTTCCAAGGTTGGTGAAATGAGCACCAATGTACTGGTAATAGGGGCACTGCATCAGTAGCATAGCCGTGCCCCAAACCAGTGATGCAACTAGCAGCCTTGCACACAGTGTGTGTGTGTGTGTGTGTGTGTGTGTGTGTGTGTGTGTGTGTGTGTGTGTGTGTGTGTGTGTGTGTGTGTGTGTGTGTGTGTGTGTGTGTGTGTGTGTGTGTATCCTGGGACAGATCATTTTGATGGTACAGCTTTGTGAGCATCCCAAAGTCTGAAGCCTAGGCCTTGCATCAGGTGTGCTTATTTCTTTATTTATTACCCTGTGCTCGCAAAGCACAGAGCAGGGTTAAGCGATTGGTAGTGTATGGGCATATGGCAGACATCATGTCTGCATTTTGTTAAGTGTGTACATCGAAAAACATTCAGTGGAGGAAATTGAAATGTTGCCACATGTTAAATGACCATGTGGTATAGCGGTCACTCTTTTGAGGTCAATATCAGCTTATATTTCTAAAATTGTCAATTTTCATCCGATTGACTTGAAATTTGAAGAGGATTTGCATCTCAAGCCACTGAATTCAACCACCAATTATTTTTGAGCTCAACATAGACCAAACGATAAACAAACGCCAAATTTGTAAAACTGTCAATTTTGCTCCAGAAACACAAAAACAAGTGCACACACATGCTCACCCACACACATACAACAGATCATGTGTAAGGAAAAAGACAAAAAAGCAGAGCAGCCCATCGATGATGTGATTTGATGTATATTTTGCTTGAGGTTGGCAAAATAAAATAAAAAAGCACTCCTTTGACCTTTAGCACCAGCACATGACCGGAAATGAGCGGTCATATCGAAATAAAACCGGACACTTGCTGAGGCTCAGGGTCAATTGGCTTGTGGAAGCCTGCTGCGAAGCTGGTGAAACCGCCCGAGACCGGGTCTCCTTTTCCTTATTGCTAAAATTAGCGGTGTGTGTGTGTCATAAACATTTATATATATATATATATATATATATATATATATATATATATATATATATATATATATATATATATATATATATATATATATATATATATATATATTGTGATGGTTGTGGAAATACACAGATCACCCTTCAGGTTCCCCGAAGATCAGTTATGTCAATAAGTGTGTGTCAAGATTAGATTCCCCACCAATGTCTGAAGGGCATTATTCATGTACTGGGCTGTGCATCTTTGAGTTAGCAGGTATTCTGTTCTGTCTTTTATTTTTTGTCAGGTCAGGTTCGATCTGTGACCTGCTACAGGTACCATGTAAACCTGTACTAACCTGTTCCATGGTCGGGTTGTCGGCGACTAAACCGTCTCCCCCACCAGGTTTTCTGGTGAGGAGGGTGTTTGGATATGGACACCCAGCAGGATTAAAAACAAAACCTGTCAAAGGGCGGAGGAGCTCCTTGTGAGCCAACGGCCATCCATATCTAGTGCCCAACTGTGTCTGCGGACGTCCTCCTGCAGTTGGGTTACTTCTTATTTGGAGGTTGGTGGCAGGATTTGCACTCCAGCCACCGTAAAACGCTTCATTCCGCAAACGCAAAAACGCAAAAAAAATCTGAAAACCCACTCCGCGGGAGTACCTCCTGTGCAGCTTCCCTCCGCAGGGCAGCTCACCCGATGATGGGATTGGGGCAAAGCCTTCGGGACCCCCAGTCTTTGATACGAGGGAAACCACGAGCAAACATCCCTGGGTCAGATTGCGGGAGAGTGTGTCGGAGTGGTGCTGAGGTGTCGTCCACCAGACGGCGGTCTCCTTGGGTTAACCTGAGGCGGTCCCTTCGGGTGGGTGCCTGGAATGTCCTATCCCTAAGAGAGGATGATCACCTGTCTCTGTTATCATCTGAGCTCAAGCGTTTGGACATCGGGATTGCAGCTCTCTCTGAGGTTCGGAGACCGGATTGCGGCGAGATAATGGTGGGTGGTTACACCTACTATTGGTCTGGTCGCTCTGATGGTTACCATACCCAAGGAGTTGCTGTAGCTGTGTCCAATAAGCTGACCCCAATGATAATTGAGGTAACACCGGTCAACGAGCGTATTATGAGATTAAGGATTCGTCACTCCTTAGGTGTCATTTCCCTGGTCTCTATTTATGCTCCGACTGAGGCGAGTGATCTTACCGTGAAGGATGCATTCTACGCCACACTCGAGTCTGTGGTTGATCAGTGCCCCAGACGAGATACACTTCTAGTCTTGGGGGATTTCAATGCATCGACTGGAACTGATAGGGATGGTTATGAGGTGTGTGTTGGTCCCCATGGGTCAGGAACTATGAACCAGAATAGCACTAAGTTCCTTGACTTTGCAAGAAGTCATGGACTTAGGGTGGCTGGTTCATGGTTTCAGCGCCCGCAAGCTCATCGCTGGACTTGGTATTCCAACGCTGGCGGTGTGGCAAAGGAGATTGACCATGTCCTCATTGACGGTCGTTGGAGGATGATCCAGAACTGCAGGGTCTACCGGAGTGCTCAGTTCCTCAATACTGACCACAGGCTTGTTGTAGCAACTCTAAAGCTGCACCTTAAATCCTGGAGAATGGTACCATCCCAGCCTAGGCTGGATGTTGCCAAGCTCAGGGATGAGAGAGTAGCTGAGGAGTTTGCGAACAGGCTGAGTGGACACTTGGGGGGTCTGGGTGCTTTGGGGGGTCCTGAAGAGTTGTGGAGCACCTTCAAGACCACCGTCCTTGATGTTGCCGGTGGATGCCTTGGAGTTCACCGCAGGGCAAAGAAAGAATTTTGTCTCTCAAGGGACACTGGATACCATTGACCAGAGTCGCAGGGCCAGGCTGAATGGCAGAGCTGAGCTGTTCAGGAGCTGAGGCGTAAAACTGTACGTGCACTGAGGGTGGACAAGGAGGCCTATGTGCGAGGAATCTGTGAGGAGGTAGAGCATCACCTGTGGACAGGTGATTCTCGTCCCGCTTACAGGGTCGCGCATTACGTTCATCCAAGCCCATCCCTCGGAGCACTGCAGTTCGAGCAGAGAGTGGTAGGCTCTTGACAGAGGAGTCTGAAGTGAAGGCTCGCTGGGCCGGTTACTTTGAGCGGTTGTACCAGGCTGATCCCCCAGCTGTCGAGTTGGACGTCAAGGGTGTTACAATCCCTGTTGCTGACCCTCGAATCAGCTGTGGTCCACCATCGCTTGTGGAAACACGGGCTGCGGTGAACCAGTTGAAACGGGGCAAAGCTCCAGGGATCTGTGGCATCCATGCTGAACTTCTCAAGGCTGGTGGAAATGCTGCACTCGCGTCGTTGCATGCAGTTTTGTGCTCTGCCTGGAACACAGGCATCATCCCAACTGACTGGAAGAGGGGCCTTGTTGTCCCTCTCTGGAAAGGGAAGGGTGATCGCCAAGACTGCAACAACTACCGAGGGTGACGCTGCTCTCAGTGCCGGGCAAGGTCTTTGCTCGGATAATTCTTGATAGGGTTCGCCACCATCTGCTTGAGCACCAGCGTCCAGAGCAGTCAGGCTTTACACCAAAGAGGTCAATGATTGACCGTATCCTTGCTCTTCGTGTCCTCACTGAACGCAGGACGAGAGTTTCGGCAGGGGCTGCTTGCAGCCTATGTTGATCTCTGTAAAGCGTTCGATTCAGTGAATAGGGATGTCCTCTGGAGGATTCTTGTTCTTCGTGGGGTGCCACCGAAACTGATTGATCTGATGTCTGAACTCTACTCTGGTACTGAGAGTGCTGTGAAGTGTGGTGGTACCGCCTCTGACTTATTTCCAGTTGTTACTGGAGTTCGTCAGGGATGTGTACTTGCCCCCACACTTTTCAGCACTTGTATGGACTGGATTTTTGGGAGGATGTCGGAGAGATCAAGTTGCGGTGCATCGTTTGGCAATGTCAAGATCTCGGACCTTGATTTTGCAGATGATGCAGTCATCTTTGCGGAGACTTTAGACATCCTCTTGGGGGCCCTCGAGGTGCTGAATGAGGAGTCGGAGCCGTTGGGATTACGGATTTCTTGGGTCAAAACAAAGATCCAGGCTTTCGGTGACATCTTGGATGCTGCTGTCCTGTCTGTGTCTGTTTGTGGTGAGGATGTTGAGGTCGTGGATAGATTCACTTACCTTGGCAGTGATATTCATGTCTCCGCAGGTTGTGAGCCGGAGGTCAATAGGCGTCTGGGTCGGGCCTGGGGAGTCATGGATTCACTGGATCATGGGGTGTGGCGCTGCCGGTACCTGTGCGGGAGGACGAAAGTCCGAGTCTTCCAGGTCCTTGGTACTTCCAGTCTTGCTCTATGGGTGCGAGACTTGGACTTTGACCAAGGATCTGAGACGGAGACTTAATTCCTTTGGTACCAGGTCTCTTCGGAGAATCCTTGGCTATTGCTGGTCGGATTTTGTGTCCAACGAGCGGTTGCTGAGAGAGACTCGGATGAGATTTGTTACCTGCATAGTCCGTGAGCGTCAGCTGCGGCTGTATGGACATGTGGCTCGCTTTCCTGACGCTGATCCTGCTCACCAGATTCTCTCAGCGAGGGAGTCTCATGAGTGGAGGAGGCCAGTGGGCCGACCACGTGCCTCATGGTTGCAGCAGGTTGACCATCATCTCAAGGAGATGGGGATGGGCCTGGCATCTGCCTGGGGGATGGCCAGACGGAGGCCCCTGGAGTACCGGCGGAAAGTGGACGCAGCGACGCGCTGTTCTGGCACATGCTCCCATACCTGACCTGACCTTTTATTTCAACCAAAACAGCATCTCAACGACCACGCCATCCCCACCACAGCGCCAACCACACTACAACCACGCCACCACCACCACCACAACATCACGTCAACAACTCCCACCCTGAACAAAAGAGCCAAGCCGAGCTCTGTTGGAATTTTCCCTCAGAACGACGAAAAGAAAGAATGTCCATGATCGGACCAAAACAAGAGCCAAGCCGAACCCCCCTGGAATGTCCCCCAGCATGCTGAGAAGGGAGGGGCGAACACTCTGGGGCTATAAAAGGGCGGGGTTGGAACGCCGAGAAGGCAGTCGAGTTGAGGAGGGAGTTGGCAGCTGGCGGTTGGCAAGTGGATGAGAGAGTCCCTCTCCTTTGTCTCTCTCCTTTGTCTCTCTCCTTGGTCTCCTTGGACGTTGAAGGCCCCCGTTTGGAGGCGTTGGCGGAGGCGCCGTTGGAGTCGAGAGTGGAGTCGGGAGCTGGTGAAGTCCAGTCGAGTGCGGGCGGACACACCGAGGGTTGCCGAATCAGGGCCCAGCGAGTCACCACGAGGGTGGCAAGTAACCTGCACGGCCTCTCAGAGCCTTGCGGTCATCCCGGCTCCGAGGAACATTAAAGGCCTACGGGCGCAGTTCTTCCTGTTCTTTAATGGGGTTTTTGCATGGAAGTCTGTGGCGCCTTGTCCGTTAAGTAGTGAATCGTTATAAGTGCATGTATGTAATAGACAGACAACGGCTGTAGGTTTTTATTGCTCATGTCTTGTACCTTACCCCTAGTCATTGCATATGTGCATGTATAAATAAATGTCATTGTTTGAATATACACTTGCTAATTGCGTCCCTTCCTCCATTGAGCTGCCGTAATTGCGTTCGGAATAATAGCTGGTTTTTAAGAGCCAATAAGATAATCGAGTCCGACGGGGCTTGGCTATAATAAACAGCTCGACAATCGCAAACGGCGTGAGCTGCTTAAAGCGGCTCGTGTCCGTACGGGTCCCGTCGAGGTGTAAATCCCCGGCATTTCTGTCTGCGCGAATAATTAGGTAAATCGACAATTCGGCGATCAACCCTGTCACGTGTGGACAGAAGAGTTGGCTGATTTATGGTGTGGTTAAAAACACACCCATAGCTGGATTTCGGCGTTGATCTGAAAGCTGCGACTGGATTGCCACGGTCGGTGGGCACACGGCCGCAATTAGCTAAAAGGGGTCGCCCGCACGCTGGAGTGGTGAGAATCCACAACAATATATATATATATATATATATATATATATATATATATATATATATATATATATATATATATATATATATATATATATATATATATAATCAAACACCAACCATCGCTTCGATGACAGTAATATGAAAGAAGTGAGGGAGAGAGCACGGGGAGAGTGAATAGGTGGAGGGGAAAGAAGTGAGGAGGGAGTGGGAGCGAGGAGGGGTGGCGGGAGGGAAGACAGCGTGAGGTGAGAGGAAGGGAAGGCAGACGTGCGGTGGAGCATTAATTACGAGTCTTACCATCTCATCAAAATGATTCTGCGAAGAATAACAGTGAAGATGGAAACAAAATAACATCTGAAATCCATTTTCTGCTGGTCATACTTTTAATACGGCCTGGATATGAACTCCCGTCCGGAGAAGAACTCCTGTCTGGACCAGTCTGGGGAGAAACTCCCATCCAAACATAAATACCACCTGGACGCGTCTGGAGCCAAGCTGTCCAGAGAGAAACACTGCCCGGACGCGTCCAGAGACAAACACCGCCCAGAGGACACATCCGAAGTCAAGCTGGCCAGAGACAAACACTGCTTGGACACGTTCAGAGACAAACGCCCATCCGGACATAAACACTGCCAGGACACGTCCGGAGACAAACCCTACCTGGAAACGTATGGAGACAAACACTGTGCAGACATAACCACTGTACAGATATGTCCAGCGACAGACAGAGCGAGGGGAGAGAGGGGAGAGAGGGCAGAGAGAGGAGAAAGAGAAAGAGAAAGAGAAAGAGAAAAAGAGAAAGAGAAAGAGAAAGAAAGAGAGAGAGAGAGAGAGAGAGAGAGAGAGAGAGAGAGAGAGAGAGAGAGAGAGAGAGAGAGAGAGAGAGAGAGAGAGAGAGAGAGAGAGAGAGAGAGAGAGAGAGAGAGAGAGAGAGAGAGAAAGAGAGATAGATAGATGGGGGTAGGGGAGTCGGCAGAGAGAACATGTTCTGCTTTATGAACAACACACACACATACACACACACACACACACACACACACACACACACACACACACACACACGTGCTTGGCTGATTTTGGCAATATTTCCGGAATCCGCAGGTTGAACCGTTGAAGTCGGTGTCATAACCATCTGCAGTACTCGCTGTATACAACCCAAAAACCTTGTCGCTTTCACTGAAAAACAACGTTGAATTTATATTGAAGTTTCAGAGAGATGTTCACAAACATTTTTTTTTATAAACAGCAGCGTGTGACCGGTGGAAAAAAATTTGGCTTGGTAATTTAGAAAACACGTCAATATTGCAAACAGCTCAAATGGGTGTTATTTCACAAATCACTCAGGGTGACGGAGCATGAACCACTCACTCAGGGTGACGGAGCATGAACCACTCGCTCAGGGTGACGGAGCACGAACCACTCGCTCAGGGTGACGGAGCACGAACCACTCGCTCAGGGTGACGGAGCACGAACCACTCGCTCAGGGTGACGCAGCAAGAACCACTCGCTCAGGATGACGGAGCAGGAACCACTCGCTCAGGATGACAGAGCACGAACCACTCGCTCAGGGTGACGGAGCACGAACCACTCACTCAGGGTGACGGAGCACGAACCACTCACTCAGGGTGACGGAGCACGAACAACTCACTCAGGGTGACTGAGCACGAACCACTCGCTCAGGGTGACTGAGCACGAACCACTCGCTCAGGGTGACGGAGCACGAACCACTCGCTCAGGGTGACGCAGCAAGAACCACTCGCTCAGGATGACGGAGCAGGAACCACTCGCTCAGGATGACAGAGCACGAACCACTCGCTCAGGGTGACGGAGCACGAACCACTCACTCAGGGTGACGGAGCACGAACCACTCACTCAGGGTGACGGAGCACGAACAACTCACTCAGGGTGACTGAGCACGAACCACTCGCTCAGGGTGACTGAGCACGAACCACTCACTCAGGGTGACTGAGCACGAACCAATCGCTCAGGCTGACGCAGCAAGAACCACTCGCTCAGGGTTACGGAGCAAGAGCCACTCGCTCAGGGTGATGGAGCACGCACCACTTGCTCAGGGTGACGGAGCACGAACCACTCTGAATGACGTGCCACAGCAAAAGCGTCCACGGAGAGTGAACGGTTCGCTCAGAATGACGTCGTGTGCTACTGCCTTTGACAATGGGCGCTCAATATGTGGCTTCAGAACTCATGCATTTTCTTGTGGTTATATGGAGGGAATATAACCTTGCTTGTTTAAAGTAAATAGGTATATCAGCTTGCAAGAAGTAATTATCTTCAAAAGGAGTGTTTTAATGAGCACAAACACCCAATTTTCACTCTTGCACTTCCTTGGAGTTTTCTTAGTTTGCATGCAAAGCTTCAGGCTGTTCGGTTTTATGGTTTTTGAGTTATGGAGGAGAAACACACACTGACATTTATTTGTGTGTACACGTCCGGAGACAAACCCTACCTGGAAACGTATGGAGACAAACACTGTGCAGACATAACCACTGTACAGATATGTCCAGCGACAGACAGAGCGAGGGGAGAGAGGGGAGAGAGGGGAGAGAGAGGAGAAAGAGAAAGAGAAAGAGAAAGAGAAAGAGAAAGAGAAAGAGAAAGAGAAAGAAAGAGAGAGAGAGACAGAGAGAGAGAGAGAGAGAGAGAGAGAGAGAGAGAGAGAGAGAGAGGGAGAGAGAGAGAGAGAGAGAGAGAGAGAGAGAGAGAGAGAGAGAGAGAGAGAGAGAGAGAGAGAGAGAGAGAGAGAGAGAGAGAGAGAGAGAGAGAGAGAGAACGAGAGAGAGAGAGATATGGGGGTAGGGGAGTCAGCAGAGAGAACATGTTCTGCTTTATGAACAAGACACACACACACACACACACACACACACACACACACGTGCTTGGCTGATTTTGGCAATATTTCAGGAATCCGCAGGTTGAACCGTTGAAGTCGGTGTCATAACCATCTGCAGTACTCGCTGTATACAACCCAAAAACCTTGAGTCGCTTTCACTGAAAAACAACGTTGAATTTATATTGAAGTTTCAGAGAGATGTTCACAAACATTTTTCTTTATAAACAGCAGCGTGTGACCGGTGGAAAAAAATTTGGCTTGGTAATTTAGAAAACACGTCAATACTGCAAACGGCTCAAATGGGTGTTATTTCACAAATTTCACTCACTCAGGGTGACGGAGCACGAACCACTCGCTCAGGGTGACGGAGCACGAACCACTCGCTCAGGGTGACGGAGCACGAACCACTCGCTCAGGGTGACGGAGCACGAACCACTCGCTCAGGGTGACGGAGCACGAACCACTCGCTCAGGGTGACGCAGCAAGAACCACTCGCTCAGGATGACGGAGCAGGAACCACTCGCTCAGGATGACAGAGCACGAACCACTCGCTCAGGGTGACGGAGCACGAACCACTCACTCAGGGTGACGGAGCACGAACCACTCACTCAGGGTGACGGAGCACGAACAACTCACTCAGGGTGACTGAGCACGAACCACTCGCTCAGGGTGACTGAGCACGAACCACTCACTCAGGGTGACTGAGCACGAACCAATCGCTCAGGGTGACGGAGCACGCACCACTTGCTCTGAATGACGTGCCACAGCAAAAGCGTCCACGGAGAGTGAACGGTTCGCTCAGAATGACGTCGTGTGCTACTGCCTTTGACAATGGGCGCTCAATATGTGGCTTCAGAACTCATGCATTTTCTTGTGGTTATCTGGAGGGAATATAACCTTGCTTGTTTAAAGTAAATAGGTATATCAGCTTGCAAGAAGTAATTATCTTCAAAAGGAGTGTTTTAATGAGCACAAACACCCAATTTTCACTCTTGCACTTCCTTGGAGTTTTCTTAGTTTGCATGCAAAGCTTCAGGCTGTTCGGTTTTATGGTTTTTGAGTTATGGAGGAGAAACACACACTGACATTTATTTGTGTATGTATATATATATATATATATATATATATATATATATATATATATATATATATATATATATATATATATATATATATATATATATATATATATATATATATCCTCAACTGACATCATTTTGTCAGAGGTCACACTGCTTTCATAACACTTGTAATTTATTATTTATATTTACTGTAAACAGAAATTGTTTATTTTTCTTCTAAAGGTCGAATCGAATTTCCTTACAATGACATTTTGTGTCAGATTTTGTTTAAATTAATGTTACACCTCCCCTAAAGGAGATCCTACTGATAATTTTCCTTTATTATACAAATGCAAACCGAACCCACTTTGTTAAATTATAAACCAAAACGAGTGCATCATGAATTCATGATGAAACTCAGAGCATGACGTCCCTCATGCATTCCACTGTGTCAGATGCCGATGGACGCACAGCCATCCGGACAATGGCGGTTCTTCAATGATCCCCTCCTGCATAATTCAACACTTCTGAGCAGCTGCAATGATCTTGCATCCATTTGCATTGATGAAGCCACTTTATTGCTGCTTTTCCTTGGTTATTTTGTTCAGTCGTTGGCGATCCATACTGATGTTAGTTGAAGTGAAGATATCTTAGATTAGATGACTATGACTAGTGCATAATTTCATGACTCAAAACTTTGAAATGGCAGAAACAGGAGATATCTTTAAACTGGAATTAGGATATTTTGTTGCATGGGCTCTTTCTTTTAAGGATCCTCACAATTTATAACAATTATATCATTTGGACTTGACTGTATTAGATACAGACAACACAAGAAGTCAATTCGATTCGTAAGCAAAACATTAAGCCGTGTCGCTCACAATGACCAAAAGGGAAAGCTGTCTTGGTACATGTGGATTAAGAGAGGACGGAGTGGCTGACAGCCATTCAGCCAGATGGAGAGGTAAGAAATGCACTCCAAGGGGCTGTTTTCTCTCTCCTTGATCTGGCAGCTGGTGAGAGCTCTCATTCGATAAACAGTGTTTATCCTCCAGCATTAAAGTCAAAATTTCAATCCTTTTTTGCTGAGGCCAGTGGGACAACTTGACCTGAACGTCCGTGTCTTGGTTTGTATATTATTAATACCCAGTTCCTTCAGAAGGAAAGGTGGAAGATCACGTGCAGATGTCCAGGTGGCCATATTGAGAATCCGTTGAACGATGTCGCGACAAGGGAGAAGGAAGGATATGTCTTTGTGTCAGACTAGGAGTTATGGAACGGCGGAACTGGACTCGGACCACATTCTCGTGATCTCTGAGTTGAAGATAAAGTTCAGGAAGTTGAAGCCTATAATGGGATTTAACTCCTTTGGTACCACGTCGCTTCAGAGAATCGTGGTTGCAGCAGGTTGATCAGCACATCAAAGAGATGGAGATGGGCCAGGCATTTGCTTGGGGGATGGCCAGACGGAGGTCCCTGGAGTACCGGCGTAAAGTGGACGCAGTGACACGCTGCTCCAGAGCATGCTCCCAAACCTGACCTGATTGGCCAAAAGGTCAACATAAGCCAAAAGGTCGACATCGGCGTAATTTCTAAAATTGTCAGTTGTCATCCAATTGGCATGAAATTTGAACAGGTTCGACTTATCATGTCACTGATTTCAACCACCCATTATTTTTGAGGTCGAACAGTCAACAGAGGCCAAATTTCTAAAATCATAAAATTTTCATCCAATTGACTTGAAATTTGAAGATGATTTTGCACATTTGATTTTTTAATTTAAACCATCAATTATTTTTAAGGTCAAATTTGTTTTATGGATTTTGCAAGTATCGTGCTGTGCACAACCTATTTTGTTGTTATTTGCAAAATGGAAGGTTTTTCAAACTTATTGGTCAGTCGATTTTAATATGTTTTTTGTCTGTCCGTCTGTAAGATGGATTTGAACAAAACTTGGTGTACAGGTTGAGCGTGTGACATGCTTGAATGTATCACATTTTGGTGAAGATTTGAATCCATATCCAGATAGGATAATTTTTTTTATTTTCATCAGTGATTCTTCACTATTGAGTAATTGGACCAAAAACGATAGAGAGAATGATATCAAAAAGTTGTGGATGGATTATAACAAAACTTGTTGGATCAGTTGCTCAAATGGTAAGAACAAGCTGATTCGATTTTGGTTCAGGTCAGCAAATCCAGTCAATCAGTGGGATACAAAACGTAAACTGTTAAACCTGGCGGAGGTACGTGCTCCACCGAGTGCAGTTCCAGTTACTGTGGGTAACAATGCTCCAACGACCAACATGATGCCACTTGCAAGGCAATTCATTTTGGACATGGGCCAATAATTACCCTCACCGAAGGATTCGGAGAGGCAATTGCATTTGGGTCCGTTTGTCTGTTTGTGTGTCTGTTTGTTAATTGCCGGAATCCTTCGGATTTCCGCAATTATGTTGGGCGGTTGTGTGTCATTCTGTCTGTCTGTCTGTCTGTCTGTTTATTTGTATTTGTTTACCCTGTAGCAGCCACAATGTTTCAGCGATCATGACCAAACTGGGTACAAACGTCGGCCATGGTCCAACTTAGACACTTGTCGTTTTTGGTGAATCTAGGTCAAAGGTCAAGGTCAAGGTCACCGAAAAACCGAAATTCTTATTTTCGCAATGACGTCCGCTAAAATGGTCGTATCGACTTCAAACCAAATCCAAAATGTGCATCTTCCAATACTGCATCCAACCATATGTCTCATTCGGGTGTCACACCAACACCCTTCTTAGCGGTCGGGGGTCCAATGTCAGGGGGGGGTCGGATCAAAACTTTCAAATTGCGATAAAAACGTCATTTTGATCCCGATTGACTTCTAATTCGGCATGTGGTATCTTGGTATGAGTGTCCTATCATATGCCAAAAATGATGAAATTTGGTTCAGCCACTTCCGGTTACCATGGCAACAAAGTTCCCTAATGATAAACAAATGGAAATTTTCAGATTTTTAAAAAAGTTTGACAGTGTCCACAATTGTGCAGATTTGTTCACCAATATTTGCACCCATGTAGGCAATGACACTGGCTACTGATGTGTTAAATTTGGTTGACCTTCAATCAAGGTCAATGTCAAGGTCGACTACAAACCGTGAATCGTTTTTTTGTCATAACCTACTCAAAAATGGTTAATTGCCGGAATCCTTCGGATTTCGGCAATTATGTTGGTCGGTTGTGTGTGTCATTCTGTTTGTCTGTTTGTTAATTGCCGGAATCCTTCGGATTTCGTTAATTTAACTTTGCCTTTCTTTTTTTGTATACCTTGTCGAGGCTCGTATGAGAGCTAACACACAACGTACAGCAAGGGGGGCATGAGACAAGAGGGCGGGAGTGGGAAGGACAAAACAGTGGGGAACAGAGACATTAGATCTGTGGAAGGGAGAGGGATGGGGCGGGGAACATGGGGACTTTCAAGAAGATGGACATTACAGGGACTTTCAGGAAGGAAAGCAGGGAATTTGAAGGAGGTGGGCTTGGGTGGATTATCGGGGGTAGAAAAGATCGAGGATTTGGATGGGGGATGATAAGAGGTGGTGGTGAACAGCTGTTTTGAAGGCCTGGAGGGAAGAATGGGATTGAATAGAGTGAGGGAGTTTATTCCAAAGGCGGGAAAAAAGAGGAATGAAAGAGTGAAGGTGAGCAGTGATTCGTGATTTTGGTAGTTTTACCAGAAGGGGGTTGTTGGTGGACCTTGAGCACCCTACGGAAATATGGGGTGGGGGGGGGGGGAAACATATCTCCTTTTTTTTTCCTTTTCTAAAATTATATATTTTTATATTTTACATTTAGAGAATGATTGATATCCTTATACCTATGGTGGGACGATGTGAAATCGCAAATTTGTGTATTTTGCCAGCAGTACAGGAATAATTATTGTAATGATATACAGGCTACCGTATGTTTCGTTAAAAAGGAGATTCTTCACTTACAAAGCAACACGGTCAATATTGATGGGAGTGAGCGAGGCCGACGGCTATATGAGAAAATGTGCTTTATTAAAGAGCTTAACGAAGGAAGATGCCCTCGGAGGTCTGGCACAGCTGTGAGTTAAAGGTTTAGCTGCTTCGGAAACTTGCTGCAAAGACTTTTTTTAGTTTTGGGAATTGAAGATATTGCACAGGCTTGATGGGCCTAATGCCTCCTCCTGCAGTGAAGTTTCTTGTAATTCCTTGCAATGCTCAATTGAAGTGTTTTATGAGAGATTTTTTTTTTGAAAGAATATTTTTCTGCCAAAAACAACAATGTGTGTGTGCAAAGGTGTGATTGTACTCAACACCTTCCTCATTTAGATGAGTTACAGCAGGGTTCTTTCGAGAAAGCTCTCTTGATGAACTCAAAGAAGCTCTTAACAGTCTTGATGATCACAAAGTGCCTTGTTTTGATGGTTTACCTGTGGAGTTTTATAAAGCATTCTGGGATTTGCTTGGGCCTGTTTCATTAAGTGTTTAAATGTTTCGTGTGCAGGAAGCTCTATTACCTTGTTGTCGCCATGCCATTGTGTGCCTTTTCACTAAAGAAGGAGATTTACAGGGTTCATTATATAATTGCAATCATTGTAACATTGACAGAATCTTAATTTTTTTGCAGATTATATAATAATTGTTTATTGGATGAAGCCCTTACTTTGTCTTTCAATAAATCCTGATTCGCCCTATTTTATTTTAAATAGACCTATTCATGGCAACATTTTTATGCCTCTGCTCACGAAGTCGCCGGTGGAATTATCTTTTTGAGTTGTCTGTCCATACGTACGTACGTACGTACATACGTCCATGCTAATTTTCTCTGTTTCCTGTGCAACTGCTTATCCAATTGACACAGTTTTTTCACCATACGTGCGCCCATTTTCATGTAGAATGCTTCAATGATAATTATGACGTCATAGGTAACATGCTGAAGCATCCATGTTGGAAAAAAAGGAAAAACTTTGGACCTTTGTATCTCCGAAACCGCTCCATGGAAAAAATTGAAACTTGTCACATGTGAAGTAATCCCCATGGGAGACAAGTGAGATTTTTTGATGATGTAATAATTGCATACGTCGAACGTTTTATCCGATCAGTGTGAAATTTTTTGAGGGCCATCCAGGGCTAAATTGTAAGTGGGGAAAAAAATTGATGAAGTCATCAGTCTTATTTTTATTCAGCCATATTGTTTGTTTTTTTTAACATAAAACCTTCAACAATATTCTTCTCCGAAATAGCTGAACAGATTGAGGCGAAACTTTACAGGTATGATCGCCTATCCACGAGGAACAAAACGTTCTCCAAATTATGATGTCATAGGTCACATAGTTTTGCAGCCATCTTGCTTTTACTCTCAAATCTTTAAAAAAAAAAAAAAAAACACCTTCTCCAGAACAGCTTGACAGATAGAGGGGAAACTTCACCCACATTTTCCCCAAGCCTTGTGGATACCAGCTTGTTTATGAATAATTAATAATTCACATCGTCTGGCAGCCATATTGGATTGAACAAAAATCTTTGAAAAATTATTTCTCTTGAACCACTTCATCAATCAATGTGATACAACACAATTATGATCTAGTAGTGATGGGGAATGTGTATTTTAAATTTCAACCGGATTGGACGCAAGGTCTGACTTCAATTGCACTTTTAAACCTATGATAGCTATGAACTGACCAGAACCACATCCCCAAGTTCATGGTAGCCTTTCCCATTTCTTTTCTGTCGTAGGTTTCCTTGATGCATGACATTTGATGCACCCAACTGACCTGCAGTATACATGGTGTTGGTGCTACAATTGTCAGGTATCTTTAGTGAGGCTTGACCGATGGGACATTACCCCACGTTTTAGAAATGTAGCCTCCTCAAATATCTTTCCCTCTATTTTTCTAACCACCACATGGTCACCATGGACTTATTCTTCCTCCAACTCGAGTGTTAAAGTGCTTGTTGGAAATTTTTTAACATCAGGCTATTGGATGATGCCTTTTTCAAAGAAGCCTTTTACAATCTTTGGATAGCAGTAGCTCAAAAAAAAAAAAAAAAAGCATTTTTGCTTCCATTAACCTCGGGTGGGATGCTATGAAAACCCAGACGTGGCTGTTTTGTCAACAATTCAATTGCTACATCACACATGAAAGTTAAGTCACAATGGCTCGATTAGAAACTGAAATTTTGCAAATGGAGAACAAATTGACTTCCGGTTCCGGTTTTGGAGTGGCGAGAGGTCTCCTTCGGGGCTCCCTGCTGACGTTCTCAAAGTTAAGTTTCCGGTTGTTATTTGTCCCGTTCTAACTGTTTAATTTTCTCACCTACATGTTACTGTGTGTTCCTAGTTCGGTTTTGTTTCAAAAATCGTGGTATTTTGTGTGTATTTTTGTCGACGTTCTAACCTGGTGTTTGAGGCCTAGGCCTAGGCTTTAGGCCTACCGGTTCCACTCGGTGTTCGATCGTTTGTTTTTTTGTTTGTTTGTTTTTTCTCCCCATTACCTTCAATTTCTATCCTCCCCATTACCTTCAATTTTCATCCTCCCCACTTTCCAAACATCCCCCATTCTCCCAACTAATCTGTTTCTTATCTCAAAAATAAAATAAAATAAAATAATATATATATATATATATATATATATATATATATATATATATATATATATATATATATATATATATATATATATATATATATATATACACCCAACAACATGCTCACCTTCTCCCGATTCTGCTTCTTCTTCTTCCTCCTCGTCTTCTTCCTCGATTTTTTTTCTACACTTCCATGACCCAATCTGTTGAACTCTCTCATACATTAATATTAACAACAAAAACGATCTTATATTGCTTCATCTTCCTCTCTCACACATGTGGTACTCTTTACTGTTTCACAATGCACTACTCTTCTGCTATTTTAACAGACTGCTCTCATTTCGACCTCTCCTTCATTCCTTGCCTAAAAAATCCAACTATTACAGCGCTTCTTCTCTCCATGCTCTGAATTCGCCTTCATTGCATCCATCAAGAATTGTGTTAAATCGCATTTCTGACCTAAAACTTTTAAAAACCACAGTTTGCCATGGATGCTCGCTTTCCATCAACCATTCTTTTTTTCCAACTTCAGTGCCAACTCACCCCCCTCACCCCTCACTCTCACCCTCAAAGCAACCATCCCACTCTTTTCCCTCCAAGCCCCCCTCCCACCTCTCTCAAAAATTCCTCCCTCACCTTTCTCCCACCTTTCATCCCCCTCACTCTTCCTTCTCTAAGTTGCCCCCCCTCTCATCCACCAACTTGCCTCCCTCCACTGCCCTCTCACCTCCATCTCTTCACTCCACCTCCTCAAATCCTCAACTGCCTTCTTCCTTGTCTCTTGTCCCCCCTCTCCCCCAGCACCACAGAGCCTTTTCTCCTCCTCATTCGGCCCCCTCCCCTCGCTATTCTGCAATACCCCACACTCTTTCAGCAACCCTCCTTTCCTCCCCCCCCTCGTCCCTTGTCCTACCCTCCCCCTCCCCCTCCACCTCTTGCACCCAAAGCCTCCTCCCCTACCTCTTCATTAAAAGTGTGGACCTCAAGTATCCGTGGCCTTCGCTCAAACCTTTCAAATCTTTCCATACACGTTGCCACTGACAAACCAGACATTATCTGCCTAACAGAAACTTTCCTCTCCCAAGACGTGTCTGACTCCCAAGTATCTCTCCCTGGTTACTCCCTCTTACGGTATGATAGACCTGAGCCTCGTCCTGGTGGAGGTGTTGCTCTCTTCATCAAAGACTCTATTCCTCACTCTCCATGCTCTGCTCTCACTCCCCCACACCCCCAGGAATACCTCTGGCTTCGGCTTCCCCTCCACTCCCACCTCATGTTTATATGTGTACTGTACCATCCACCGAACAGTGATGACTCCATCTACACCTCACTATCCGAATACATGGACCATCTTCTATCTTCTCATCCAAACTCTCTCTTCCTCGTATGTGGTGACTTCAATTGTCATCACGCCAGTTGGCTAGGTGTGGGTACCTCTCTCACCTGCCATGGCACCTCAGCAAAAGCTTTCTGCGACTCATTGGGACTGACTCAATCGGTCAACTTCCCGACCCGGATCTCAACCAATGGTACTCCATCTCTTCTGGATCTGATTTTGACAAATTTCCCTGACAATATCAGCTGCTCTTCCTTCGCTCCAATTGGTTCTTCTGACCACGTCCTTGTTAAAGTGGACATCTCTCTGGCTGTTATCAGAGAACCACCTCACCGCCGTCGAGTCTGGCATTTCACTCATGCCGACTGGCAGGGTCTCCGAGCAGCCATCACACTTACAGACTGGTCTCCTATCACTACTTTCTCAAACATCAACTCATCCTGGGAATTCTTTCAAAGAAACTTGCTCTCCCTCATGCACAGATTTATCCCCTCTCGTGTTCAGTTGTCTTACCCTTCCTCCCGCCCTTGGTTTACTGAAGCTTGTGGCGAGGCAGTTGTCCTGAAACAACTTGCCTTTGCCTCATGGAAAGCAAACCCAACTGAGGGCAATCTCAGTTCTTTCCACAAAGCTCGGAACAAGTGTGTATCTACCCTCAGGAGAGCCAGAAAACAACATGTTTCTCATCTCAAGTCTGAACTCTCAGACCTCTCTCCCTCCTCAAAATCCTGGTGGCGTTTAATCAAATCTGTTTCTGGTGGGTGTTCCCCCTCCATCCCCTCCCTTACCTCAAATGGCCGCACTGCTGATTCCACACGTGATAAAGCTGAATGTCTAAACTCGGTGTGTGCAGCTAAATCTTGTGTCCTAAACCCATCACTATCTCTACCCACTTTACCCAGTCGCACCCAACTGTCCCTGGACTCTGTATCCTTTTCTCCTGATAAGGTGGAGAGCTTGCTTTCAAACCTCGAGTCAGATTCTGCAACCGGTCCAGACGGCATCAGCCCACGTGTCCTCAAAGCCTGCTCTTCTGCTCTTGCTCACCCTCTCTCTGTTCTATTCACCCTCTCATTTGCCCAAGGTCATCTGCCATCTGCTTGGAAATCTGCTAACATCACTGCCCTGCATAAAAAAGGTGCAAAAACAGATCCCTGTAACTACAGACCAATCAGCCTTCTCCCAATCATCAGCAAGGTTATGGAATCCATCATCGCTTCAGACATTGAATCTTTCCTCTTCTCCAATGGCCTGATTTCCAATCATCAATTTGGTTTCAGACCAGGTCACTCTACCCTGGATATGCTGCTTCTGCTCTCCCATCAATGGATGGAGGTCCTCAATGCCAGACAGGAAATCCGAGCCGTATCCCTGGACATATCATGTGCTTTTGACACAGTCTGGCACCCTGCACTACTCACCAAACTCTCTTCCCATGGTATTCAAGGCCATCTCCACTCATGGCTCGCAGATTTCCTCTCCTGTCGCAGTCAACGTGTGGCCCTAAATGGAGTTCTTTCATCCCCTCTTCCTGTGCAGGCTGGAGTTCCTCAAGGTAGCGTTCTGGGCCCTGTTCTTTTTATGGTTTTCATCAATGATCTCTCCGACTCTCTGGAAAATCCTCTATTTTTTTTTGCCGACGACTCCACCCTCTGCCGTACCATCTGTCATCCCTCAGACCGGCAAGCAGCAGCTTCTTCGCTCACTGCAGATCTGGATAAAATCACAAACTTGTCCAACACGTGGAAAATGTCTTTCAATCCAGACAAATCTCACACTCTCACTATGTCTCTTCGAAAGGACCGTTTATAAAACCCCCCCATCCACTTTCTCAACAATCCTCTGGAAGAAGTCTTTTCTTTCAAGCTTCTTGGTCTCACTATCTGCCATGACCTTTCCTGGGAAAGTCACATTTCCAACCTCGCCTCAAAAGCTAGTCGCCGACTGGGAATCCTCCGTCGTGCAAAGTCCTTCCTCGGCCCTCCTGAGCTCCTGACCACTTACAAAGCTTTTGTCCGTAGCCTGATGGAGTACTGCTCTCCCCTCTGGGCTGGTGCTCCTGCCTCCCACCTTTCTCGGCTTCACGCTGTCGAAACCAGGGCATTTAAGATCATCGGCATCTCCCGCAATGAAGCTGAGTCTTTGGGCCTCTCACTCAATCACCGCAGGGTGGTCGGTGGTCTTTCTGTCTTCTACCGACTCCTCTCCAGCCTTGCCCCCCCCCCCCTGCTCTCTCTGCGATTTGTCCCCACCACATTTCCACAGGGCGCTCAAGGTCCGCCAACAACCCCCTTCTGGTAAAACTACCAAAATCACGAATCATTGCTCATCTTCACTCTTTCATTTCTCTTTTTTCCTGCCTTTGGAATAAACTTCCTCACTCTATTCTTTCCCATTCTTCCCTCCAGGCTTTCAAAACAGCTGTTCACCACCACCTCTTATCATCCCCCATCCAAATCCTCGATCTTTTCTAATCCCCGATAATCCACCCAAGCCCACCTCCTTCAATTCCCCTGCTTTCCTTCCTGAAAGTCCCTGTAATGTCCATCTTCTCTTCGCCATGTTCCCCGTCCCATCCCCATCCCTCTCCCTTCCACAGTTCACCTAATGTGTCTGTTCCCCACTGTTTTGTCCCTTCCACTCCCACCCCTCTTGTCTCATGCCTCCTTGCTGTGAGTTGTGTGTTAGCTCTCATACGAGCCTCGACCAAGGTATACAAAAAACAAAACAAAAAAAAAACTGGTAGAACAAGGAAATGAGAGGCACGTTCAGCTACACCTTGAAAAAAAGACAGAGAACTGTTGCAGGAGAAGGTTGCAGGGTTATTAGTCAGATTAAAAATACAAAATATGAAAGTATCAGGTAACCCCAGCAAATACTTTTTTCACCTTGAATCTGAAACCAAACCATCACAGCTGATTCGATCAGTGATGGACCCTATTGGGAATGTTGTTATAAATCCTGATGGGGTAAAAAAAATACCATTAGGAAGTTATATTCTGAACTATTTAAAAAAAAAAATGTCTGCGAAGATAAGATGAAACTCTTTACCTCCCATCTTGATGTACCATCTCATCTTGAGACTCAATGCCTGGAGCTTGATGTACTGTTAACCCTTATTGAGCTGGAACATACCCTGGGTGAAATGGATTGTGGAAACACTCCAGGAATTGATGGCTTACCAGCTGAGTTTTTTGGGGGGGTTTTGGGACCTTTTGCATCCTGAACTTTTTAACATTATTCAAGAAACTCTGGCATCTGGTGTAATGACATTAAGTCTCAGGAGAGTGGTGGTGAATCTCTTTCCAAAGTCAGAAGATCTCCGGCAGGTGGAGAATTGGCAACCGCTTTCAATACCATGTACTGACGACAAAATTTTCTCAAAGGCGATGGGAAATCGTTTGAAAAATGTCATTGGAGATCTGGTCTTGCCTGATCAGAGCTTCTGTATCTACGGTTGTTCCATTTACGACAACATTTTTTTTTGTCCGTGATTTACTAGACGCTTACCGAGACCAAAGTGATTTTGGAATTTCGTTTCTTGACTTTGAAAAAGCTTTCAACAACATTGAACACGATTTTTTTGTGGCGAGAGTTAGTCATCTGGCTTTGGGATCAATTCAGGACTTTTACCGCTCGAATGCACACAAACATCTCCAGTATAATAAAAGTTATCAATGAGCTTGTTTCCCACCAAACTGGTTCAGAGAACGGTATGGCAGGGTTGCCTGGTTTCAGGCTTACTTTTTGCCTTTGCAATGCAGGGTGTTCCAAAAAGATTGAGACAACTTTGGTTGTTAATATATTGTGAACCACAAATGATACAATAATAACCTTTGGTTTATATGATACATAAACTGTGGTCATGGAGAAGGCCACACCACACATTGACCTTTGGACTGTCGCGTATGTATTCAATGACCACGTTGGGGTTTTCAGAGCCCCAGATCCTCACATTGTGCCAGTTGACCTTCCCCGATACTTGAAAGCAAGCTTCGTCTGTGAACATGACCTTTTTCAGGTAATCCTTGTCTTGCTTTTTTTGACTGAGCATTTCAAAGGCAAACGCCTTGCATTTCGTTGGGTACATCAATTGGTTTGAGTTCCTACAGAATCTGCACCTTATAGCAATAAGGCTTCACTCTTTTGTGTAAAATCCTTTGTTTAGTGGTGGTTGATAGTCCCAGTTCTCTGGATGCGCGTCGGATTGATTTTCTGTGACTTTGTTGAAATTATTCACGCACTCGTTCAACGTCTGCTGTACTTGTGCTTGGTCGACCGGTGCTTTTCTGTTTCTGACAACTTCCAGTCTCCTTAAACTTCTTGTACCACCCTCTGATACCAGTCTGCAATGGTGCATTCCTTCCATACCTTGTACATAAATCACAATGAACTTGCGTGTCGGATCTCTTCTCTATGGACCATTTGACACAATGAGCTTCTTGACACACTCCACTGGAGTCGCCACTTTCTTTTACATTAAACCACGAGACCTGAAAATAATGAAAACTTGATGAGTTTCTGTATCATATAAAATAAACTGTATTCTTGTGTCATTCATGGTACTAAATATATTAACAACCAAAGTTGTCCAGGTCTTTTTGGAGCACCCTGTAGAACCGTAACTTAGTGTACTCTCAGAGAGAATATCTTCGGTCTGGCTTGTTTTCCAAGGATCCCTTCTTTAACTGAATCAGCTTACGCAGATGATGTGTGTGTGTGTCATAATCAGGAACAACCATGATATTACTGCTCTTGTTGAATCCTTGAGTAACTGTTTTCTTGCTTCTTCTCTTCGAGTTAATTGGAAGAAAAGTTAAGCTCTGTGGGTGCCATATGTCAACAGTTGCCTTCCTGCATTGCCAACCCCCACCACTTCTTCCTGAAAACCTACAATGGGGAAGAGATGATGTCAAGTACCTTGGTGTATTCCTGGGTTCCACACAATTTGTGGGGAAAAAATTGGGAGGGCTTGATTGAAGAAATATAAAGGAGACTGCACTTGTGGAAAAGAACCTTGCCACATCTTTCTTTTCAAGGCTGCGCCTTGCCAGCCAATAACTTGCTTGTTGCAATTTTATGGCATCGGTTTATTTGCCTGCTACCTCCAGACATGCTGCTGTGCCTGACCCAAAACTAACTGGTGTATTTTATTTGGGGAGCATTTCATTGGCTGCAGCCGAACGTCATATGCCATTTTTCACTCGATGGAAGTCATAGCCTTGTCTTTGTGAAATCCCGTGTCATGACCCTTCGTTTGTGCTCCATTCAATGCCGACGATATGTTAAGCAACTACTGAACCTCCCCTTGGCCTGTCATATTTTGCAGCCAGCGGCCAGACATGGCTATGGTATTGAAATCTTCTTGACCCACCTCTAGCATCTGGACATATCAACACTCCCCATATTCCACCGTAGCCTTGTTAATGCCAGGCAAGGCCTTTCCGTGGGTCTCAAAAAGGATACATACTCCCAAAAATATTTGAAGTTGAACCTCAATGTTTCATTGCTCTCTTCCCCGATATGTTCAGGAGCCGTGACTTGTGCCAACAGTTTATTGACACAGGCATAGCCAAAGTGCGGCACCTAAGCCCAAACTGTGGTATAGGGTGGAAGTCTGTTGAAGAAATTTCAGTTGTAACAGGAGTTCAGTCCAAGAGGACAATTGGATTAATATTTAGGAGAGTACATAGTTCAAAAAGGCCATAAATTTTGATTATTTTGGACCCGGAATGCACATGTTCAACACGAGTCCTTTTTCAAGAAACTGGTTTTTGATTTTTCTACCAAAGAGCTACTCCCTGATAGCACAGGGGGGAAATGTATTCCATGCTACTAGCAGAAGGAGCACGTATAGGTCATGCATACAGTGGTGAGAAAAAGTTTGTGGACCCTTTAGAATTTTCTATATTTCTGCATAAATTTGACCTAAAATGTGATCAGATCTTGACGCAAGTCCTAATTATGATATATAAAGAGAAGCTGATCAAACAAACAGCACACGGAAATAATATCTACTTTTTCATTTAAGCAAAATTATCCAACATTGAATAATTTCTCACTCTCTCTCTCCATAATTAAATATGTAATTCGATGAAGATCTGATCACATTCGAGGTCAAATTTACGAAAAAATGCAGAAAATTCGAAAGGGCCCACAAACTTTTTCTCACCACTGTATGTCTAATTCTCGATGTTTCTCCGTTAAATGAGGAAACACATTGGAAGAGGCGACTACTCCGTGCCAGTCCCCCTGCTGAACCTGAACCTGTAATGTATGGGAAGCTTGTCATCGTAGAACAGGAGACCTCCAGTGGTGCTTTGCTCACTGGATCATCCCATGCATCACATTTGTCAGGCATTTTGCCCCAATATCTGCGTGATGCCCCTTTTTCCCCTTGAGTGAGGACTTATTTAATTTTTTATAAAATTGGTTGTGAAAGACTTGTTCCATTATTTAACTGGTTAAACCATGTTTCACTCAAAATGAATTTCACATCTAATTTTAGATCATTTATTTTTAGGTTCCAAAGAACGTATCAGCATGGCAAAAAAATGTGAACTGCTGCTGTGTTTCTTTGCAGCGACAGCAAAACTTGTTACATTCCCGTCCAGGAAGAAGAAGCGGAATGGTAAACCCTGACTTCAGGACAACATCATGTGGTTTGTCAGAATGCTTTGGTCTGCAAGGTTAAAACGTCATTTTAATTTTTCCAACACAATGGCTGTACTTGGTGATTTTGTGGGAAAATGGTGTTGGCGAAGTGTCTGTGAAGTTCATCAAAATGAATTAGAATTACTGTTATAATATCTTCTCTTAAAGGATAAAGTGTTTGTCTACTTTGTAATTCCACAATGTTTTGTTGTTGGTAAAATGAACTGCTTCACTTGCTGCTTTTGTTTTCATCTTTTCTCCTGTTCTGGTGCCATTGTTGAATTGTAAAATGTAAATATGTAATTTTATATTTTTGAAATGAAAGGAACTCGAAATTCGCACTCTGCCTCTCACTCCTATTCTCACTCCTCACTCTCACTCTGACCCTCACCCCTCACTCCTACTCTCACTTCGACCCTCACTTCTCACTCTCACTCCTACCCTCAGTCTGATCCTCACCCCTCAATCTCACTCCTACCCTCACTAATCACTCTCACTCCTACCCTCACTAATCACTCTCACTCCTACCCTCACTCCTCACTCTCACTCCTACCCTCACTACCAACTCTCACTCCTATCCTCACTCCTCACTCCTTTCTTCTCACTCTCACTCTGCACTCCTCAATCTCACTCTCACTCCTCACTCTCACTCCTATTCTCACTTCTCACTGTCATTACTAGACTCATTCCTCACTCTCACTCCAACTCTCACTCCTCAATCTCACTCTGCACTCCTCACTCTCACTCCTACCCTCACTCTTATCCTCATTCCACACTCTCACTCCTCACTCTCACTCCTACTCTCACTTCTATCCTCAATTCTCACTCTCACTCCTACCCCCAGTCTGATCCTCACCACGCAATCTCACTCCTACCCTCACTCCTCACTCTCACTCCTATCCTCACTACTCACTCTCACTTCTACCCTCACTCCTCACTCTTTCTTCTCACTCTCACTCACACTTCTCACTCCTCACTCTTGCTCCTCACTCTCACTCCTCACTCTCACTCCAACTCTCACTCCTCTCTCTCACTCTGCACTCCTCAATCTTACTCTCACTGCTCACTCTCACTCCCACCCTCACTCCTCACTCTCACTCCGACCCTCACTCCCACCCTCACTCCTATCCTCACTCCTACTCTCAGTCTCACTCTCACTCTCACCACATCACACTTCATAAAAATAGATATCTTGTGTGGATTTGAGGATTGAGATATCTCTTGGCTCAGTGATGTGGTTATTGTTAATTGGCTAGATGCTTGCCAAGCCTTTGCTGGGTATGATGGTTCATGCTGAAATGTCCTGGGAAATTGACTTTGTTTCATTTGATTTGAATATACATACATGATGTGTGTGTGTGTGTGTGTGTGTGTGTGTGTGTGTGTGTGTGTGTGTGTGTGTGTGTGTGTGTGTGTGTGTGTGTGTGTGTGTGTGTGTGTGTGTGTGTGTGTGTGTGTGTGTGTGTGTGTGTGTGTATATATATATGAAGACCACAAGGGGAAAACCAGAGATGTCACTTTTTATAAATTTCAGGATTATTGCACCTGCCAATAGTTGGCAACATAAGGTTTCCTCTCACAATATTACTTTAACAAACAACCAGGGGTGTCACATAATTTATATGGCATAAAGTTTAGCCGTGCAATGAAAAAACAAGTGTTGTCAAAGCTGAGCAAGTAGAAACCCAGAGTTGTCAGTACTTTACTCCTGGTTATCTCCCTTTCATTCATGTTAATTGTTCCACCGTAATATTCAGCGTTGAGAAATTAAAAAATGAAAGGTTGTAAAACTTTCACAGCATAAACTTTGAGCACTACAATGGCCTATTTGGTTATATCATGGGCTCCGTAGTTGGTGCATATCATGGTTCAAGCCTGGTCAAACCTTTATTGTGACTTTTATGGGACCTACGCCGTGGCTTAATGGTTAGCGCGTCTGAGTACCCATCCTCATTCGATGTTCCCACCGCCCAATCAACCTGCTTCGGTATATGAGGGAATCACATGAGGTGACTTCGGCTATCGCGGGGGTGGTTTATCCTTGGTTTCCTCCCGGTTTTCCATCATATTAAGTAGTACGGAGTAAGAAATGGAGAATCCGTCGTCATATAAGCGAAATACCCTTGAGTATGGCATTGAACACCAATCAAACAAAAAAACAATGACTGTTTAATGTTGAAAAAAATAATCTGTGATCACCAAAGTCATGTAATGTATGCTAATAACCAACAATCATGAATTTGCAACACATCCTGGGTTAAAATTGTATGGCAATTATTAAACAAGGACATCACCAGTGATGTCATTTGCAACATTGATTCGTTCTTTGCTCTTAAATTATATAATGTAGAAGCTTGGCAAATGCTACATGCTTAATTTGATCGGCCAATGATCACTCTTCCTTTTACTGGAAAAGAAATCTCTATGACAGTTATTAAACAGTCCACCAAAGTCTTGAAACTTTGTTTTTCAGTTTCTTCAAAATTGACTTATCCTGACATCTCTGGTTTTCCCCTTGTGGTCTTCATATATATATTTTTTTATATGTATGTGTATATATATATATATATATATATATATATATATATATATATATATATATATATATATATATATATATATATATATATATATATATGTATATATATATATATATATATATATATATATATATATATATATATATATATATATATATATATATATATATATATATATATATATATATATATATATATATATACATGCATACCTCATATATATGTATATATATGTATATATATGTATATATATATATATATATATATATATATATATATATATATATATATATATATATATATATATACAGCTCTGGAAAAAAATAAGAGACCACTCCAAAAAAATTTAAATCAGCATCTCTACATTTCTGGCAGCCATTCCATTCCAGTGTCTGTTGAATTCCAACACAGGCACACCTCATTCTACTTAGTGAGGTACTGATGAGGTGATCACCTGAACCGAATTTTATTTAACAAGGAAAAGTATAAAAACCAATGCTGTGGTCATCACTATTCTCTTGCAATAGGACCAGCTAGATGGCAAAAACAGTGCTAGTAGTGCCTCAAAAGTAATTGGAAAAAAAAAAAAAACGATTTACCATGCCAAAAGAGTTGAAAAGAAAAGTTTTGAGTCAGGAACAGAGGGGTTCAATTCTGGTTTTACTGGCAGAAGGATACAGTGAGCGTCACGTTGCTTCCATCCTTAAAATTTCAAAGACGGTGGTTCATAAGAACCAGGTCAAGCAGCAGACGTTGGGGACAACAAAGCTACACACTGGCAGAGGGCGAAAACGACTTTCCACTAACCGGGATGACCGCCAACTCATTCGAATGTCACTCAACAACCGTAGGATGACATCAAGTGACCTACAAAAAGAATGGCAAACGGCAGCTGGGGTGAAGTGCACGGTGAGGACGGTTCGAAACAGGCTCATAGGGGCAGGGCTGAAGTCATGCAAAGCTAGAAAAAAGCCCTTTATCAATGAGAAGCAAAGAAGAGCCAGGCTGAGATTTGCAAAAGACCATAAGGATTGGACCGTAGAGGACTGGAGTAACGTCATCTTCTCTGATGAGTGCAATTTTCAGCTTTGCCCAACACCTGGTCGTCTAATGGTTAAGGCCCAGTCACACCTTGAAGTTTTAAGGCCCGGTCACACCTTGACGTTTTAGCCAACGTATGCCGATTTTTGAATTTTTTTTCTAAAACGCTGGCACACCTTGAATACATTATGGGTAAGTTTTTATAACATTGAGAGCATGCTGAAAAACACTGCCATACGTCGTTGTACGTTGGCTTTAAACGTTGTACTTTTTGGTTGTCCTCAAATTTTTTCATGCTTGAAATTTCACAACGTATGCCAGCGTATGACTCACACATTCCGCTACGCTGGCCACAAGTTGTATGCACGGTTTGCGATCGTTGACAGACGTCAACACATTCTACTTGTAAGTTAATCATAAGTTGAGACACGCCGATGTAATGTTTAGCGTACCCGAAACTTATTTCTAACCTATGATTAACGTGTTGTTGGCACGTTACGCGATCGTTGCCACACGTCGACAGACGTTACTTTTAAGTTACTCATAGGCTGAAAGACGTCGGTATAATGGATCGTCTTGCGTCAGCGTCCACGGCCATGGCTAGGACACTTATTTGCAGCATTCTTCAAACTTTTCTTCGGCATGACGAGGATGTTCACACTTCGATGTCTAGCTTGGCTATGATTCCAATTGTCCATCGGCAGCGTCTATTTAAAATAGTCGAGTTTGAGCGTTTTAACACGTTCAGAAGAAACGCTTCAAATTTCCAAACCCCAGCGTCAAAAAACAAAGGCGAGTGACAGCAATTTAAATCGTTCATTGTAAACAATGAAAATAGGTGAATGGTACCGTTTAAAAGTCGTTGAGTGTAAAAAAAATCCAATTGTTGAGCACAAGCGTCTACTTTCAATAGTGGAGATGCAGCCATTTAAATCGTTGAGTTTATCATTTAAATCGTTAAATCGTTAAACGCAAGGACGATCCATCATAACCCACACCCTCCCCCTCACACTCACCTACTACTGCCAACATGAACAAACTACTACTAATACTAATACTGATACTGATACTGATACTGTTACTGCTGACATTGACATCGACTCAAAAAGGACTCGAAAACACTGTTGGGTTCCCCTTTTATGAACAGCATTTTTATATACCAATTCCCAAAACCGCTGGGAACACGTCTTTATATGGCAGTTGTAAGCTAGAAACACGTTAATTTATTTTTTTTTGTCGATTGGAATACGTCTACATACGTCGATGTGTGTTGGGACTACGTAAAGAATTGGTTCAAAGCACGTCAAACATAAGTTAGAAATAAGTTTCGCGTAAAAAAGACATTACCGCGACGTGTTTCGACTTATGAGTACCTTATAAGTAGTGTTTGTGGACGTGTGGACGTGTGTAAGCGTCCACATATCGTGTGTACAACACAACAAAACGTTCTGTGTCCGTTACCAATGCGTTATACATAAGACCAAGTCGCTATGAATACGTCCGAATCTTTAAAAAAAAACATCAAAAGTTCAACGTAAGCCAGCGTTTTAGATACATTTTAATACGTTGCCATCGCTGGCTAAAACGTCAAGGTGTGACCGGGCCTTTAGCCAGCAATGGCAACATATCAAAATGTATGTAAAACGCTGGCTTACACTGAACTTTTGATGTTTTTTTTTAAAGATTCGGACGTATTCATAACGAGTTGGTCGTATGCATAACATATTAGTAATGGATACAGAACGTTTCGTTGTCTTAAAGATAACTTATACCAACGAATGCTTAGCCTGTTGTCGGCGTTCACAACCTATGCCCAACGATAGTCTGACTTATGCATAACGCGCTGCACGTATCGCCGACGATCACTTGGCGTAGCCTATTAAAAGGCTGCCGCACAACGATTCAAATCATAACCGCCGGAGAAATGGAAGTGTCAACATCGCAGTCACACCTTGGCGATCTTGCCAGCGAATGCCGACCTCTGAAAAATGCGTCTAAAACGCTGGCGCACATCGAATACGCTATGGGTAAGTTTGGTATACGTGAATAGAATGCTAAAGTACGCTATCATACGTCGTAGTATGTGGAGTACGTCTTGAAATTTTAAACGTGTTAAAAATTTTACGACGTACTTGCCGTATGCCTCACACGTTCCGCATGCGATGGGAATAAGTTGTACGCACGATATGCGATCGTTGACACACGTCGACAAAAGTTACTTGTAAGTTACTCATAAGTCAAAACACGTCAATGTAATGGTTAGCGTCAGTGTTCCAGACTCCCTGGTTTTTTGGGGTTTTTTTTCTTCGGTATGACGGTGATGTTGACACTTCGATTTCTAGTACGGTTATAATATAATATAATTAACAGGCTGCCGCTCAACGATTTAAATCACAACCACACTAGAAATCGAAGTGTTAACATGAACGTCATACCGAAGAAAATTTTTTTTTTTTTTTAAACCAAAAAAAACCAGGGAGTCTGGAACACTGACGCTAACCATTACATTGACGTGTTTCGACTTATGAGTACCTTACAAGTAACGTGTGTCGTCGTGTGTCAACGATCCCGTAACGTGCCGACAACACGTTATTCATAGGTTAGAAATAAGTTTCGGGTAGGCTAAACATTACTTCGACATGTGTCAACGATCGCATAATGTGCCTGCAACATATGGCCAGCGTAGCGGAACTTGTGAGTCATGCGCTGGCATAAATAGTAAAATTTCAAGCATGCTAAAATTTGAGGACAACTGCAAAGTACAACGATCAAAGCCAGCGTACAAACGACGTATGGCAGTGTTTTTCAGCGTGCTCTCAATGTTTCCAAAACTTATCCATTACGTATTCGACGTATGCCAGCGTTTTAGACAAATTTTTCAAAAATCGGCATAAGCTGGCTAAAACGTCAAGGTGTGACTGGGCCTTTAGACGGAGACCTGGAGAGGCCTACAAGCCACAGTGTCTCACACCCACTGTGAAATTTGGTGGAGGATCGGTGATGATCTGGGGGTGCTTCAGCAAGGCTCGAATCAGGCAGATTTGTCTTTGTGAAGGACTCATGAATCAAGCCACGTACAAGGTTGTCCTGGAAGAACACTTGCTTCCTTCTGCTCTGACAATGTTCCCCAACTCTGAGGATTCGTTTTTCCAGCAGGACAATGCTCCATGCCACACAGCCAGGTCAATCAAGGTGTGGATGGCGGACCATCAGATCAAGACCCTGTCATGGCCAGCCCAATCTCCAAACCTGAACCCCATTGAAAACCTCTGGAATGTGATCAATAGGAAGATGGATGGTCACAAGCCATCAAACAAAGCCGAGCTGCTTGAATTTTTGTGCCAGGAGTGGTATAAAGTCACCCAACAGCAATGTGATAGACTGGTGGAGAGCATGCCGAGACGCATGAAAGCTGTGATTGAAAATCAGGGTTATTCCACAAAATATTGATTTCTGAACTCTTCCGAAGTTAAAACATTAGTATTGTGTTGTTTAAAAATGAATATGAACTTGTTTTGTTTGTATTATTTGAGGTCTGAAAACACTGAATCTTCGTTGTTATTTTGACCAGTTGTCATTTTCTGCAAATAAATGCTCTAAATGACAATATTTTTATTCGGAATTTGGGAGAAATGTTGTCAGTAGTTTATAGATTAAAACAAAAATGTTCATTTTACTTAAACACAAACTTATAAATAGTAAAACCAGAAAAACTGATAATTTTGCATTGGTCTCTTAATTCTTTCCAGTGCTGTAAATACATACATATAATTGACCCCTCCCATACTCTATCTGAAGAAGCTGCATAAAGCAGCCAAATAAAACCAACACAAGGGAAGTGCAATGCTGTTTCAAACCCTTCCCAGAATTGCTCAACAACTAAAAGACATTCACACAAAGTACACACATGAGAATACCAATGCTGCGCACCACCTCAGCTACCGGACCGGTTTCATCACTTATCTGGTGAATCATCAACGATAGCGTATACAGGAATGCATATCAACGATGCTCCCAAGCATTTACCACATACAGACGTCAAAAGCAGTCTATATATATATATATATATATATATATATATATATATATATATATATATATATATATATATATATATATATATATATATATATATATATATATATATATATATATATATATAGTGTTACGGTTGTGGAAATTTACAGAACACCATACAGGTCCTTTAGATCAGTTATGTCGATAAGTCTGTGTTCAGATAGATTTCCCCACCAAGGTCTAGAGGGATTTATTCGTGTAACCGGGCTGTGATCATTGAGGTAGTGTTTTTCTTTTGCTATCTTTATTTTGGACCAACCGCATCTCAACAACCACAGCCACCTTCTCCACAACCGCCTTCACAACAACCACCACAACCACCACCAACCACATCTCCACAACGCCAACCACGACATCTCGCCATCTCCTCAACAACCTCTCATCAAACCTCTCCACAACAAAAACATCGCTTTCATCAACCAGCTCCACAATGACCACCACGACATCCCCTCAGTAGTCTGTAGTCTGCCCGCGCGATTAATTAGGTAAATCGACCATTCGGCGATTGGACCCTGTAGCGCGGGTAGCGTAATGACAAGGCTGTGGTGTGATTAGGGACACACCCGTAGCTGCATTTCGGCGTTGTTCCGAAAGCTGCGACGAGGTTTGCCCGTTCGGTGGGCGAGAGCGGCCGCCATTGGCAAAAGCGGTCGCCCGCACGCCGACGGGCGGGAAACCATAATATATATGTGTATGTATATGTATATATATATATATATATATATATATATATATATATATATATATATATATATATATATATCTTCTTCCTCTTTCGGGTTGCTCCCGTTAGGGGTCGCCACAGCGGATCAACCGTCTCCATTTCACTCTATCCTCCACATCTTCCATTCACACTCCAACCACCCGCATGTCCGCCCTCACCGCATCCATGAACCTCTTCTTTGGCCTTCCTCTTCTCCTCCTGCCTGGCGGCTCCATCATCAACATCCTTCTCCCGATATACTCCGTTTCCCTCCTGTGCACATGTCCAAACCATCTCAATCTCACCTCTCTCACTTTGTCTCCAAACCGTCCTACCTGCGCTGTCCCTCTAATATACTCATTTCTTATCTATTGTTAGTGCCACCACCTCCAAACCATACAACATAGCTGGTCCCACTACCATCTTATATACTTTCCCCTTCACTCCTGCAGCTACCCTTCTGTCACAAATCACTCCTGCAACTCTTCTCCACCCACTCCATCCTGCCTGCACTCTCTTTTTCACTTCTCTCCCACACTCTCCGTTACTTTGGACAGTTGATGCCAAGTATTTAAACCAATCCACCTTCCCCACCTCAACTCCTTGCAACCGCACCATAGCACCACCCTCCCTCTCATTTACGCACATGTACTCCGTCTTACTCCTACTGACTATCATTCCCCTTCTCTCCAGTGCGTACCTCCACCTCTCAAGGCTCGCTTCAGCCTGCTCCCTACTCTCCCTACAGATCATGATGTCATCCGCGAACATCATAGTCCATGGAGACTCCAGTCTGATCTCATCCGTCAACCTGTCCATCACCATTGCAAACAGGAAAGGGCTCAGAGTCGATCCTTGGTGCAATCCCACTTTAACCTTAAACCGGTCCGTCATTCCTACCGCACACCTCACCGCTGTCACACTGTCCTCATACATATCCTGCACGATCCTCACATACTTCTCCACCACTCCCGACTTCCTCATACAATACCACAACTCCTCTCTTGGCACCCTATCATAAGCTTTCTCTAAATCCACAAACACACAATATAACTCCTTCTGGCCTTCCCTTTACTTCTCCATCAACATTCTCAAAGCAAACATTGCATCAGTGGTGCTCTTTCCTGGCATAAACCCATATTGCTGCTCACAGATCGTCACCTCTCCTCTCAACCAAGCTTCCACTACTCTTTCCCACAACTTCATGGTGTGGCTTAACAACTTTATCCCTCTGTAATTTCCACAGCTCTGCACATCACCCTTATTCTTGAAAATCGGAACCAGTACACTTAATCTCCACTCCTCCGGCATCCTCTCACTTTCAAAGACTTTATTAAACAATCTGGTTAACAACCCCACTGCCATCTCTCCTAAGCACCTCCATGCCTCCACTGGTATACCATCTGGGCCAACCGCCTTTCCACTTTTCATCTTCTTCATAGCAGTCCTCACTTCATCCGCACTGATCCACCCCACTTCCAGATTCACTATCTCCACCTCTTCCAGATTCACTATCTCCACCTCTTCCATATCTCTCTCTCTCTCTCTCTCTCTCTCTCTCTCTCTCTCTCTCTCTCTCTCTCTCTCTCTCTCTCTCTCTCTCTCTCTCTCTCTCTCTCTCTATCTCTCTCTCTCTCTCTCTCTCTCTCTCTCTCTCTCTCTCTCTCTCTCTCTCTCTCTCTCTCTCTCTCTCTCTCTCTCTCTCTCTCTCTCTCTCTCTCTCTCTCTCTCTCTCTCTCTCTCTCTCTCTCTCTCTCTCTCTCTCTCTCTCTCTCTCTCTCTCTCTC
>NC_140976.1:67217989-67285489 GCF_056783735.1 Eptatretus burgeri | reverse complement strand
ATCTTGTTAATCAGTCCTTCACCAAGCCTTCATCAAAGGGCGGAGGAGTTCCTTGTGAGCCAATGGTCATCCATACCTCATGCTCAACTGTGTCTGGGACGTCCTCCTGCAGTTGGGTCACTTCTTATTAGAAGGTTGGTGGCAGGATTTGCACTCCGGCCACAGTAATACCCTTCAATCTGCAAAACATTCGAAAAGCACAAAAATATCTGAAAATCCACACCTCCTGTGCAGCTTCCCTTCGCAGGGCAGCTCACCGGATGACGGGATTGGGGCAAAGCCTTCGGGACCCCCAATCTTGGATGATAGGAGGGAAACCATGGGGTAACATTCCCGGGTCAGATTGTGGTAGTGTGTGTCGGAGTGGTGCTGAAGTGTCGTCCACCACACGGCGGACTCCTTGGGTTAACCTGAGGCGGTTCCTTCGGGTAGGTGCCTGGAATGTCATATCCCTAAGAGAGGATGATCACCTTTCTCTGTTGTCATTTGAGCTCAAGCCTTTGGACATCGGGATTGCAGCTCTCTCTGAGGTTCGGAGACCGGATTGTGGCGAGATAATGGTGGGTGGTTACACCTACTATTGGTCGTGTCGCTCTGATGGTTACCATGCTCAAGGAGTTGCTGTAGCTGTGTCCAATAAGCTGACTCCAATCATAATTGAGGTAACACCGGTCAATGGGTGTATTTTGAGACGCAGGATTCATCACTCCTTTGGTGTCATTTCCCTTGAATCTGTACATGCTCCGACTGAGGCAAGAGATACTCTTCTAGTCTTGGGGGATTTCAATTCATCGACTGCAACTGATAGGGATGGTTATGAAACATATGTTGGACCCATGAGTCTGAAACTGTGAACCAGAATCGCAATAAGTTCCTTGACTTTGCAAGAAGTCATGGACTTAGGGTGGCCGGTTCATGGTTTCAGTGCCCACAAGCTCATCGCTGGACTTGCTATTCTAACGCTGGCGGTGCGGCAGAGGTGATTGACCATGTCCTTGTTGATGGTCGCTGGAGGATGATCTAAAACTGCAGGGTCGACCGCAGTGCTCAATTCATCGATACTGACGACAGGCTTGTTGTAGCAACTATGTAGTTACAGCTTAAATGCAGGAGAATGGTACCATCCGAGCCTCGGCTGGATGTTGGCAAGCTCAAGGATGAGAGGGTAGCTGAGGAGTTTGCGGACAGGCTGAGTGGATATTTTGGGGGTCTTGGTGCTTTGGGGGATCCTGAAGAGTTATGGAGTGCCTTGACAATCACCGTCCTTGATGTTGCCGGTCGATGTCTTGGAACTCACCAATGGGCGAAGAAGAATTTTGTCTCTTAAGGGACACTGGATACCATTGAACAAAGTCGCAGGGCCAGGCTTCATTGCAGAGCTGAGATTTTCATGGAGTTGAGGCATACATCTGTACATGCACTGAAGGTGGACAAAGAGGCCGATGTGTGAGGAATCTGTGAGGGGGTAGAGCATCACCTGTGGTCAAGAGATTCTCGTCCTGCTTACAGGGGAATTCACGCATTGCGTTCATCCAATGCCATCCCTCAGTGTACTGCAGTTAGAGCAGATGGTGGTGGGCTCTTGATAGAGAAGTCCGATGAAGACCCACCTGGCCGATTACTTTGAGTGGTTGTACCAGGCTGATCCACCAACACTCGAGTTGGATGTCAGTGGAGTTGCAATCCCTGTTGCTGGCCCTCCAATCAACTGTGGTCCACCTTTGTTTGTGGAAACACGGGCTGCGTTGAACCAGTTGAAACGGGGTAAAGCTCCAGGGATCTGTGGCATCCATGCGGAACTTCTCAAGGCTGGTGGAAATGCTGCACTCGTGTCATTGCATGCAGTTCTGTGCTCTGCCTGGAAAACAGGCATCATCCAAACTGACTGGAAGAGGGGCCTTGTTGTCCCTCTCTGGAAAGGGAAGGGTGATCACCAAGGCTGCAACAACTACCGAGCGGTGACGCTACACTCAGTTCCGGGCAAGGTCTTTGCTCATATAATTGTTGCCAGTGTTCACCACCATCTGCTTGAGCACCAGCGTCCAGAGCAGTCAGGCTTTACACCAAAGAGGTCAACGATTGACCGTATCCTTGCTTTTCGGGTCTTCACCGAATGCAGACGAGAGTTTCTGCAGGGGCTGCTTGCAGCTTATGTTGATCTTTGTAAAGTGTTTGATTCAGTGAATCGGGATGCCCTCTGGAGGATTCTTGGTCTTTGTGGGGTGCCACCAAAACTGATCTATCTGATGTCTGAACTATACTCTGGTACTAAGAGTGCTGTTATATGTGCAAGTTCCATCTCTCTTGTATTTCCAGTTGTTACTGGAGTTTTTCAGGGGTGTGTACTGGCCCCCACACATTTCACCACTTGCATGGACTGGATTCTAGGGAGGATGTCAGAGAGATCAAGCTGTGGCACATCATTTTGGAATGTCATGATCTCTAACATTGATTTCAGAGATGATGCAGTCATCTTTGTGGAGACTCAAGATATCCTTTTGGGGGCCCTCGAGGTGCTGAATGAGGATTCGGATCCGCTGGGATTACAGGTTTTCTTGGGTCAAAACTAAGATCCAGGAGTTTCAATGACATATTGGATACTGCTCTCCTGTCTGTACATGTTTGTGGTGAGGATGTTGAGGTGGTGGAGAGATTCACTTACCTCGGCAGAGATATTCCTGTCTCTGCTGGCTGTGAGCCAGAGGTCAATAGTTGTCTGAGTCGGGCCTGGGGATTCATGGATTTACTGGATCATGGCGTGTGGCTCTGCCAGTACCTGTGCGGAGGACTAAAGTCCGAGTCTTCATGTCCTTTGTGCTTCCAGTCTTGCTCTATGGATATGAGACTTGTACTCTGACCAGGGGTCTGAGATGGAGACGTAATTCCTTTGGTACCAGGTCTCTTTGGAGAATCCTTGGCTATCGCTGGTCGGACTTTGTGTCCAACGAGCAGTTGCTGAGAGAGACTCAAATGAGATTTGTTACCTGCATAGTCCGTGAGTGTCAGCTGCGGCTGTATGGACATGTGGCTCGTTTTCCTGATGCTGATCCTGCTCACCAGATTCTCTCAGCAAGGGAGCCTCATGAGTGTAGGAGGCCAATGAGTCAATCACGTGCCTCGTGGTTGCCGCAGATTGATCATCATCTCAAGGCGATGGGGATGGGCTTGGACTCTGCTTGGGGGATGGCCAGACGGAGGCCCCTGGAGTACCGGCGGAAAGGGGAAGCAGCAACGCGCTGCTCCGGTGCATTCTCTCATACCTGACCCTGACTTGACCAAGTCTGTTGTTGACTTAATGGTTAAGGTGGCTGGCTTGGGATCTTAGGGTCTTGAGTATGATCTCCTGTTGGCCATTTAATTAACACCAGCTGGGGTTGATTCAGCCTCCCAGCCTTCTGTGGTTGGTGAAATGAATACCACTGTACTGGTAGAGTGGTGCAGCATCAGTGGCATGGTTGTACCCTAACAAAATTAAGGTTACCTGGCAGCCATGAAGAAGAAGAAGAAGAAGAAGAAGAAGAAGAAGAAGAAGTCCTTCATCCAGACTGAGTTACATCCTGAGTGGAAGTATTTAACACTGATTATTTACTGCAGTGACAGACGACCATGATTGGAGCATTTAGAAGTGGCTAAAGCTCTGATCTGAAAACAGCTTGTGGTTGATGTATGTGATGATGAAATTGTGAATTGCATATTTACTTTGACTTGCAGCCCGAGTCATCTCACAATCAAGAACATAATGCAAAGAAACTTTTAATTATTACACAATTATACAGAAACGGCCACAATTTCTTCACAAGTACCTCTACCTCATTTATTTTGAACGAAACAGAAGCTTACGAAATTCCCCGGTGAAAGGATCAACTGACCTTCAACCACATCCATTTCAGGACATGAAAGCTTCCTTAAAGTTACTGACCATTTTGACTGCACTCCCACTACCATTACAAACTGTTTCAGCTGCACTCTCTGGAACACACTCTGTGTTGGATGTGGACTGGGCCATCATTTCTTTGAACATCTACTGGAAATATGAATCCAAAGCATTGATATTTCCAAAGCAATTGCAAGCAACTTCATTCTTCGTGGCCAATCCACTCGATACATGACAAATCCAAAGAACTAAAATTTATTTTCAAACTCGGCACGTTGGAGCACATGAGATCAATTAAAGTTTTCTGGGGGAATTCTCTTATCCCAACTGTGACATTTGACACTTGGCTTATCTGCTGAAGGAGGATGTGCATAGGAACGACTGGTCCCATGAACATGTGATTGAGACATTGCCCAGCGCAAACAGTCGGGTTCAAAAAGTGTGAATCCACACCAAGGAGGACGATCTACCTGCAAACCCCAGATCTACCTGTGACAGGTAACTGTGGTTGTGCTGCTTATACCAGCGGGGGAAAAGTGAATTCCTTCATTGTGTTTTACTGATTGTGAATTTCATATTCTCATGTTATTTTCCATTATGTCCCTCTCCATGAGCCATAGTCTGGTGCATGAATTTAGTTGCTGAATATGATGTACTATATCATCAGTTATTTCATTTTTGACAAATGTTCAACATTTTGGATAATGTTCAATAACAATTTGACAAATGTTTCGAGCCAAGGTGTTGTTCGAGCCCCGGTTCTCCTTTTCTCGTAATTCTCTTTGCCCAATCAATTGCTGCGGTTGTTTGTATAAAAACTAGGTGAGGAGTGTGATGTAACTAAGTTTGAATGTAAAATGTATATTATGCTCCCCCCTTGTGTTGTGTCATCTCTGCTGCAGAGGACGAGTGAGTGGATTCTTCCCCAGTTTGGCGGGATGTGTGGTTTTGTGGAAAAGGCACGGTTTTTGCTGATGCATTTGTAGTATTTTAAATTAAAGAAAAGGTGATTTGGAACTCTGTAGGTGTGGTTAAACTGCCTGGAGCATTCTTCTTCAAGAATCGGAACACATAGGCCATTCCTGGATACAGACCACTAATCTGATCTGGTACTTGGTGAGGATGACAGATACTTCAGAGCAGTCTGTTAGTTCATGGACTGGCTTCAATATGATGACACGTGACAGTGTAAGAGTCAAGAAGGACACTGTTGGGTATCTACCTAATATCAATGCTCCTGTGACGCACTTGTCAACTGTCTATGAATTCCTTATCCAGGGTCTCAAGATCAAGAAAGCCATAGATGTTGAAGAAATCATTTTTGTCTTTGATCAGGCACTGTCCACCAAAACAGCTGAGATAGCATGGAAGCACCATGATGTGTACAAGCAGATTGTTCTTTGAATGGGTGTGTTCCACACTATATGTAACCTTATCTCCATCATTGGAAAGTGTTTCAGCTCAGCTGATTTGCATGTCTTGGCTGTTGAATCCAGTATTGATGCTGAAGAATCCATGACAATGGATGTATAACAGAGGTGTTCGCCTGTGAAAGCTCGTAATATGAAGTCCTATTGAGATTAGCATTGGAAGGATTTGAGATATGGCTGGAGGAACATCACCACTATTTTATCTGTCAGCTGACACAAACTATCAACGCCATCCGGTACTTACACAATGGTGTGTGTCGAGACAATGTTAATACTGTGTTTGAGAACCTATCTGTCTCATATACTGCAACACTTCACTGAGTACCTGGAACACATCCACTCGTCACGGATCATTGACTACCTTCTGGATGTCATGTATTGACATGGTCAAGATTCTACTTGAACTGATATGTGCATCTCGAGAGGGTAACTGACTACTTCATCTTTCATCTATATAAGCCATGACACCTTGATGCTTTACCTACGATAAGCAGAACTATGCAAGGTACGTATCAGTCTACTACTGCCAGATGACCAGATTGCCTCAATCACATCCACAGATCCATCCACAAGTGCTGCAGGGTGGCTTTGCTGTCCAGCGGACTGATGACAACTCATTCGGCAAGATTCCTGTTGACCAAACTATGGAAAAGACGATAAACAAGGATACAAAGACTGCAGGTGGTACAAATGGATTCAGCCTGATTCCGGGTGCAGTGAGCCAGTACTGCATCACCGCCTTAGTACCGGAGTGCATGTATGAAGCAACTGAGAAAGATGACAGACTCAAGCAATTGTGGAATGAGCCATCCTGATCTGACTGCTTCACAAATATACAAAGAAGAAAAGGCTGTACAGTCACTGGTGGGACTTATGAAAGGAAACTGGACATGCTTATTTGGTGATGAGCCACTGGAGCCACTCGCACTGGAGCAACTGCACCACTAGATGTTATCCGATACCTGCTGGAAGCGCAAAAGAAAGGTGACAATGCATATAAGGAGATCCAGGACAGTTGGTTTGAGTCAGCCAAGAAAGACTTTTTCAATCAACTACCAAGGATGAACTTGAAAACTTTTGAAAGCATGAAGAGAAGCTTGCCGAAGAAATCATCTAACAGAGAGGTAGTTCGAAAGAGTGACCATAAGCTGTTTGATCACATGCTGCTCATTGCCTCCAGTAGGAAATTAGATGTGAAAGTTGTGCTGGGACATCCTCTCAGACCAGCTGCCTCGGCATCAGCTAATGATTTCGGCACTCTGAGGAAGACCAACAAAGCAGCACTTGCCAGAAATCTCGAGACCAATGCATCTCCTGCTGAAGACATCCCTCGTTCATTTTCTTGTATAATTGATGGTGTGGGTCTGATGCATAAGATAAATGGAGACAACCTAACCTTCAAGGAACTGTCAGACCAACTCTTCTCCAAAGTACTACGAGCATCTGAGGGAAGTGTTTGGGTTGACGTGGCGTTTGATGTCCATCAACAGTTGTCCATCAAAGATGTTGAAAGATTTTTGAGAGGCTCTGAGGAAGGTATCCAGTTCACAAATATCCTACCCAATCACAGAATTTGACATTGTAGATGTTTTTGAAGATGTGTAGCCAGTAAGATGACACTCATCAGATTCATTGTGAAACAGTGGCAACTAGAGGAGAATCAACAGAAATGAGGAGTGAGAGTAATATATGTTACCTATGGAGAACTATGTTACCAGGTAACTGAGAGCAGTGCTGCTGAGGTGGACAATCTGATGATGGTACAGGAGGAAGCTGACACCAAGATACCACTGCACACTAAACGTGCCTCACCAGAAGTTTCCTCCATTGTTATAGTTGTTGAAGGCACTGATGTCATCATTCTATGCTTGGCGTTTCAGAAAAGTATCTCTGGTAATTGTAATATTTATGTGAAATATGGATCTCGAACCAGAGTGAGACACATTACCATCCATAACGTAGCAACAGCTGTGGGCCAAGATATGTGCAAAGCTCTGCCAGGAATGCATGCGTATACCAGATGTGACACAGTCCATGCATTTGCTGGGTGGGGTAAACTTCTTGGTTTGAAACTGTTGCATTGTAATGTCAAGAACCAAGAGGCGTTCTCTGAGCTTCGAAAATATTGGGTGCTATCTGATGAACTGTTCACCTGCCTGGAGGAGTTCGCTTGTCGTTTATATGTTGCTCAGTCAGATATCTGAGGTGAATGAGATGTGCTTCCAGCTGTTCAGATCAAACAATAGCGACGTAGATTCAGGACAGTTACCACCATATGGAGATGCTGTTAGGGCCAACTACCAAGCAGCCATTTGGTACCATTCACTCGAAGCTCAGACAGACATACCCTGTCCCCTTGATTGTGATGATTGTGTGTTGGATGATCAGGGACATCAAAGATCAACTGGATATATGGTCCACCTGTCCCAGAGGCTGTTTTGAAATGTATTTCTTGTAAATGTAAGTGTAGCTATGTGATACTAACCTGCGAATGTACTGTCGATGGGCTAAAATGCACAGATGCCAACTTCTTGCAGACATGTGAGAACATGAAAAATGATGATGATGTTTCATTACATGAAAACGGACACAATGATGAAGGTCAGATGAAGATGACAGTTCTCTGGGTGAATGGTTTCGACACAAATTCAATAGGTAAGGATGAGGTGCACTACATAATATTGATTTCAACATATTCAAGTATAACTGCATTAGTGAATGAAAACTTACTATAAGGAATTAGTACGTGAGCCAGACAGAAAATTTTGGAGATTTTGCAGCCATATTGATGAAGACATTGTTAATATCAGATGTTGGGTTTTAAAACCTTATTTTACCTGCCAATGGAACTTGAAAACCATTGCACTCACTTTTTATGGCATAATATTTATTTCAACAAACACATCAACATTTTCGAAAAATAATGATATACGAGTAGTCAAAAATAAAAAATAAAAATTCAAATTATCTCAAAAACAAGGATGATTTTCAAAAAGGTTCATGAAGAAAAGATACTAGCGATACCCGTGCACATGCACGGGATAGCAGTACAACATAGCTGGTAGCAGACGACAGACCGTACACGGGGAATGAAAAAATACGCATTGTGCAAAATGCAAGTGGTACTATGGAATGCCAAGACTTCCCAAACATTGTCGGCATGTCCGCTAAGTGCCACAGCAATTTCATAGGGATCGTGTGACAGCGAGCCGAGTTTTTAGTGTGCAAGCTTGGTATTATAATCGAGATATCAATTACTTTTGTGAGTTAAATGAGATTTGCTTGAGAAAAATCTGATGAAAAATGAATGGGATATGGCAGTTCAAAAATGGGATATGGCAGTTCAAAAAATGGGATATGGCAGTTCGAAAAATGGGATATGGTAGTTCAAAAATGGGATATGGCAGTTCAAAAAATGGGATATGGCAGTTCAAAAAATGGAATAGGGAAGTTCAAAAAATGGAATATGACAGTTCAAAAATGGGATATGGCAGTTCGAAAAATGGGATATGGTAGTTCAAAAATGGGATATGGCAGTTCAAAAAATGCGATATGGTAGTTCAAAAAATCGGATATGGCAGTTCAAAAATGGGACATAGCAGTTCAAAAAATGGAATAGGGAAGTTCAAAAAATGGAATATGACAGTTCAAAAATGGGACATGGTAGTTCAAAAATGGGATATGGCAGTTCAAAAAATGGGATATGGTAGTTCAAAAAATGGGATATGGCAGTTCAAAAAATGGGATATGGCAGTTCAAAAAATGGGATATGGCAGTTCAAAAAATCGGATATGGCAGTTCAAAAAATCGGATATGGCAGTTCAAAAATGGGACATAGCAGTTCAAAAAATGGAATAGGGAAGTTCAAAAAATGGAATATGACAGTTCAAAAATGGGACAAGGTAGTTCAAAAATGGGACATGGTAGTTCAAAAATGGGATATGGCAGTTCAAAAAATGGGATATGGTAGTTCCAAAAAATGGGATATGGCAGTTCAAAAAATGGGATATGGCAGTTCAAAAAATGGGATATGGCAGTTCAAAAAATGGGATATGGCAGTTCAAAAATGGGATATGGCAGTTCAAAAAATGGGATATGGCAGTTCAAAAAATTGGATATGGCAGTTCAAAAAATCGGATATGGCAGTTCAAAAATGGGATATGGCAGTTCGAAAAATGGGATATGGCAGTTCAAAAAATGGGATATGGTCGTTCAAAAAATGGGATATGGCAGTTCAAAAAATGGGATATGGCAGTTCAAAAAATGGGATATGGCAGTTCAAAAAATGGGATATGGCAGTTCAAAAAATGGGATATGGCAGTTCAAAAAATGGGATATGGCAGTTCAAAAATGGGATATGGCAGTTCAAAAAATGGGATATGGCAGTTCAAAAAATGGGATATGGCAGTACAAAAAATTGGATATGGCAGTTCAAAAAATCGGATATGGCAGTTCAAAAATGGGACATGGCAGTTCAAAAAATGGGATATGGCAGTTCAAAAAATGGGATATGGCAGTTCAAAAAATCGGATATGGCATTTCAAAAAATGGGATATGGTAGTTCAAAAATGGGATATGGCAGTTCAAAAAATGGGATATGGCAGTTCAAAAAATGGGATATGGCAGTTCAAAAAATGGGATATGGCAGTTCAAAAAATGGGATATGGCAGTTCAAAAAATGGGATATGGCAGTTCAAAAAATGGGATATGGCAGTTCAAAAAATGGGATATGGCAGTTCAAAAAATGGGATATGGAAGTTCAAAAAATGGGATATGGCAGTTAAAAAAAAGGGACATGGCAGTTCAAAAATGGGACATGGCAGTTCAAAAATGGGACATGGCAGTTCAAAAAATGGGACATGGCAGTTCAAAAATGGGATATGGCAGTTCAAAAAATGGGATATGGTAGTTCAAAAATAGGATATGGCAGTTCAAAAAATGGGATATGGCAGTTCAAAAAATGGGATAATGCAGTTCAAAAATAGGATATGGCAGTTCAAAAAATGGGATAATGCAGTTCAAAAAATGGGACATGGCAGTTCAAAAAATGGGATATGGCAGTTCAAAAAATGGGATATGGCAGTTCAAAAAATGAGACATGGCAGTTCAAAAAATGAGACATGGCAGTTCAAAAAATGAGACATGGCAGTTCAAAAAATGAGACATGGCAGTTCAAAAAATGAGACATGGCAGTTCAAACAAGTAGGGCACTTGGTGGAGTGCATACCACTGCCAGGCTGATTAGTTTACATTTTGTCCACAAAGTTTCATTCAAATCCATCCATAACCTCTTGAAACTTTCGGTATATATCGTTTTTGAACCTATCTCACAATGGTGAAGAATCGGTTAAAATTAAATAACTCGTATCCAGATCTGGATTCGGATCTTCACCAAAATTGAATCCATTCTTCCTAGTGGCATTCCCAACCTGTCCACCAAGTTTTGTCCAAATCCATCCATCACCTTTTGAGATATTGTACTATATATCGTTTTTAGCCCTATCTCTCAATAGTGAAGAATCACTTAAAAATTCTCAGATCTGGATCCGAATTCGGATCTTCACCAAAATTAAGCATTGCTGCCCTTGGCAGGAAGTACTCGTGGAGTAGAAAGAGGCACTTGGGAAGAATGAGCTGAAAATGATTATGGAGAAGACTGAGGTTATGTGGGTCAGGCAGCAGAGAAAGGAAATTAATATCAGGTTAGAGGGGAAGGAGATCAGGCAGGGAAATAGGTTTGAGTTCTGGGAGTAACAGTGACTGGGGATGGTAAGTTCGAGGCAGAGGTGCAGAGGAGGTTTTGGGTGTGTGTGTGTGTGTGTGTGTGTGTGTGTGTGTGTGTGTGTGTGTGTGTGTGTGTGTGTGTGTGTGTGTGTGTGTGTGTGTGTGTGTGTGAATGTATGGAGGAGGGTGGAGGGAGTAATGGCAGACAGAAAGATTTCAAGGAAATTGAAAGAGAAGGTTCTGATGTCATGTGTTACGCTGGCCTCCCTTTCCGGTCTGGAGACGGTAGCATTGAAAAAGAGACAACAGAGGCTGCAGGTTTGCGAAAAGAACTGGGTCAGGAGGATTGCAGGAGTGAAGAGGGTGGATAGGATGATGGATAAACTGAGGGAGGAGATTGGTGTGCAGATGAGTTTTATGGGGAGATTGGTGAAATGCCAGCTGAGATGGGCTGCACACTTGGTGCGGATGGGGGAAGAGAGAATGGCTAAGGGAGCAGATCGGTTGAGGGAGCAAGGTCAGAGGAAAAGAGGTAGGCTGCAGTTGAGATGGGAGGATTGTGTGAGCAGGGATATACCGTAAGGTGAGAGTGGTTGGGGAGTGGAGAGAGTTGGCTGAGGGCAGAGGAGGGTGGAGGAGTATCATGGTCAAGGTCGGGCAGAAGCATGGTGTCATTGGACCTCAACCTTTATAAAGAGAAAAGAAGTGCAAGAAGAAAGTTTGGCAGCCTCACTTGCCAGATTATTCTCATAACTTGCCTGAGACTCCTGAAATCCATGCCATCAAGCATTCTTTGCATTTTCTTCATAACAGACCTAATTGTCTCTTTGCCAAACAACACCACAAATTTGCCATTGCTATTCTTGAGCCGAATCTTAGTCTTTGCACTGATGTTTTTGTTTTTACAAAGATTTTCCAATTTGTGAAGTGATGCTGCAGCTTTTGCAATTCGAGATGTGACTTCGTCTATCCCAATTTAATCCTCAGTGACTGTTTTCCCAGATAGGTGAATGTGGCTACTCTTTCCAGTGGGTTCTGTCCAATCTATCATGTCAAGGCCTTCTCTTAAATAACTTTGTTTTCTTTGGTTTGATTTTTCAGGCCATTACTGCTTCCCTTCTTGAAGATGGAATCTGCATGATCTTTGCATGACATTTGCATTTGTGGAAATGAGAGCAATGTCATTGGCAAAATCATGGTCCTCTCATTGCCTCGGTCTATTTCTTCTCAGGCCCAATGATGTTTCCCTGAGAGCACAATGCATTACCCAGTCTATGACTATCTCGAATAGCAATGGTGATGGCACACATATATGCCTCACACCTGTCAAGATCTTGAACCATTGTGTACCTCCATCTTCTGTCTAAACACAGCTTTCCATTATATCGTACATGTTCTCAGATATCCGCACAGATGTGTCAAAGATACCATGATGCCATCTCCATCATGATTTCCCATCTATACCATCAAAAGCCTTTTCAAAGTTTATGAAATCGACTATAATATTTGCCTGGAAGCCTCGGATTCCTTCAATGACCCTTCCTCAAATAAAGGTTTGGTCTGGGCATGATATTCATTTTCTGAACCCAGCTTGCTCCTCTCCTAGATTCTTGTCCACATCATCCTTTAGTCTTGATAGCGGCATCACATTAAAGACTTTTCCCGGTACAGATGAAAATGTAATCACCTTTTTGGGGATTTTTGTAGTCATTGCCCTATGCCAGCCCATAGTGTTTGTCCCCCCTGTTCCCATGTAGTTATTCAGTAACTGTTTTTTCAATGTCTGATCCACCAGCTTTTTTCATCTCTGCTCATATCAAATGTGCTGCTGGTGTTTCCCATTCTTAATTTTCTTCATGGCAGCTATAATACCTGAAATCTGGAATGGTTGTGCATCAACATCCAAGTCACTTCTTGTATCATCATCATTGTTGATTTGGTTAGGGTGGAAGTAGTCTGTTGTGAGCCTTATGTTGAGAAAGGAGCTGCTGAAGTCTGGTGAATCTCCTGAAAGTGTTCAGCCAATCTGATCCTTTCATCGTGTAATGATGTAATTACTTTCAGTGATTTGGTACGCAGTTCTTGAATCATCCCCTAATAAAAGCTGATTCTGCCTGTTCAGCGTTTGCACCTTTTCGTGCTCTATTTTTTTTTTTTGGTGTACATAGTCGAGGCTCGTAGAAGAGCTAGAACACAGAACGATCAAGATGCAACAAAGCAAAAGGAACATCAGGAAGGGAAGGAGGAAATGCCAAAAGCAGTGCAAAGGGAGAAAATAGATGGAGATGGACAAACAAGGGATGTGGGTAAGGATGAGGAGTAGAGGAGAATGTAAGGGGTGGACAAGATGGATACAGAAGCAAAATTTTGGGAGGGTGTTGGGCTGCTTTAACGGGTGTAGAAGATATCATGGTTTTGGATTGGGGACGGTGTGAGATGGGGGTGAACAGCTGTCTTGTAGACCTGGGGGAAAGACTGAGATTGAAGAGAGTATGGAAGTTGGTTCCGCAGGTGGGGAAAAAAACGGAACAAATGAGTGGAGGTGAGCAGTGATCCTGAATTTTGGCGGTTTCACGAGAAGGTGGTGACTGGTGGACCGCGTGTGCCTGCAGATACCTGGGTGGGACAACGCATGGAGAGGGCAGAGGGTGCAAGAGTAGAAAGGAGGTGGAAGAAGACAGAGACCATTAACCTGTCAGCGATGGTGAAGTGATCCGCCCATAGACTCAGCTTCATCGCAAGAGATTCCAATGATCTTGAAATCGTTGGTTTCCACGGCATCAAGCTCAGCAAGGTTTGAGGCTTTCGTTCATCCTGTTGAACTTATTTATCATTTTTCTTATGCCTCTGCTGCTGAAGTCACCAGAGAAATTATGTTTTTGGGTTCGCCGTCCGGCTGTCTGTCCGTCCGTCCCTCCGTGTGTACGTGCGTCCGTGCATCCGTCTGTCCATGATAGGTTTTCATTAACGCAATAACTTAAGAAAGGCTGAAGGGATCAAAGTCAAACTTGGTACAAGTATGAAAATGTTTCAAAGACGAACTTTTTAGATTTTAGGATCAAGAGGTCAAAGGCCAGAGGTCGAGTCAGGTAAAAATATTGCTATTGAGGTCGGGATTTGAACTAAACTACGTCCACGTACCATGATACTCATATACAGATTAGACATCGAGGTCAAATGGTCTTGAGGTTTAGGTCAACGTTCGAGTAAGCAAACCTGACATCACAATGTGAAATTATGTCTAGTTTTACATGCTCTCAGGTTCATATAGGAGCGTGCACACACACACACACACACACACACACACACACACACACACACACACACACACACACACAGATAAACATTCGACACACAACACAAAACTGTTAGGTAAGACAATCACATCCACTGAGCTTGGGGGAAGTGCTGTCACTTCCCAGGGTACTCTAGGTACCAGTGACATCACAACAACAGCACGACCTTCCTCACGCCAGACACCACATTCAGTGGGGCATTTCCTCGGGAGGAATTTCCTCTTCCCGCAGATGCCAACCTATCGGGATTGTCCATGCTCTTATCCTTTTAAATGCTGAACATCAAGCAAGGAAGCAGCACTCACCCTTATTAAAAGTCTTCGAACAGGGGTTCGAACCACCGACCTCCCAGACTCGGAGCGGACACTTTACACACACTTTAACATTACAGCACCGAGACTGTTTGACTGTATCTCTGTTTTCTTTGACCTTTCGATATTTTGTTTCATCTCCTTGTGTTGTTTTATTAGATTCCATGTTTCATTTATAATCCACTGATCTTCATTCCTCATGTCTGGGCCCGGTTGGTGCGGTTGACCTCGTTTACACGATCTTTGAATGATTTGCACACCTGCTCAATATCCCTTCCTTCTTCAAATATCTGAAACTTATTTTCAGGTTAATTTGAAATTGTCCAGACCGCCGTACTTACTTTCTCATCCTCCAGTTTACTCGACTCTCATTGTTTCTTTATCTTCGGTTTGATGCCTGTTCTCAGTGACAAACGTACTTTTATAAATAATTATCATACTTTATCTTTGAAATAAAAAGAAAAAGAGAAAACTTTTCGACACTGACATTTGTGTTAAACAAACCCTAAGTGTCTGCTGGCTGTGACAGGCCTTTAGAAACAGGTGTGATGGCACTGGAATTAGATATCAGAAAACATTGATTTTCTTCACCTGTGGATCACCTGGTGTCAGACAAAATTGCCTTCTTTCTCCTCTTTATACTCGTGGCATTTTCACATGAGTAATGCACAGAGATTCTGCAAATGCACACAAATACTATCACTGTTTCTAATTACTTATCCAGTTTCCTTTAATCATCGCTTAATCTTCATATTGGTTTTTTTATTTATTTATCATTTATCATTATTTTCGACGAATTTCGCTGAACGACCTTGTCCCTCTGTGATTGGACTGAGACTTTTGTGCATGTTAAGGTTAAGTGGTTTTATTTTATGCCTCTGCTGACGAAGTCACCGGAGACATTATGGTTTTGCGTCGTCTGTCCATCCGTCTGTGCATCTGTAATGGGTTTCTGTTACCTTGATGACCTCAAGAACAGCTGAAGGGACCTAAGTCAAACTTGGAACAAGTATTAAAATTATGTAAAGATTAAATGATTAGATTATGGGGTCAAGAGGTCAAAGGTCAGAGATAACATTCGGTCAAAATTTTTTTCTATAACTGCGCTAACTTGTGAACCAATGATGGGATTTTGACCAAACTTGGTATAAGTATATATTAGGATGCAAAGATGAACTGATTAGATAATGGGGTCAGAGGTTACGTCAGGTAAAAATGCGATACTTGGAAATAGCTCAAGTGATTTAAATCAAAGTTGGTACAAGTATGTATCATGATGTAATAATGTGGGCAGGGGCTCATCGATCGACATCACGGCGTCAAATTATGTCCGATTTTGCATATTATTCCCTCCGACACTGAAGGTGAAAGAGATGATGTTTTCACCTCACTCTGTCTGTCTGTCTGTTTATCGCCTACAGGTCACAATTTAAAACTGATATTCACGAAACTTCACCACATGGTAGACTTTATCATAAGGATGAAGTCTATTGTTTTTGAGGTCAAAAGGTCAAAAGGTCAACATAGGCCAAACACCAACAACTTAGCTGAGATTTGCAAAATCCTCAATTTTCATCTGAATGACTTGAAATTTGAAGAGGATTTATATTTCAGGTCACTGAATTCAACTAGCCTATCATTTTTGAGGTCAACATAGACTAAAAGGTCAACATCGGCTAATGGTCAACAACTTAGGTGATTATACTAAAATCCTCAATTTTCATCCTCTTAACTTGAATTTTCAAGAGGATTTGCAGATCATTCACTGAATCCAACCACCAATTATTTTTGAGGTCAACATTGGCCAAAGGGTCAACATTGGCCGAATTTTTAAAATTGTCAATTTTCATCCGACTGACTTGAAATTTGAAGAGGAGTTGCATATTTCGTCATTTAATTCAATACAATGACCAATTATTTTTAAGGTCAAATTTGTTTTATGGATTTTGCAAGTATCGTGCTCTGCATGACGTCATCTTCTTGTCACATGCAAAATCGAAGATTTTTCAAGTATATTGGTCAGTCAATTTTGTTGTTCTGTCTGTTTGTCTGTCTGTCTGTCTGTTTGTCTGTTTGTCGCCTACAAGTCACAGTTTTAAACCGATCTTCACGAAACTTCACCAAATGGTAGAGTTTGTCGAAAGGAAAAAGCCTATTATTTTGAGGTCAAAAGGTCAAAAGGTCAACATTGGCCATAGGTCAACAACTTAGGTGAGATTTCTAAAATCCTCAATTTTAATCCGATTGAATTGAAATTTGAAGACGATTTATATTTCAGGTCACTGAATTCAACTCAAGCCAATTACTTTTGAGGTCAACATCGATCAAAAGGTCACATAGGCCCAAGGTCAACAACGAAGATGGTATTTCTAAAATCCTCAATTTTCATATAATTGACTTCAAATTTGAAGAGGATTTATATTTCAGGTCACTGACTTCAACTAGGCAATTATTTTTGAGGTCAGTATCGACCAAAAGGTCAACATAGGCTAAAGTTCAACAACTTCGGTGAGATTTCTAAAATCATTAATTTTCATCCGATTGACTTGAAATTTGAAGAGAATTTATATTTCAGGTCAATGAATTCAACTAGCCTATTATTTTTGAGGTCAACAGTGATAAAAAGGTCAACATAGGCCAAAGGTCAACAACAACATTACTGCCCTACATAAAAAGGTGCAAAAACAGATCCCTGCAACTTCAGACCAAGCAGTCTTCTCCCAATCATCAGCAAGGTTATGGAATCCATCATCGCTTCAGACATTAAATCCTTCCTCTTCTTCAATGGCCTGATTTCCGATCATCAATTTGGTTTCAGACCAGGTCACTCGACCCTGGATATGCTGCTTCTACTCTCCCAACAATGGATGGAGGTCCTCAATGCCAGACATGAAATCAGAGCCATATCCCTAAACATATTGCATGCTTTTGACATGGTCTGGCACCCTGCCCTGCTCAGCAAACTCTTCCTATGGTATCCAATGCCATCTCCACTCATGGCTCGCAGACTTCCTCTCCTGTCGCAGTCAACGTGTGGCTCTAATTGGAGCTCTTTCATCCCCTCTTCCTGTCCAGGCTGGAGTTCCTCAAGGGAGCGTTCTGGGCCCTGTTCTTTTTCTGGTTTTCATCAATGATCTCGATGACTCTCTGGGAAATCCTCTTTATCTCTTTGCTGATGACTCCATCCTCTGCCGTACCATCTGTCATCCCTCAGACCGGCAAGCCGCAGCTTTTTCGCTCACTGCAGATCTGGGTAAAATCACAAAATGGTCCAACACGTGGAAGATGTCTTTCAATCCGGACAAATCTCACACTCTCACTATGTCTCTCAGAAAGGAGCATTTGGAAAAACCCGCATCCACTTTCTTAACAATCCTCTGGAAGAAGTCCTTTCTTTCAAGCTTCTGGGTCTCACTATCTGCCATGATATTTCCTGGGAAAGCCACATTTCCAACCTGGCCTCCAAAGCCAGTCGCCGACTAGGAATCCTTCATCGTGCAAAGTCCTTCCTCGGCCCACCCGAGCTCCTGACCACATACAAAGCTTTCATCCCCTGCCTGATGGAGTACTGCTCTCCCCTCTGGGCTGGTGCTCCTGCCTCTCACCTTTCTCGGCTTCACGCCGTAGAAACCAAGGCATTTCGGATCATTGGTATCTCCCGCGATGAGGCTGAGTCTTTGGGTCTCTCACTTTCTCACCGCAGGCAGGTCAGTGGTCTTTTTGTCTTCTACTGTCTCCTATCTGGTCTTTCCCCCCTCCCCCCTCCGCAGTGTCTGCGATTTGTCCCCACCATATTTACACAGGGCTCTCAAGGTCCGCCAACAACCCTCTTCTTGGTAAAATTACCAAAATCACGATTCACTGCTCACCTTCACTCTTTCATTCCTCTTTTTTCCACCTTTAGTATAAACTCCCTCACTCTATTCAATCCCACTCTTCCTTCCTCGTCTTCAATACAGCTGTTCACCACCACCTCTTATTGTCCCCCATCCAAATCCTCAATCTTTTCGACCCCCATTAATCCACCCCAAGCCTACCTCCTTCAAATTCCCTGCTTTCCTTCCTGAAAGTCCCAGTAATGTCCATCTTGTACACCCCATGTTCTCTGTCCCATCCCTCTCCCTTCCACAGATCTCCCAATGTCTCTGTTCCCCACTGTTTTGTCCCTCCCACTCCCGCCCCTCCTGTCTCATGCCCCCCTTGCTGTGCGTTGTGTGTTCGCTCTCATACGAGCCTCGGCAATGTATACAAAAAAATAAAATAATAACTCGGTGAGATTTCTAAAATCCTCAATTTTCATCCGATTGACTTGAAATTTGAAGAGGATTTATATTTCTGGTCACTGAATTCAACGACCAATTATTTTTGAGGTCAACATAGGCCCAAGGTCAACAACTAAGGTCGTATTTTTTAAATCTTCCATTCTCATCCGATTGACATGAAATTTTAAGAGGATTTATTTTTCACCTTCGTGAATTCCACCACCAATTATTTTGGAAGTCCACACAGGCCAAATTTTTTAAATTGTCACCTTCCATTCGATTCACTTGAAATTTGAAGAGGAGTTGCATATTTGGTCGTTGAATTCAACCACCAATTATTTTCGAGGTCAAATTTATTGTCTGGATTTTGCAATTATCGTGCTCTGCGCGACGTCTTCTTGTTTTTCTGTTTGTTTGTTTGTCTGTTTGTTGATTTCTGTGCAGGATATTGATCAAAAATTTTAGATGGATCCCGATGAAAATTTTTGGACACTTTCAGTGTGTGACCTGGACGAACTGATTAGATTTTGGTGAGGATCCGGATCCGACGACGAGAATTTTTGAAGTAGTGCTTCATCATTGAGAGATCGGGCCAGAAACGAGATAGAACGATATAGCATGATATTTCAAAAATGTAATGGGCCCGATATGTTCTCGTGGATCAGGTATTACGTGGCGGAGGTATGCGCTCCACCGAGTTCCCTTCTAGTTTACATTCTGTTCTTTACTTGACCGACTGATTGTCATAATCGTGCAAAATTTATTACGGCAGTTTTTACAGTGAGTCCAGAATTTATATAATTTTTGAGTACATAATTAGTCATTTATGCCGAATAACATATTGCTTGCGTAATCTGCTGTCGACTAACAACATATCCACACGAATGCTTATTTTCACTTCACAGCAACCAAATAAAGCACGTGTCAATGATCACCACATCATAAGCTCATGTGCTTTGTTTTGATGGCTGTGAGCCCCCGTTTTTGGCCATGGTGAGAATTGAAGTGCTTTCAGCTTTCAGCCATTCGTTCATATACACAGCGCATGAAAAATCACACGAGTTCAGTTTGAAAAAACAAAGTGTGGATTAATTGAGCAAGTGAGCAACATTTTATGCGTTAAACGCTGGTATCTGACTCTCATAGGTAAATATTTATCGCATTACACGGTATCTGTCAAAGCACGAGCTCCTTTAAAGCAACGTTATGAAAGAAACCAATGCTATTACGTGGCACCGACTGCATTATATTCTTCGTTTGCATTGTTACGTGTGATGTGCAATCGTGGATTCACCATCAACTAATGGAATGATGTCATAAAGGAATTTCCAGCCAAAAGCACATTCATCACATCTGTCAATTGGCAAGGTCATCGTGACTTTATTCAACCGTCAAAGCATCATACACATGGGATTCATGCCCAGTAATTCAACCGACAAACCAGAGCATTACATCAATTTTTTTTAAAGAATCCAAAGACCCAGATTTGGAGAAGTCATTTCAAAACCGACATGATTCAGTTCATTTCTTTTTTCTTTTTTTTTTTTTAACCAAAATATCACAGGTCTCACGTGAAACTGAGTCTATCTCAAAGACCAATGCAAACATTGCATGGAATGGTCTATCCCATCCTACCTGATAGCCATGAACCCCACACCTTAACACTTCCACGTTAGTGGCCCTTTGATGGATTGCTTTCATGGGAAACAAGTTGCACTCGCAATGGTTACCAATACGTTGTCAGTTTCCGACCAATTCCTAATGGAATAGGATCGAAAAAAATTCTTCCATTTATATTGTAGTTCAAGAGGACACCGAGAATTGTTGAGCAAGTCATCCTGATGATGGAATAATGAGTCAACTGTGAGCCTTAAAAATCCAATTTTGACAAGGTAGGCCTTAGGATCGGTATCGTGGTGAAATACCAAATGCATAGCATTAATAATAATGTGCTCGGTTGATCCCTTTGCATCGTTGGGGAAGTTATTGGTCTAACCACTTTTGCAATGCCAGAAGGCTCAATTTGCGACTAATGAGAGATAAAATCACTTTGATGAAAGTCATGCATCACAACCAACAATAAAACCATCAGTGTCCTTTATTTCTCTCACTCTCTTTCTTTCTTTACCCCTCCTCTATGTCTCTCCTTCTTTCTTTCCCCTCCCCTCCCCTCTTTCTCTCTCTCTCTCTCTCTCTCTCTCTCTCTCTCTCTCTCTCTCTCTCTCTCTCTCTCTCTCTCTCTCTCTCTCTCTCTCTCTCTCTCTCTCTCTCTCTCTCCTTCACTCTCTTCTCCCCTCATCCCTCTTTTTTTCTTCCCTCACATCAGTTTGTCTTGGGTGTCGCATCATGGCGGTTGTGTGTGAGTGGGCACTCAACTTGCTCTGTTGTACCCTCCTTTACCTTTCTTTTATTGGGGTTTTAAAAGAGGTTTTCAACTACCTTTGAAACTTGTTTACGATGAGTAATGTTGATAACGATGTGGTGCAGTCTTTCATATTTTATTTACTTGTGTTAAACTGTGTTCAAAGGGATGACCTTTGCTCCTTCCCCTCCATGGAGGTGCTAACAAATTGTCTTGCTGCCATACAGAAAATCTCCATGATTGGATTTTCTTCTCAATCAAATTTTATAAAGCCTTTTGGCCTCTTTTAGACCCAGAACTTGTGGCAGTCTTTGCTGACAGTCTTCAATGTGGTGAACTGACATTGACTTTCATAGAGCTGTGACCGTTTTACTTCCCAAAATGGTAACCCTCAGCCCATTACCAGTTGGTATCCAAAGTACCAACCAAACCATTGCCTCCCATTTGGTGGCACCGATTCAAAATGACCAGTCTCATTGCATGACTGACTCAATCGGTCAATTTCCCGACCCGGATCTCAACCAATGGTACTTCATCTCTTCTGGATCTGATTTTGATAAATTTCCCTGAAAATATCTGCTGCTCTTCCTTCGCTCCAATCGGTTCTTCTGACCACGTCCTTGTCAAAGTGGACATCTCTCTGGCTGTTATCAGAGAACCACCTCACCGCTGTCGAGTATGGCATTTCACTCAAGCCGACTGGCAGGCTCTCCAAGCAGCCATCAAACTTATAGACTGGTCTCCCATCGCGATTTTCTCCAACATCAACTCATCCTGGGAATTCTTTCAAAGAAACTTGTTCTCCCTCATGAACAGATTTATCCCCTCTCATCTTCAGTTGTCCTACCCTTCCTCCCACCCTTGGTTCACTGAAGCTTGTGGCGAGGCAGTTGTCCTGAAACAACTTGCCTTTGCCTCATGGAAAACAAACCCAACTGAGGGTAATCTCAATTCCTTCCATAAAGCTTGGAACAAGTGTGTATCTACCCTCAGGAGAGCCAGAAAACACCATCTTTCTAAGCTCAAGTCTGAACTCTCCAACCTCTCCCCTCCTCCAAATCCTGGAGGCATCTAATCAAACCTGTTTGTGGTGTATGTTCCCCCTCCATCTCCTCCTTTACCTCAAATGGCCACACTGCTGATACCGCACGTGAAAAGGCTGAATGCCGAAACTCGGTGTTTGCATCGAAATCTTCTGTCTCAAACCCATCACTTTCTCTACCCACCTTAGCCAGGCGTACTCAACTGACCCTGGACTCTATGTCCTTTTCTCCTGACAAGGTGGAGAGCTTGCTGTCAAATCTCGACTCAGATTCTGCAACCAGTCCAGACGGCATCAGCCCACATGTCATAAAAAATAAACCTGCTCCGTTGCTCTTGCTCACCCTCTCTCTGTTCTATTCACCCTTTCATTGTTCAAGGCCATCTGCTATCTGCTTGGAAATCAGCAAACATCACTGCCCTGCATAAAAAGGTGGAAAAACAGATCCCTGCGACTACAGACCAATCAGCCTTCTCCCAATCATCAGCAAGGTTATGGAATCCATCATCGCTTCAAACATTAAATTCTTCTCCTTCTCCAATGGCTTGATTTCGGATCATCAATTTTGTTTCAGACCAGGTCACTCGACCCTGGATATGCTGCTTCTGCTCTCCCAACAATGGATGGAAGTCCTCAATGACAGACAGGAAATCAGAGCCACATCCCTGGACATATCACATGCTTTTAACACAGTCTGGCACCCTGCCCTGCTCACCAAACTCTCTTCCTCTTCCAAGCAGCAGCTTCTTCGCTCACTGCAGATCTGGGTAAAATCACAAACTGGTCCAACACGTTGAACTTGTCTTTCAATCCGGACAAATCTCACACTCTCACTATGTCTCCCCGAAAGGACCATCTGGAACCCCCCCATCTACTTTCTCAACAATCCTCCGGAAGAAGTCCTTTCTTTCAAGTTTCTGGGTCTCACTATCTGCCATGATCTTTCCGGGGAAATCCACATTCCTAACCTGGCCTCCAAAGGCAGTCGACGACTGGAAATCCTCTGTCGTGCAAAGTCCTCCGTCGGCCCTCCTGAGCTCCTGACCACTTACTTACAACGTTTTTGTCTGCAGCCTGATGGAGTACTGCTCTCCGCTCTGGGCTGGTGCTTCTGTCTCCCCCCTTTATCGGCTTCATGCTGTGGAGACCAAGGCATTTCAGATCATTGGCATCTCCCGCAATGAGGCTGAGTTCTTGGGCCTCGCAATCTCTCACCACAGGCAGGTCGGTGGTCTTTCTGTGTTCTGCCATCTCCTCTCCGGTCTCGCCCCCTCCCCCTGGCTCTGTCTGTGATTTGTCCCCTCCATATTTACACAGGGCGCTCAAGGTCCGCCAACAACCCCCTTCTGGTAAAACTACCAAAATCACGAATCGCTACTCACCTTCACTCTTTTATTCATCGTTTTTGTCCGCCTTTGAAATAAACTCCCTCACTCTGTTCAATCCCATTCTTCCCTCCAGGCCTTCAAAACGGATGTTGACCACCACCTCTTATCATCCCCCATCAAAATCCTCCTTCTTTTCTACCCCCTTTAATCCACCCCAAACCCACCTCCTTCAAATTCCCTGCTTTCCTTCCTGAAACTCACTGTAATGTCCATCTTGTATACCCCATCTTCCCCGCCCCATCCCTCTCCCTTCCACAGGTCTCCTAATGTCTCTGTTCCCCACTGTTTTGTCCTTCCCACTCCTGCCCCTCTTGTCTCATGCCCCCCTTGCTGTTCGTTGTGCATTTGCTCTCACATGAGCCTCAACAAGGTATACCAAAAAAAAAAATCCCTCATCTCCAAATACACGATATTTTAAAATTTGAGATTTCTAGGATTTGTGTAAAGATGAAAATCTTGGTTTGGTCATGTCTCATCGAGACAAAGTTTTCAATCACATCAGTTTATTTATTTATTTATGTTTATGGAGTTTTGGGATTGGTCCTGGTTTTCTTTCATTCACTGAATGTAACTGCAGTTATACAATAGAATTTTTTTCACTAAATTCAGAGTGAACTTTGAACCTTTTGGCCTCCTCTGTAAAGGTTGGACTGAGTATTTGTCGGGCATCCCCTTTTTTAGGGATACTACGGTATATTATTTGGCTGTTGAACATCTTTCATTAAATTATGTGGCATCCTCCCTGGCAATGATAGCCCGATGATGGATTGTGTGAATCCTTACACCTTTGCTGATGATACCTGTGTGGTTGTACACAATATTGATGAGCTAAGTAAATTGTATATTGTTTGGACTATTCTTATGCTCCAGCTTCCTCAACCTCGGTCAACTGGAACAAGTGCTAAGCAGTGTGGATGGGCTCGTCCCTGGTTTCCTTGCCTGCACTGTCAAAACAACTCGCCTGGAATTTCAATGATTTCAAGTACGGTACCTTGGAGTTTTCATCAGAGATGCGACAATACAAGCAAAGATTTGGGATGGTGTGAGTGACGCCCTCGAGCAAAAGCTATCAAAATGGAAAGGCCCACTGACTCTGCTGCCCTATCGAGGAAGTGTTCTGCTTATCATTAATCTAGCAGCATTTCTGCTGAGCCATAGAATAAATGCCGTGTCACCTCCGAAATCTTTCCTGTTGAAAATATAGATGACTTTGGTAAACTTTTTTTTTTTGGAATGGTGAAGCATTGGCTGCATTCAGAGATGTTGAATCTTCCCTTGAAGGAGTGTGGTCAAGGCCTGGTGGACATCATGTGGATAACAATGGCCTTCGTTATTCGCTCAGTTTGGCAGCTTCCCTCTGGGCAATCCACCTTGGTCTGGCAGTCCACCACCTTTATTTTCCTTCACCAAGTTGGAAGGTTAAACGATTCATCTGGGTTGCTTTGATTGGAACTCCAATGCATGGATGACGAACGTGTTGCTGATTTCACCCTCTACAATGATATTTTAAATGCTAGGTGGGTTTTCATGGTAAATTGAAATTCTTCACACACTAAAGATATGTTTTTAAATGAACCTCTTGTTTTTTAAAAAAAAATAATCCATTTGAAGAGGATAAAAATAGATCGCTCTTTTTTTTTGATTACTTTGTGCAAAACAGTGTGCACACTGTTGGCAAATGGTCGAGTGCCATCGCACTGGCAGCGAAGGTCAGGAAGCGGTCCAGGTGTTTAGTGCAAAATTATCATGTGACGTGCTCACCATATATCACAGAGGAAAGGTGCATTGGGAACAACTTCCCAGGACAGTCGATGTCCCAAGTGCCGATGAACCCAACTTCTCTTGAATAATTTGGTGTCAACTCCATTGGTGATAGTTTCTGGTTTGGTTTTTAAATATTTTCACAATATCAACTTTGGAGTTTCCTCATCAGTTGGTTCTGAAGACCGGTGTAAGTTTTATCAAAACAGCGTGAAAACTATTCAATATCCTTTTGGACCATTCCTATGTAAACTGCTTATTTGTCTTGGAGACTGTTACACTTGGTGCGACCCACCAACTTGCTTGAACATGAAGTATATTTATTCTCGATTTCCAACATGTTGGTGTCCTTCCTGTAAAACCTTTGACACTGTCACATGCTTGCGTTGAATGTACATGTTTGGTTCCTTTATTATCCCCACACTTTTTGAAAAAAACGGGGGGATATTGTTATCAGCACCATATACCGATCCATCCACTTTCGGTGGGAAGTGTGGGGATATGCCATTATGCGCTATTGACTTCACTCTGGTTTTGTCTACTTTGAGAATAATACATTAAGCTTTCCCTAAGGTTCACCCTAAAAGTGTTGATTTTTGGTTTAGCATTCCTCCGCATATTAGAATGAGGAGTTTTTGGCAAATCTAATGTATTCGTGAAGAAATCTTGATTTCAACCTTGGGAAATGGAACTGCCTCGTCAAACAGTGTATGATTGAGCCATGTACACTCTACATTTGATTTATTTGATTTTCATGCATTTGGTTCTTGCATGGGGATGCTGCTAAGTTATGAAGCAACCCTGTCACAGTTAGATGTGTGGGTTAATGCTGCACGAGCCATCAAGGATGTATCCCATCCTGGACCGGGCTAATAAGTCTGTCAAGATGCCATAAAATTGTACCGGTGTGTTCGCTTAAGTCACACTTTGGTAGAACAATAAATTCCTGAAATCCTGTTTAACTAAAATACCACTGCACCAATGAATGTCAGTTGATGCATATTTACATATGAGGCACGTGATTGGAATACAAACCGATAAACTACAACGACACTCGTTGTGGGGAAAAACTCTGCGAGGTTGAACAGTTTATGTTTTGTATCCCACTGATAGAATGGATCTGGATTCTGACCCCAATCAAAATCGAATTGGCTTCTTCTTGTCACCTAACTAACCCATCCACCACATTTAGTCAGAATCCGTCCACAACTTTTTGAGATATCTTGCTATATTTTGGTTGTGGCCCAATCTCTCACTGGTGAAGAATCACTCAAAAAATTTCTCATATCCAGATTCGGATCTTCACCAAAATCTAATTAATGCGTCCTTATCACACATCCAACCTGTCCACCAAGTTTCGGCCGAATCCGTCAATAACTTTTTGAGATATCCTGCTCAGATACACAAATCGACAGACAAACACACTGATGAAAAATCACTCATAGAGCGACAACTTGGCAAAACAACACACAGTAGAATGGTATTCTGAGGGGCACATACCTCTGCCAGGTGGAACTGCTCACGGTTTGTATCCCACTGATGGGTTGGATCCGAAACAAAATACAATCCGCTTGTTCTTGTCACCTATTCAACTCATCCACTTTGTTTTGTCATAACTCGTTCACAATTTTTTGAGATATAGTGATATATTTAGTTTTTGGCCCTAATCTATCAATTTTAGAAATCAGACCTGTGTTGACCTTAAAATGAATTGGTAGTTGAATTCAGTGACCTGACATGAAAATGCTCTTCAAAATCCAAGTCAATCGGATGAAAATTGAGGATTTTAGAAAATTTGGCCCAAATTTGCTTTTTGGCCTATTTTGACATTTTGGGCGAGGTTAACCTCAAAATTAATAGGTGGTTGGGTTCAGTTACCTCATCTGCAAATGTTCTTCAAATTTCAAGTCAATCGGATGAAAATTGAGGATTTTATAAAATTTGGACCAATTTGATCTGAATTGGCCTTTTGGCCTAAGTTTATCTCATAATTAAAGGTGGCTGAATTCAGCGTCCTGATGCACCAATGGTCTTCAAATTTCAAGTCAATCAGATGAAAATTGAGGATTTCATAAAATTTGGACCAATTTGATCCGAATTGGCCTTTTGGCCTTAGTTTATCTCATAATTAAAGGTGGCTGAATTCAGCGTCCTGATGTGCCAATGGTCTTCAAATTTCAAGTCAATCGGATGAAAATTGAGGATTTTATAAAATTTGGCTCAAATTGGCCTTTTGGCCAATGTAGACTTTTTCGGTCGACCAAATTTTACGAAACTTCAATGCGTGACCGTCGCAGTGTCGGTGAGATTAATCTCTGAAAATTTCTGAACAGTTTGTTGAGTGGTTTGGGCTGGAGGTGGGCAGACAGACAAACAAACACACAAACAAACGGAGGCGATCAACATAGTTGTTAAAACATTTTTGATTTTTTTTTTTGGCCAAGTAACAAGGAGGGGGAAAAACAGCAATCATGACATTGAATTCTGGAAATGAAACTTGAACATTCCTGGCTGACTTAAATAAATATACTTTATATCACCCAATGGGGAGTCATACATATACCTTTGTTTGTTTATTTTGGTTGTTCGTTTATTCGTTCATTCATTTTCATTTCCAGCAGTGATAACAGATTGGATGAAATACATTCCTCAGAAATGGATTCTGAAATCGATTTAGAGAAAAAAGAATCTCAGCTAAAGCAACATTTGGAACATTCAAGGTAAGAAGACTGGTTTGTAAAACTCCTTTAACATATCTTGCGGTATATCTTCAACAATGGAGCATTAAATTTGTATTTGTAGCAAAGGCTGTTCGGGTTAGGGCACAACATTACAGCAGTTAATATCTGCGTGTATAACATTTAAAGGGGCTGTGTATGTGATCAGAGCACTTTGTTCCATTAGCGCAGGACTGACACTTGGATGCTGTACATATTGGTTAAAGATGCTAATATAACCCAGGCAATACGGGCCAGTCAGCCCCGTGAGAGAGACTGGCAAGCTTCTGTAAGGAATAAATGCATCATGAATCTGTAATGTTTCCATTGCTGAGCATTATAGTGCAGTTCCAGGCTTGAAAAAAGGCATAAATCAGAGGAATAGACGAAAATAGCTTCAACATTTTAGCTCCAGGACCGTCAATTATTTACAACGAGCAAATACAATCCGTCGCTTCACCGACGTCAATGTTAGGGGTGGGGTGGGGGGGTGGGGAGTAAGAAGGAGGGGGGGAGAGGGAAAGGAGAGGGTGAAGGGAGGGAGAGGTGTGAGAGAGGAGGGAGGGAGACCAAGGAATGGTGGGGGGATGAGGAAGGAGGAGGAGCGAGGAGAGGATGGGGAAGGGTGGGAGAAGGGAAGTCAACATGAGGGGAGGGCAAGGGAAAGCAGTGTGAGAGGAGGGCAGGTGAAAGCAAGGGAAGGCAACATATTGGGAGGGCAAGGTAAGGCAGTGTAAGGGCAGGGTAAGGTTCATCCGGACATAACCACCTTCTGGACGACAGGTATGTTGAGGGGGGAGAGAGAGGGGTGGAGGAGTGGGGGGGTGGGGGTGGGGGAGAGAGGAGGGTGGGGGGAAGGGATGGCAGGGTGAAGGGTGGGGAAAGAAGTGTGAGGGGAGGGGAAAGCAACGTGAAGTGAGGGAAAGGGAAACAAAGTTAGAGGCGGGCAAGGTAAGACAGTGTGATGGGAGAGTCCATCGAGACATAACCAGCATGCGGACATAACCACTGTCTAGAGACGTATGGAGATAATCACCATCCGGATATGTGCGGAGAAAACCACCGTTCAGATAAGTGTGAAGATAACCACCGTCCGGGCATAACCACTGTCCAGTAAGTCAAAGGAGGCAGCACGAGGGGAGGGCCCATCTGGAAATGACCACCATCCAGACAAGTATGGAGATACCACCATCTGGATATATGCAGAGATAACCACCATCCGGGCATAACCACTGCCCAGATATGTTCTGAGACAGAGAGAAGGGAAGAGATGATGGGAGAGAGAGAGATAGGGGTAGGAGAGGGAAGGGGTGGGAGAGAGAGAGGGGGGGTAGAGGGATGGGAGGGGAAAGGGAGGGGAGAGTGCGGGGGGGGGGAGGAGAGGAAGAGGAGGGGGGATTTTGGCAGATGTGACGCCCAGTTTAACTTCTCTCCGAGAGACAGCACACACATTGATGAATCACCCTGCCTGTGAAACACAGCCGGGATGACTGCTTATAGCTGGCTCAAGATTCAAACCGAGCGAGACAGCTTAGAGCGAGCATGCATACCCTTCATCTATCCTGCCATGATCTGGTGATCCGTTGCTTTTTAAAAACGGAATTGATCTGAGCAGCAGGTACAACTGCTAAAAAAAAAATAAACATAATTTTAAGAAAGCTTTCATTTGTCCAATTTGCACATTCTTTGACAGCCCTTCCTCTCCTCGACCTCCTGAGAGTTGTATAGTGGTGGAGGGGGTTTGGCAGGAGGATATCGTGAGGAGAGCGGAAGGGTAGGTGGCATGAGGGAAAGGGAAGGCAGTGTGAGGGAGCGGAAGGGAAGGTGGCAGAAGTGGAAGGGAAGGCAGCGTGAGAGGAGGGGAAGGCAGCGTGAGGGGAGGGGAAGGCAGCGTGAGGGGAGGGGAAGGCATGAATGCAGTGGGGGGAGGGGAGGCAGCGCGAGGGGAGAGGCAACATGAGGGTGAGAAAGCAGCGTGAGGAGGGGGATAAGCAGCACGATGGGGTACAAGGTAATGCAGTGTGAGGGGAGTGTCCATCTGGATGGAGAGAGAGAGGTGGAGGAGTGAGGATGTAGGGAGACGAGGGGTGTGAGGAGGTGTGGGAGAGTGAGGAGGGGTTTTGGAAGTGAAGGCAGTGTGTGGGAAGGGAAGGAAGTGTGAGGGGAATGGAAGGCAGCATGAGTGGAGGGCAAGGAAGGGCAGCGTGAGGGGAGGGCAAGGTAAGGCAGTGTGAGGGGAGGGTCCGACCGGACGTAACCCCCATCCAGACACGTCCGGCGATAACCACCATCCAGGCATAACCACCATCCAGACATGTCCGGTGACAGAGAGAGAACGATATATATATATATATATATATATATATATATATATATATATATATATATATATATATATATATATATATATATATATATATATATATATATATATATATATATATATATATATATAAATAGATATATATATATATATATATATATATATGTATATATATATATATATATATTGTTGCTGACCCCGGGCCAGGGGCAAAGACCACGAGGGGTGAGCGACTACGGATTTTCACAAGACTCTCCGGAATCACAGGCCATGGCACATGAATAACTTTGTGACGTGGCGGGTCACTAATCGATGGTGAACACCAATAACTTGACCACATGACTTAGGGTCCTCCATTAATGAATACCGTTTACCTAAACATCACGTGATCTAATTACTGGGGGACACGCCCTCAGCATGCACTTGTTCAACCGGATCACCTTACCAGATCAGATGCAGCCGAGTGGGACTGCCAAGCACATACCGGCTATGAAACAGATCGTTGGGGGATAACGTCCCCAATAAATTATGGTGCGGGCTATGCTGGACCAATGGATGAAAAGGCAAAAACGAGCTGAGAACATTTCTATACAAAGCATTTATTTTCAATGGTGAGGAAAAGTATGTGGCACATTGAATGTGGTTTATTTGTATGTGCAGCAGGGGGTAGCCAGGAATATGTGGAGTGTGGCAAAAGGCAAGCAATCTTATAAAAGCAGAGAACAGAGTTATCCCATTATAACTTCTACAATGTTAACTTAAACTAGGACAGGCACCATCATGCACACACACACACACACACACACACACACACACACACACACACACACACACACACCCCCACACACACACACACACACACACACACACACACACACACACACACACACACACACACACACACACACACACACACACACACACACTCACAGACACACGGAAGATTAGATATAGCCCAGAGACAAAGAGAGCAGATGAGGATAAATGATCTCTCAATACCTGGCACGGTCGGCAGACCAACGCAACCCAGAACACTCAGGGAGAAGTAGGCGGGCGGAATACTGGTGGTGTTTAAGGTGTAGGAGTGGGAGGTGTGGTGTAGTGCAATTTGGGGGGGGGGGGAGGGGTGCGGTGTCGTCCCAGAGGAAAATGTCCCAGTAATGATGCTCTTTGAGCATCCAAAGAAGATGGGATAGAGAGGTGGATAGAGAGAGGGGAGAACAGGTGTGAGGTGAAAGATCCTTAACCTAGCCATGTAAAGGCCTGTTTATGTAGCGTGTACCTCCATGGAATGCTCCGCCTAAGCATTCCCACCTCGAGATGTGGCGCATTATCTTCTGCTTAATCACTTTGCCGGAGCTCGTGGCAACGTGCACTCCGCACTGGTCCGTATGGCTGCAAGGGGGGTGGCGGATCATTAACAGCAAGACAGTGAGTCTCGGCAGTCACCCTGGATCAGGCTTTCAAGAAGCACGTCCTAGCAATCGCACACCATGGCGAGACTGCAAGTGGAGAGCCAGCAAAGGGAGGCAGCGGAGAGGAGGCAACAAAGAGAAGAGAAGATCTAACAGCTCCGCGCTCCCCCTTTTATAAGCACTGGAAGAAGGGTGGGGTGATGACCCAAAGTGACTTGCTGTGACCTGAATCCTGCTTCTCTATTGGGCCATAGCGTCCCTAGCCATGCCTTGCTATACTTCAATTAGTCCGTGAGAGTAGATCATGGAAAATTGCATTATACAATGAATGAAATCGCTCAAAGCTCTTCATTTGAAAACTATAGTACTCACAAAAGCGATGTATGCAGAAATTTGTAGGGACGGAAATGAGGCTTACGATGATATGAGAGAGGAAAGTGGAAAAAAAAACATTTTGAGCACTTTATCCGTAATATACCTTTGTGGCCTGTTCCAACTCAAGGCATCGTTGAGCAAGCCAAACAAAAATGGTGAATCAAGACTTCAGCGAGGAAGAGCGAGGTTACCAAGGACGCATGCACCTTAAGACACTGTCGAGGGAGTGAGGTGGCCGAGGATGCACCTGATGAAGGATATAATTAAATAATGCCGTTAATTATCTTCGAAAAGGGGTGTTTTAATTAACCCAAACACACAATTTTCAGTCATGTACTTTCCTTGGAGTTTTGTGATATTACCTCATATTGTACATGATATGACCTCATACTGTACGTGATATTACCTCATACTGTATGCGATATGACCTCATATTGTATATATGACCTCATATTGTACGTGATATGACCTCATACTGGACATGATATGACCTCTTACTGTATGCGATATGACATCATATTGTATGTGATATGACCTCATACTGTACATGATATGACCTCATAATGTATGTGATATTGATAGATTTACTGAAGTTGTATTTGCTCCTCATCGTGCGTTTTCATTCGAAGATTAAAAGTGCAAAAAAATTGAAAACGATCATATTTACTGTGAAGTTTTTAGAAATTGAATTTCCATTTTTTGATTGCTTTGTGAGACCCATTGTATAGTGTGTTTAATTGGCGATTTTTAAATATATATATTTTTTAAATAATGCACGATGTATTTGCCGATGTTCTTGCTCCGCAAATTCAAGTTTGCATTTTCACTGAAATCCAATGTCGTCCATGTTTCCATTGGTTTCTCTAAATATTTAAACAGGTGTCACATTTAGTAGTCTCTGCTGTGCTTGATTTCCTGTTTTATAATAATTGGTGTTTGCAAAACCAATGTCTCATTTTCTCCTGGAGTGTTGCAACAGTGACTTGGTCTGGAGTACCTTTGCTGCTCAGACATTCTAATGAGCACCAAGCTCAACTTGCCATCAAATCAACTTTCTTCATACAATCTACCAAGCTGTTAATTGGTGTGTGGATCTGAGCTTTAACATCACATCCATCCGAAAAATGTGGTGAATTGTTTTTCAGTAAAATCCACTATTTGTTTACTATAATTTCTTGGGTGCCTCAAAATAATTTGATGAACAAAACATAGCGCAGCTACACCTACACTGTCCTCCAATTCAGTGGCCCCATTCATTCCCACCTTCTGTGGTGTCGACCTGACCTTCGACTGGCGGGAATTTGTAATTTGTTCAGGGTGCCGGAAACATCTCACCGACTCTTTACGAAAGATGCCGTGGGATATTTAACGTCCACCGACGGACAACTTACCTGGCTTCACACCTCTCTGATGGATGGCACACACTGTTTTTGCATCCATCGCCCTGCATGAAAAGTACCAAGAGAACAGCTTATGGCTTCGTCATGACCCACAATAGAGAGCTCAAAGCTGTGTACCTGTAACCTATCGTGCAAGCTCATAACCACGGTCAGCACACTGGATCACAAGTTAATTAGGGAAAAGGTGGAGGCTGTTTGTTCAATATTCCGGTTCAATATCCTCATCCTGGCACCCGAGCAAATCCCAAGGAGGGATTTTCAGCCAAATACTGACGAACATTTACTGAGCTTTTCAGAAAATTCCATGGGAATTTTGATGTTTACATCCTTAATGGAGATGCCAGTCAACTTTACACCCACATTCTGAAGGATGGTGTGATCTCAGATGCAGCGTTCCCTGCTCACTCTACATCAAAATGGCAGTTTTTTTTATGATCAAATATGGCCTGATAGGATGGTCGAGATGTGCTCACACTTGCCTCGAAGCTGTCTAGCCTGTATTCCAATCCCGACCGAGCTACAAACTTTCATCCTGGTGTTTCACGGGCAGGGTGATTCATCATGCGTGTCATCCCACGTGACATTAAACTGGGTGTTCAGTCTCCCAGCATTTGTTGGTGGACGTTACGATACCACGGTGTCCTTCAAGAAGAGTGGGCGAGCTATTGTCAGCACTGAAGAAATTACAAATTCCTGCCATAACCAGGAGAACTGCAACCTCAGCCAATGATACTACTCCGCAGCCTTGTGCTGCATACTTTATCGGTCCATGCCTTTTGAGCCGGTGGTACATGGACGTTTGTGTGGAACTTTTTTGCTGAAATTGTGTTGTTCCTTCCTTGTGTAAACGATCTTGTGATTAATTTGGCAATGGTGCAATCTCTCCACTTTCTTGTTCTGAGGGTTTTCATGAAGTGTGATTCTGATCAATTTAAACACTGCATGCATACGTGTCATTTAGTTTACTTTTCTTAAGCATCGACTGCATCCTTAAAATTCCACCAATGTCCGTCCTGGTTCTACTACAGCTTCGCCGTGTGTGTGTGTGTGTGTGTGTGTGTGTGTGTGTGTGTGTGTGTGTGTGTGTGTGTGTGTGTGTGTGTGTGTGTGTGTGTGTGTGTCACTGTGTGTGTTTGTGCTGGAAGAGGTATAAGGCCATTTGCCTCTTGCTGCATGTGTCATCCTGATACTATCCTGTCCTCCACATATTATGAGGTGGGTTGGCTGGAAGGATGTAAGGGAGTGGGGCAGGGTAGTGTTTACCTTGTCAACACTGACAATGCACTCACCCAAATAATTACATTTGAAGATTGTGTGACAAAAGATGATTCTACCCCGACAAAGGTACATTTAAATGCATTTGTGTTTTTTTGGAGAATTGGTGTGTGTGGGAGGAGAATGACGAGTTGAGGAGAGGTGTTGTGGTGGTGGATGTGGAATGGGATAGAACTGAAAGAAAAATGGAACAAACAACAAAAGGATATGATATGCACATGACCAATGAGTTGAGCAAACAACACAGTGAACACAGCTTGAATTTAATTGCATAACCAGGACTATGCTTGACCCAGCCTTTTCAACCTTTAATTGCCTTCAATGAAAAGGCCTGTTTAAATGCCCTGCCTCCGTTACCAATTGTCTTGTTAAGATCATTCTGCAGTATATGTATGTATGTGTGTATGTATATATATATATATATATATATATATATATATATATATATATATATATATATATTTATTTATTTTTCACAATACTTGGTGTGAAATACCCATGACACAGTACTGTATGAGTTTTCTTTTTACTTTTCTCTTAGAATGGTCTCTTGTTAAAACGAATACTCGGTCGCTAAGAATAATGCATGCATTAGATTTCACTGCCATCAAGTCATTTGTTTCTACAGAAGCAATTTAAAAAGTCAAAAGATAAATCAGACTGTTTTTGCATGAATAAGGTTTTTAGTGTAAAATGTGTTGTTTTCCTCAGTTCAAGTTAAAATACATGCTATTTGATGAAAAACACATTTCTGCATTAGAATAGTGATGTATAATATAAACGGGTTCAGAAGAAGCGAATGTGTTTAAAATGCTTCTGTTAGGCACATCAGACTGTTTTTGCATGATGAACGTTCCCAGTGTAAAATCTGTGGATTTGCTTGGTACAAGTTAAAATACACACTATTTGAATGAAAAACACATAGTTCTGCTTTTATTTAGAAGAGTGATGTATAATAAAAACAGCGTCAGAACAACCTACTGTGGTAAAAATGCTTCTATTAGGAAAATTAGACTGTTTTTACATTGACAAGGTTTTGAGTGTAAAATCTGTGGATTTGCTTGGTACAAGTTAAAATACACACTATTTGAATGAAAAACACATGGTTCTGCTTTAGAATAGTGATGTATAATAAAAACAGCGTCAGAACAACATACTATGGTAAAAATGCTTCTATTAGGAAAATTAGACTGTTTTTACATGGACAAGGTTTTGAGTGTAAAATGTGTTGTTTTGCTTAGTACAAGTTAAAATCCACCCTATTTGATGAAAAACACACGTTTCTGCATTAGAATTGTGATTTACAACAAAAACCTGGGTCAGAGCAAGATATTGTGTTTAAAACACTTCCATTTAGGCAAATCAGACTATTTTTTGCATCAATAAAGTTCCTCGTGTAAAATGTCTTGTTTGGCGTAGTGTAAGTTAAAGTACACACTGTTTGATGAAAACAAGTGTTTCTGCATTATAATCGTGATTTAGAACAACAAATGGGTTCAGAACAAGCTGTTATTTAAAATATATATATATATATATATATATATATATATATATATATATATATATATATATATATATATATATATATATATGTTAGGAGAATCACTGTTTTTGAAGGAATAAGGATCCGTGGTGCAAAATGTGGTGTTTTGCTAAGTTCGTGTCAAAATAGATGCTATTTGATGAAAACCTCACGTTTCTGCATGGGAATCATGATTTAGAACAAAAAATGATGTCAGAGCAAGATATTGTAATAAAAACACTTGTATTGTGCAAATTAGACTGTTTTTGCATGAATAAAGTTCCACATGTAAAATGTCTTGTTTTGATTTGTACAAGTTAAAATAAAAAGACAAAATGATTAATGAAAACACACGTTTCTGCATTAGAATAATGAATTGGAACGACAAACAGGTTCAGAACGAGCTATTATGTTAAAAAATACTTCTGTTGGAATAATCAGACTCTTTTTGAAGGAATAACGATCCAAGTGTAAAATGTGTTGTTTTGCTTTGTACAAGATAAAATGCACACAATTTGATGGGAAAAAAAAACACGCATTTCTATTTTGTTAAAAACGCTTCTATTAGGCAAACAAGACTATTTTTCCAGGAATAAGGTTCTGAGGTTAAAAATCTGTTGTTTTCCAGAGTACTAGTTTAAATGCAGAATATTTGACAAAAACATGCTTTTCGGCATTAGAATCATTATTTAGAACAAAAAAACGGGGTTACAACAAGCTATAATGTCAAAAACACTTCTGTTCGAAGAATCGGAATATTTTTGCATTAATCAGGTTACGAGTGTAAAATGCGTTATTTTCCTTAGTACAAGTTAAAATAAATGCTGTTTGATGAAAAACACACATTTCTGCATTAGAAAAGTGATTTTCAATGAAAAATGTGGTCAGAGCAAGATATTGTGTTTAAAGTGCCCCAAATGGACAAATTAGACTGTTTTTGCAGGAATAAAGTATCCAGTGTAAAATGTCTTGTTTTGCTTCACATAAGTTCAAATGCATAGTGTTTGATGAAAACATGTTTCTGCTTGAGAATCATGACTTATAATAACAACCAGGTTCAGAACAATCTGCTATTAAAAACACTTTTGTTAGGAGAATCAGACTGTTTTTGCATGAATAAGGTTCCCAGTGTAAAATGTGTTGATTTGCTTGGTACAAGTTAAAATACACACTATTTGAATGAAAAGCACATGGATCTGCATTGGAATAGTGATTTAGAACTAAAAAAACATGTGGTCAGAGCAAGACATTATGTTAAAAATGCTTCTATTTGGCAAATTAGAATGTTTTTGCATGAATAAAGTTCATGTCAGGTCATGGATGGGAGCATGTGCCAGAGCAGTGCATCGCTGCATCCACTTTCTGCAGGTATGATGCTGATCAACGTGCTGCAACCAGAAGGCATTGGCCCATTGGCCTCATTCACTCACGAGGCTCCCTCGCTGAGAGAATCTGGTGAGCAGGATCAGCGTCAGCAAAATGAGCCGCATGTCCATACAGCAGCATCTGATGCTCACGGACAATGCAGGTAACAAATATCATTTGATTCTCTCACGGCAACCGCTGGTTGGACGCAATGTCCGAACAGCAATAGCCAAAGATTATCTGAAGACACCTGGCACCGAAAGAGTAAAGTCTCCATCTCAGATCCCTGGTCAGAGTACAAGTCTCACATCCATAGAGTTGGACTGGAAGCGCCAAGGACCTGAAGACTTTGACTTTCGTCCTCCCGCACAGGTACCGGCAACATCACACCCAATGATCCAGTGAATCCGTGACTCCCCAGACCCGACCCAGACATCTGTTGATCTCTGGCTCACAGCCAGCAGAGATATGAATATCACTGCCAAGGTAAGTGAATCTCTCCATTACATCGATATCCTCACCGCAAGCATGTACAGACAGGATAGCAGCATCCAATATGTCATTGAAAGCCTGGATCTTAGATTTGACCCAGGAAACCCGTAATCCCAGCTGCTCCGACTCCTCATTCAGCACCTCGAGGGCCCCCAAAAGGATATCAAGAGTCTCTGCAAAGATGACTGCATCATCTGCAAAATCAAGGTCAGAGATCTTGACATTCCCAAGCAATGCACCGCAGCTTTATCTCTCTGACATCCTCCCCAGAATTCAGTCCATACAAGTGCTAAAAAGTGTGGGGGCCAGTACACACCCCTGCCCATCTCCAGTAACAACTGGAAATAAGTCAGAGATGGTATCACCACATCTCACAGCACTCTCAGTACCAGAGTATAGTTCAGACATCAGATTCATCAGTTTTGGTGGCATCCCAAGAAGACCAAGGATCCTCCAGAGGGCATCCCGATTCACTGAATCAAACGCTTTACAGAGATCAACATAGGCTGCAAGCAGCCCCTGCCAAAACTCTCACCTGCGCCTGCGGACCTGAAGAGTAAGGACACGGTCAATCATTGACCTCTTTGGGGTAAAGCCTGACTGCTCTGGATGCTGATGCTCAACAAGATGGTGGTAAACCCTATTAAGAATTATCTGAGCAAAGATCTTACCCGGCAGTGAGAGCAGCGTCACCCCTCGGTTATTGTTGCAGTCTTGGCAATCACCCTTCCCTTTCCAGAGAGGGACAACAAGGCCCCTCTTCCAGTCAGTTGGGATGATGCCTGTGTTCCAGGCAGAGCACAGAACTGCATGCAATGGCATGAGTGCAGCACTTCCACCAGCCTTGAGAGGTTCAGCATAGATGTCACAGATTCCAGGAGCTTTACCCCATTTCAACCAGTTCACCGCATCCTGTGTTTCCACAAACTAAGATGGATCCCTGTTCATTATAGGGTCAGAAAATGGGATAGCACCACCAACGACATCTAACTTGACAGCTGGTGGATCACCTGTACAGCCGCTCAAAGTAACCGGCCCAGCGGGCCTTCACTTCGGACTCCTTTGTTACGAGCCCACCACCCTCTGCTCTAACTACGGTACACCAAGGGATGGCCTTTGATGAACACAATGCGCAAATTCCCCTGTAAGTGGGACGAGAATCACTTGACCACAGGTGATGCTCTACCCCCTCACAGATTTCTCGCACAGAGGCCTCCTTGTCCACCCGTAGTGCACATTCAGTTTTATGCCTCATTTCCTGAACAGCTCAGCTCTGCCATTCCACCTGGCCCTGCGCCTCTGGTCAATGGTATCCAGTTGGGCATGGTAACAGCTACAGCAACTCCTTGGGCATGGTAACCATCAGAGCGACAGACCAATAGTAAGTGTAACCACCCGCCATGATCGCACCACCGTCCGGACTCCAAACCTCAGAGAGTCCTGCAATACCGATGTTCAAACACTTGAACTCAGATGATAACAGAGATAGGTAATCATCCTCTCTTAGTGAAAGGACATTCAGGCACCCACCCGAAGGGACCGCCTCAGGTTAACCCAAGGAGACCGCCGTCTGTTGGACGACTCCTCAGCACCATTCCGACACACACTACTACATTCTGCCCCAGGAAGGTTACCCCCGTGGTTCTTGTGTAAAATATCTTGTTTTGCTTCGTTGAAGTTAAAATGCACACTATTTGATGAAAACACATGTTTCTGCAATTCATTGACTTTCGAGATATGAGCAAAATAATTTAAAGATACCACGTAAAAACCCGGCCAAAAGTCCAAGGGAAGCGGTGTATTCAGGGCATGTCTGCTCTGTCCGGTTGGTGGTTCGAATTTCCATTCCAGTTGTTGATCAATTTGCCTTGACCTTCCCTTCCATCTCCAACTGATCATTTAAAAAATACGTAAATTTGTGCTGAGTTCCTTTTTATTTATACGTGTTGGGTTCTGACTTCTGATTTACAGGATATATTCAGGTAGAGCACAAAATATATTTGGCTGACTTCCCCCAAAATTCCCCCAGCACCTTCAACCCCATCCCCCTCAACCATTCACCCTTCCCCCCCCACAACACCTGACCTACCATCATCCCCACTAACCTACACCCACCACCCCCCCCCTTTCCCTCACTCTCAGAGAAAGCAGGCATGGTTAAAGATGCCTTTGCCTCCGCAGTGACATGCTGTGAAGCGCGCTAAGCATGCCGATTCATGCTAGTGTAGATTAATGAATATAGCTGTAAGCAGTGGTTTCCCCAGAAATTTAAGTTAGGGTGGTTTAGTTGGAGGATGTGTGCACCTCCCGAAAGGGGGGGGGGTCAGGGGTTGTACGGAAATCCTTGGCAGTGAGCCCAGTGTCGATTACACCGTCAGCATCGTACCTCGCCATTTCCGCTGCACGCGTACTTCAGTACATCCGAGAAAAAAATGCTGGGTTATTCAAGGCTGAATGATGTGAAAATATCGATTTTTTTTTTTTTGCTGGTCTATATGGATTTATTTACTCTACATATATTTAGGTTGGTTGGTCGGTCGGGGGTGGGTGGGGCGGTTGCAGAGTGAGATAGAAGGAGGGTTGGGCATTGATGGCGAAGCAGGTCAGCATGCAAAACCATCCTGGGGAGAGTGAACACTCTTGATACCAAGTTTGGGCACCATGTGTCAAAGGATGTGACTAGTAAATCAGTAGAAATACACACAGTAAGGGGATAATGTGGATGGGGGTTGGGGTACGAGCTCTCTTTGGGGAGTGGGCACTCTGCTTGCCAAGTGTGAGTGCAGCCCATGGGTGGAAGTGTGTACCCAGTATATGCAAGCAAACACATGGTGTGAGGGTGGTATTGGGGTGTGTTGTGGGTTTGTTGGGCATGATTGTAGTGCAAAACTGCCCTGGGGGAGTGAAGTATGCCTCGTGTTGGCTTAATGGTTTGGGTGGTAGGCTTGGAATCCCAGGATCCTGAGTTAAAATCCCCCTTGGTTGTTGAATTAATCCCAGGTGGGGTTGACTCTGCCTGTCATACTTCCGAGGTTGGCAAAATGAGTGCCAGCTTGCTGGTGTCCTGTGTCAGACTGGCGACCTATCCAGGATTGTGTCCAATAGCCAAGGAGACTGCTTAGGCAGCACCAACGCTGTGTTCAGAGAATGGTCCCAAAGGATGGATGGATGGGAGGAAAGTCTTCATGGCAAGTTTGAGCCCCATGGGTCAAAATGTGTGGCTGGTGAATCAGGACACATACACACAGTAGGGGGGGTGATCGGGCTCATGGGGGTGGAGATCCTTGATGCCATGTGTGACTGAGCCCCATGAGTGAAAGGGTGTACCCAGAAGATGGAAGCAAACACGCATGGTGTGGTTTCGGGGTGTGTGGCTTGTTTACGGGGTGGGGGGGGGATTGTCGTGCTAAACCGCCCTGGGGGAGTGAACAGTCTTCATGGCAAGTTTGAGCCCCATGGGTCAAAAGGTGTGGCCGTCAAATCAGAACACACACACACGCACACACACACACGGCTCAAATATGTATATAGATACACTGATGGAGCGGATTAATGTCGTGTTGACAGAGTTCAGGCATGATGGACCACTTAGCCTTTTCGTGTGTTATCGTTCCTTTTTTTTACCTCCACCACCGAAGGTGAAGGAGGTTCTGTTTTCATCCCTTTCTGTCTGTTTGTTTGGTTGTGTGATTGTGTGCAGGATATCTCAAAAAGTTTTGCACGGATCCGGAAGAAATTTTGTGGACATGTTGCGTGTGTGACAAGAACAAACTGATTCGATTTTGGTGAAGATCCAGATCCGGATCTGGATACGAGAATTATTTAATTTTTAAAGTGATTCTTCACCATTGAGAGATAGGGCCAAAACGATATAGTACTGCATCGCATGATATTTCAAAAATGTAATGGGCCTGATATGTTCTCGTGGATCAGGCATTACGTGGCGGCGGTATGCGCTCTTCCGAGTACCCTTCTAGTTTTCCTTATATTCACATGTTTTCACTGCTTTGAAATCAAGTTCAACCATATAAGTAAGAAATCTATGACCCTGATGCAAAGTGTAAGTTCTAACAATTACCTGAGCAATTAATTTCAGCAAGAGAAACAAAATTATACCTGTGGACAATGAATGGGTGATCAACTGAGTGAATAATGTACGACCGACCACATAACACATCAGCCAAGATACAATGATCCCACAACTGGAATGTTTGAAACTAATCCACAAATGTTATCCAATTTTTTTTTTTTATTGCTTGTGGCACCTTGGGTAGCAATACTGAAAAAGTGAGTTTGACCATGGTTTGTTCGAAATTATTATTACTTTGCCTCCTTTCTGCTGGAGATACAAGCATTGAGCTGGTACACCGACAAAACATGCTCTTTACTTCTGTTGGACTTGAAACCTTCTTGATACACCTTCATTGATCCTTAAGCCAATTAGAAAAGCAATCTCAGCTCCAGTTATGTTCATCATCAGAAAACAATTCATATTGTACTTCTTTTTTCCCCCAATGTGATGTTCCGAAGAACATAACTCTTCCATTTGATTAGCCTCGTCTATTCTATCCATGATGGTTCGTTCCGGGAGTACGTGAGCAATGGTAACATCGGTGTCGATCTCATCCCAGCAGCAATATTTACCTGTTATTGCAAAATCCCAAGAGTTTTATTTGTTTTGTTTTTAAGGGTGAATTGGAATGCATTAAAAATATATATATTTTTTGATTTTATCTTTAATCTCGTGGAGAAATGAACTCAAACCACTTTTGTGAGAGTAGTCACAATAAAAATGACTCAAACTTTTTGATTTGCTATTTCAAATTTCAACTACAGCACTAGTTTATTGCATTTCTTTTTCCTTCCTGTGAACCTTGTTGTTTCCTCTCAATTGTACGTAAAAATTAAATCCACCTTTCTCCCCCAAAGTCTCACGACAACTGCAATTATTTTCATGATTCTGTTCTGTTTCTCCCTGCTGTTATCACGCAGCCCTTCTCTCACCATTCCCTTCACCTGGGGAAACATTCATGTGGTTGTAACGATTCCAGGAAACTATTAATAGGACGTTATCTTTTGTTTTTTTATACAAGATCAAGACTCGTGGAAGAGTTAGAAAAGGTGTGTCATGCATGAGGATGTTCAAGGCCATTGAGCCATTTAACCCAATAACTGAGGTGACATCACAGGGAGAGAAATAACCAGCAAGGAAAAGATTAATAATAACATTCCCATTGGAATACCTGTGAGGTTTTGTATAAATACCATTAAGAAATGGTCAGCATACGATGGTGTTAAATATTGACGAATGAGATACTAATTACACTTTCTGCCTTCTGCCACAAGTGGGTTCATCATGCGGGTTGAGATAACAGCTGAATGTCATACATTTTGTTTGTTCAACACAAGCTCGTGGAACGGTGCAAATGGAAGGTTGACTCAATGTTGAATCAACAACACTTGTTTCCCCTTATTTGTCAATGCTTGCAATTGCCGGCCCTTGAGGTTCCTTTTTAATAATAACAGATCAGTATTATGGTTCCTCTGAATGACTGTCTTACCTTATCTGTACTGTCAGTCTTGTTTGAGGCCATCCAGCTTGTATGTATCATTAGCATGGAAGGGGAAGAGATTTCAGAGTGCTGCATCCATCATTCATACAAAAGAAGGTGAAGAGATGAGTCCAATTTCTACCATATTTGTGTTTGCAATAAATCAATGAACTTTTATTTCATTCAAAAATTCCTGAAAAGCTTCACAAAGAAGCAGTGGGGGAGGGGGGTTGTTTAAATCATGATAAAAAGACTTTTGCTCCCCCTGTGCAAAGAATGAATAGTCTTCCCAGCCCGGGATCACCAATGAGTTATGGTCACCTCATAGTCTTCTGATGCACTTTCCCTGTGTTCACCTTAATGTAAAAGTATAAAAAGTGAATTAACATGCATGGACAGCAAGTCGATGAAGATGTTTTCTCACGTATTTAGCCTCATGAAACACCTGCGATGGTCAAGTTCCTCGATACTGGTTTCTCAATTTTAATCTTCCAGGCTCACTGCCAGGTGGTTCTGCTGAATTTCTCGAAGTTCACAGGTAGTTCAAGGTGGTTGGATAATTTCGGAAGCAATTTCTGCAAATTTTGGTGAAAAGTTTTTCATTGGACCTTTAAGTCCTTCGTTCTCCACAACAGGTTCATCACCATAAAACAAGCTCAGTCCATTAACAGGAACGATCTTTGAGCCAATTTTAGGTGAAATACTGTAAATATCCATGTACTGTGCATGAGGCACAAGGTTTGATTCTGAAAAACGCAGACCTTTCCAAAACTATTACACTGTACATACAGTAGGTCACATCAACTTTAGTTCATATGTCTAATATATCAGGAAATCCCAACAAAAAGAAGAGAAACATTTGTTTGCAACAATTTATTGAACCATTAATTATTAATATTTCATTCCTATGTTTTTCTATGTTTAAGCAGAGGTATTGGACACAGCACAGCCAAACATGTATATCCATCAACTCTATATGCCTGACACTGCACTGGTAATGAAAGTGTCAGGAGTGAGAAAAGGAAGAGTAAGAGGATGAAGAGGAGGAGGATGACATAAATAAGTGCTTGGTGTTTTTTTTTTTTTACATTTTTTACTTGAAGTCATGCAACTCTTAAAGGGGCTGTTGGGAGTTGGGTTCATGGCCACTGGAGGATAATAATTACTGATTGTTAACTAATTATTGTGCTGTCCATTGGTCCTGATGGTTCATTAAGTTTTGGTTTGTGTCGTGTAATAATAAAAAAAAAAGATTCAAGCATGTATGCGCTTCGTTTTGTCATCTCGACACACCTGACCGATTCGGTACCTTGAACCTCCACTGGGGAGAATTAATTGTTATAATGAACATCTTGATAAAGATTTCCCTTGAAGCACAGGACAAATCTTCCACTCGAGTGTGTTCTCTTGGTTACTGTAAGCAAAACACATTCTTGGGGAAAATACCAGTGACAGAGAAAAGGCCCCTTCATGTGGTATTTGCCATGTGGCAAACAATAGAAAATAAGGGACATGCCATGGCTTGTAGAAAATTCGAAACAATTGAAAAGAAGGGATATTCCGTGGATTGTAGAAATTCCAAACAATGGAAAAGAAAGGACATCACACAGACTGAAGAAAAGTCCAAACAATGGAAAAGAAGGGACATTACATGGACTGCAGAAAATTCAAGACAATGGAAAAGAAGGGACATTGCATGGATTGTAGAAAATGCCAAACAATGGAAAATAAGGGATATTACATAGACTGTAGAAAATGATAAACAATAGAAAAGAAGTGGCAAGCCATGGCTTTTTGAAAATTCTTAACAATAGAAAAGAAGGGACAATACATAGACTGTAGAAAATTTGAAACAATAGAAAAGAAGTGACATAACATATTCTGAACAAAATGCCAAACACAAGAGAAGAAGGGACATTACATAGACGATAGAAAATTCCAAACAATGGAAAAGAAGGGACATTACATGGACTGCAGAAAATTATAAACAATAGAAAAGAAGGGACATTACAAAGATTGTAGAAAATGATAAACAATAGAAAAGAAGGGACATGACATTCTTCTTCTTCTTCTTCCTCTTTCAGCTTGCTCCCATTAGGGGTCGCCACAGCGGATCAACCGTCTCCATTTCGCTCTATCCTCCACATCTTCCATTGACACTCCAACTACCCGCATGTCCGCCCTCACTGTATCCATGAACCTCTTCTTTGGCCTTCCTCTTCTCCTCCTGCCTGGCGGCTCCATCTTCAACATCCTTCTCCCGATATACTCCACTTCCCTCCTGTGCACATGTCCAAACCATCTCAATCACGCCTCTCTCACTTTGTCTCCAAACCGTCCTACCTGCACTGTCCCTCTAATATACTCATTCCTTATTCTGTCCATCCTCGTCACTTCCAACGAGAATCGCAGCATCTTCAACTCTGCCACCGCCAGCTCCGCTTCCTGTCTTTTTGTTAGTGCCACCGCCTCCAAACCATACAACATAGCTGGTCTCACTACCGTCTTATATACTTTCCCCTTCACTCTTGCAGCCACCCGTCTGTCACAAATCACTCCTGCAACTCTTCTCCACCCACTCCATCCTGCCTGCACTCTCTTTTTCACTTCTCTCCCACACTCTCCGTCACTTTGGACAGTTGATCCCAAGTATTTAAACCAATCCACCTTCCCCTTCGTATACCATTATACTTGGTAAAACATACCATTATACTTGGTATACCTTGGTATACCATTATACTTGGTATACTTGGTATAACAAAAGAAGGGACATTACATTGACTGTAGAAAATGATAAACAATAGAAAAGAAGGGACCTGCCAAGGCATGTATAAAATGCCAAACGATTGAAAAGAAGGGACATTACATAGACTGTAGACAATTCCAAACAATAGAAAATGGGGACATTACAGAGACTGTAGAAAGTTCCAAGCACGAGAAAAGAAGGGACATTACATAGACTGTAGAAAATTCCAAACAATGGAAAAGAAGGGACATTACATAGACTGCAGAAAATTTGAAACAACAGAAAAGAAGGGACATTACATAGAATGTAGAAAATTCCAAACACTAGAAAAGAAGGGACATTACATAGACTGTAGAAGATGATAAACAATAGAAAAGAAGGGACATTACATCGACCGCAGAAAATGATAAACAATAGAAAGGGTCATTACATAGACTGTAGAAAATGATAAACAATAGAAAACAAGGGACATTACATAGACTCAAGAAAATTATAAACAAAAGAAAAGAAGTGACATGCCATGGCTTGTAGAAATTCGAAGCAATGGAAAAGAATGGACATTACATAAACTGTAGAAAATTCCAAACAAGTGAAAAGAAAGGACATTACATGGACAAGAAAATTCCAAACATTTGAAAATAAGTGACATGACATGGACTGTAGAAAATTCCAAACAATTGAAAAGAAGTGACATGACATAGACTGTAGAAAATTCTAAACACGAGAAAAGAGTGAACATGACATTGACTGTAGAAAATGCCAAACAATGGAAAAGAAGGGACATCACATCGACTGCAGAAAATTCCAAACACAATAAAAGATGGGACAAAACATCGACGGTAGAAAATTCCAAACACTAGAAAAGACGGGATATTACAAAGACCAGAGAAAATTCCAAACAATAGTAAAGAATGGACATTACATAGACTGTCGAAAACTCCAAACAAATGAAAAGAAGGGATATCACATCGACTGGAGAAAATTCCAAACAACAGAAAATAAGGGGCAAAACATAAAACAAAAGAAAATTCCAAACACAAGAATAGAAGGGACATTGCAAAGACTGAAGATAATGATAAACAATAGACAAGAAGGGACCTGCCAAGGCTTGTAGAAAATGCCAAACAATAGAAAAGAAAGAGCATTGCATGACTTGTAGAAAATGCCAAACAATATAAAAGAAGGGACATTACATAGACTGTACAAAATTCCAAACACGAGAAAAGCACGGACATTCCATTGACTGTAGAAAATTCCAAACACTAGAAAAGAAGGGGCATTACCTAGACTGTAGAAATTTCCAAACAATAGAAAAGAAGGGATATTACATAGACTGTAGAAAATGATAAACAATAGAAAAGAAGGGACATTACATAGACTGTAGAAAATTGCAAACACTAGAAAAGAAGGGACATTACATACACTGCAGAATATTCCAAACAATAGAAAAGAAGGGACATTACATAGACTGTAGAAAATTCCAAACAATAGAAAAGAAGGGACATTACAGAGATTGTGGAAAATTCAACACATTAGAAAAGCACCGACATTACATAGACTGTAGAAAATTCCAAACACGAGAAAAGAAGGGACATTTCATAGACTGTAGAAAAGTCCAAACATGAGAAAAGAAGTGACATTACATAGACTATATATAATGATAAACAAGACAAAAGAACGGACATTACATGGACTGTAGAAAATTCCAAACAATAGAAAATGGGGACATTACAGAGACTGTAGAAAGTTCCAAGCACGAGAAAAGAAGGGACATTACATAGACTGTAGAAAATTCCAAACAATGGAAAAGAAGGGACATTACATAGACTGCAGAAAATTTGAAACAACAGAAAAGAAGGGACATTACATAGAATGTAGAAAATTCCAAACACTAGAAAAGAAGGGACATTACATAGACTGTAGAAGATGATAAACAATAGAAAAGAAGGGACATTACGTCGACCGCAGAAAATGATAAACAATAGAAAGGGTCATTACATAGACTGTAGAAAATGATAAACAATAGAAAACAAGGGACATTACATAGACTCAAGAAAATTATAAACAAAAGAAAAGAAGTGACATGCCATGGCTTGTAGAAATTCGAAGCAATGGAAAAGAATGGACATTACATAAACTGTAGAAAATTCCAAACAAGTGAAAAGAAAGGACATTACATAGACAAGAAAATTCCAAACATTTGAAAATAAGTGACATGACATGGACTGTAGAAAATTCCAAACAATTGAAAAGAAGTGACATGACATAGACTGTAGAAAATTCTAAACACGAGAAAAGAGTGAACATGACATTGACTGTAGAAAATGCCAAACAATGGAAAAGAAGGGACATCACATCGACTGCAGAAAATTCCAAACACAATAAAAGATGGGACAAAACATCGACGGTAGAAAATTCCAAACACTAGAAAAGAAGGGATATTACAAAGACCAGAGAAAATTCCAAACAATAGTAAAGAATGGACATTACATAGACTGTCGAAAATTCCAAACAAATGAAAAGAAGGGATATCACATCGACTGGAGAAAATTCCAAACAACAGAAAATAAGGGGCAAAACATAAAACAAAAGAAAATTCCAAACACAAGAATAGAAGGGACATTGCAAAGACTGAAGATAATGATAAACAATAGACAAGAAGGGACCTGCCAAGGCTTGTAGAAAATGCCAAACAATAGAAAAGAAAGAGCATTGCATGACTTGTAGAAAATGCCAAACAATAGAAAAGAAGGGACATTACATAGATTGTACAAAATTCCAAACACGAGAAAAGCACGGACATTCCATTGACTGTAGAAAATTCCAAACACTAGAAAAGAAGGGGCATTACATAGACTGTAGAAATTTCCAAACAATAGAAAAGAAGGGATATTACATAGACTGTAGAAAATGATAAACAATAGAAAAGAAGGGACATTACATAGACTGTAGAAAATTGCAAACACTAGAAAAGAAGGGACATTACATACACTGCAGAATATTCCAAACAATAGAAAAGAAGGGACATTACATAGACTGTAGAAAATTCCAAACAATAGAAAAGAAGGGACATTACAGGGATTGTGGAAAATTCAACACATTAGAAAAGCACCGACATTACATAGACTGTAGAAAATTCCAAACACGAGAAAAGAAGGGACATTTCATAGACTGTAGAAAAGTCCAAACATGAGAAAAGAAGTGACATTACATAGACTATATATAATGATAAACAAGACAAAAGAACGGACATTACATGGACTGTAGAAAATTCCAAACACGAGAAAGAACGGACATTACACAGACTGTAGAAAATTCCAAACAATAGAAAAGAAGGGCGATTACATTGACTGTAGAAAATTCTTAACAATGGAAAAGAAGGGACATTACATATGCTGTAGAAAATTCTATACAGTGGAAAAGAAGGGACATCACATAGACTGTAGAAAATGATAAACAATAGAAAAGAAGGGACATTACATAGACTGTAGAAAATTCCAAACATTTTGAAAAGAAGGGACATTACATAGACTATAGATAATGATAAACAATAGAAAAGAAAGGACATTACATAGACTGTAGAAAATTCCAAACACGAGAAAAGAAGTGACATTCCAAAGACTATAGATAATGATTAACAAGACAAAAGAACGGTCATTACATGGACTGTAGATAATTCCAAACACGAGAAATGAACGGACATTACATAGACTGTAGAAAATTCCAAACAAAAGAAAAGAAGGGACATTACATAGACTGTAGAAAATTCTAAACAATGGAAAAGAAGGGACATTACATAAACTGTAGAAAATTCTAAACAATGGAAAAGAAGGGACATTACATAGACTGTAGAAAATTCTAAACAATAGAAAAGAAGGGACATTACATGGACTGTAGAAAATTCCAAACAACATAAAAGAAGGGACATAACATGGACTGCAGAAAATTCCAAACAATTGAAAAAAGGACATTACTTAGACTGTAGAAAATTCCAAACAATAGAAAAGAATGGAGATTACATAGACTGAAGATAATGATAAAAAAAAAATAGAAAAAAAGGGACATTACGTCGACTTTCGAAAATTCCAAACAATTGAAAAGAAGTGACATTACATAGACTGGAGAAAATTCCAAACAATTGAAAATAAGTGACATTACGTGGACGAGAAAATTCCAAACAATTGAAAATACGTGACATGATATGGACTGTAGAATTTTCCAAACACGAGAAAAGAAGGGACATTAAATTGACTGTAGAATATTACAAACAATGGAAAAGAAGCGACATTACATCGACTGTAGAAAATTCCTAACAATAGAAAAGAAGCGACATAACAGACTGTAGAAAATTCCAAATAAGAGAAAAGAAGGGATTTTCCATAGACTGTCAAAAATTCCATACAAGAGAAAAGAAGGGACAAAACATCGAATATAGGAAATTCCAAACACAAGAAAAGCAGCGACATTGCATAGACTGAAGATAATGATAAACAATAGAAAAGAAGGGACCTGCCAAGGCTTGTGGAAAATGCCAAACAATAGAAAAAAGAGCATTGCATGACTTGTAGAAAATGCCAATCAATATAAAAGAAGGGACATTACATAGACTGTACAAAATTCCAAACAATAGAAAAGAAGGGACATTACATAGATTGTACAAAATTCCAAACACGAGAAAAGCACGGACATTCCATTGACTGTAGAAAATTCCAAACACTAGAAAAGAAGGGGCATTACATAGACTGTAGAAATTTCCAAACAATAGAAAAGAAGGGATATTACATAGACTGTAGAAAATGATAAACAATAGAAAAGAAGGGACATTACATAGACTGTAGAAAATTGCAAACACTAGAAAAGAAGGGACATTACATACACTGCAGAATATTCCAAACAATAGAAAAGAAGGGACATTACATAGACTGTATAAAATTCCAAACAATAGAAAAGAAGGTACATTGCATGGTTTGTTGAAAATTCCAAACAATGGATAAAAAACGGACATTACATAGACTGTAGAGAATTCCAAACAATGGAAAAGAAGGGATATTACATCGACTGCAGAATACTCCAAACACTAGAAAAGAAGGGACATTAAATAGACTGCAGAAAATTTCAAACACTAGAAAAGAAGGGGCATTACATAGACTGTAGATAATGATAAACAGCAGAAAAGAATGGACATTACATAGAGTGTAGAAAATTCCAAATAATAGAAAAGAACGGACATTACATAGACTGCAGAAAACTCCAAACACTAGAAAAGAAGGGACATAACATCGACTGTAGAAAACTCCAAACAATAGAAAAGAAGGGACGTAACACAGACTGTAGAAAATTCCAAACAATAGAAAAGAAGGCACATTACATAGACTGTAGAAAATTCCATACAACAGAAAAGAAGGGACAAAACATAGACTATAGAAAATTCCAAACACAAGAATAGAAGGGACATTGCATAGACTGAAGATAATGATAAATAATAGAAAAGAAGGGACCTGCCAAGGCTTGTAGAAAATGCCAAACAATAGAAAAGAAGGTACATTGTATGACTTGTAGAAAATGCCAAACAATATAAAATAAGTGAAATTACATAGACGAGAAAATTCCAAACAATTGAAAATAGGGAACATGACATAGACTGTAGAAATTTCCAAACAATAGAAAAGAATGGACATTACTTCGACTGGAGAAAATTCCAATCAATTGAAAATAAGTGACATTACGTGGATGAGAAAATGCCAAACAATTGAAAATAAGTGACATGACATATACTGGAGAAATTTCCAAACACGAGAAAAGATTGGACATTAAATTGACTGCAGAAAATTCCAAACAATAGAAAAGTAGGGACATTACATCGACTGTAGAAAATTCCAAACAACAGAAAAGAAGGGACAAAGCATAGATTATAGAAAATTCCAAACACAAGAAAAGCAGCGGCATTGTATAGACTGAAGATAATGATAAACAAGAGAAAAGAAGGGACCTGCCATGGCTTGTAGAAAATGCCAAACAATAGAAAAGAAGGAACATTGCATGACTTGTAGAAAATGCCAAACAATATAAAAGAAGGGACATTACATAGACTGTACAAAATTCCAAACAATAGAAAATAAGGGACATTACATAGATTGTAGAAAATTCCAAACACTTTAAAAGCACGGACATTCCATTGACTGCAGAAAATTTCAAACACTAGAAAAGAAGGGGCTTTACATAGACTGTAGATAATGATAAACAATAGAAAAGAATGGACATTCCATGGACTGTCGAAAATTCCAAACAAATGAAAAGAAGGGATATCACATCGACTGGAGAAAATTCCAAACAACAGAAAATAAGGGGCAAAACATAAAACAAAAGAAAATTCCAAACACAAGAATAGAAGGGACATTGCAAAGACTGAAGATAATGATAAACAATAGACAAGAAGGGACCTGCCAAGGCTTGTAGAAAATGCCAAACAATAGAAAAGAAAGAGCATTGCATGACTTGTAGAAAATGCCAAACAATATAAAAGAAGGGACATTACATAGACTGTACAAAATTCCAAACACGAGAAAAGCACGGACATTCCATTGACTGTAGAAAATTCCAAACACTAGAAAAGAAGGGGCATTACATAGACTGTAGAAATTTCCAAACAATAGAAAAGAAGGGATATTACATAGACTGTAGAAAATGATAAACAATAGAAAAGAAGGGACATTACATAGACTGTAGAAAATTGCAAACACTAGAAAAGAAGGGACATTACATACACTGCAGAATATTCCAAACAATAGAAAAGAAGGGACATTACATAGACTGTAGAAAATTCCAAACAACACGAAAGAAGGGACATTACATGGACTGTAGAAAATTCGAAACAATTGAAAAGATGGGACATTACATGGACTGTAGAAAATTCTAAACAATGGAAAAGAAGGGATATTACATAGACTGTAGAAAATTCCAAACACTACAAAAGAAGGGACATTACATCGACAATAGATAATGATAAACAATAGAAATGACGGGACTTTACATTGACTGAAGAAAATTCCAAACACGAGAAAAGAACGGACATTACATAGACTGTAGAAAATTCCAAATAATAGAAAAGAACGGACATTACATATACTGCAGAAAACTCCAAACACTAGAAAAGAAGGGACATTACATCAACTGTAGAAAATTCCAAACAATAGAAAAGAATGGACATAACATAGACTGTAGAAAATTCCAAACAATAGAAAAGAAGGAACATTACATAGACTGTAGAAAATTCTAAACAATGGAAAAGAAGGGACATTACATAGACTGTAGAAAATTCTAAACAATAGAAAGAAGGGACATTCCATCGACTATAGAAAATTCGAAACAACACAAAAGAAGAGACAAAACATAGACTATAGAAAATTCCAAACACAAGAAAAGAAGTGACATTGCATAGACTGAAGATAATGATAAACAATAGAAAACAAGGGACCTCCCAAGGCTTGTAGAAAATGCCAAACAATAGAAAAGGAGGAACATTGCATGACTTGTCGAAAATGCCAAACAATAAAAAAGAAGGGACATTACATAGACTGTACAAAATTCCAAACAATAGAAAAGAAGGGACATTACATCGATTGAAGAAAATTCCAAACACTATAAAAGCACGGACATAACATTGACTGTAGAAAATTCCAAACACTAGAAAAGAAGGGACTTACATAGACTGTAGATAATGATAAACAATATAAAAGAATGGACATTACATGGAGTGTAGAAAATTCCAAACAATATAAAAGAAGGGACATTACATAAACTGTAGAAAATGATAAACAAAAGAAAAGAAGGGACATTACATCGACTGTTGAAAATTGCAAACACGAGAAAAGAAGGGACATTACATACACTGTAGAATATTCCAAACAATAGAAAAGAAGGGACATTACATAGACTGTATAAAATTCCAAACAATAGAAAAGAAGGGACATTATATAGACTGCAGGAAATTCCAAACAATTTAAAAGAAGGGACATTACATACGCTGTAGAATATTCCAAACAAAAGAAAAGAAGGGACATCACATAGACTGTATAAAATTCCAATCAATAGAAAAGAAGGTACATTGCATGGTTTGTAGAAAATTCCAAACAATGGAAAAGAAGGGACATTACATAGACTGTACACAATTCCAAACAATAGAAAAGAGGGGGCATTACATAGATTGTGGAAAATTCCACAAACTAGAAAAGCACCGACATTACATAGACTGTAGAAAATTCCAAACACGAGAAAAGAAGGGACATTTCATAGACTGTAGAAAATTCCAAACAAGAGAAAAGAAGTGACATTGCATAGACTATAGATAATGATAAACAAGACAAAAGAACGGACATTACATGGACTGTAGAAAATTCCAAACACGAGAAAAGCACGGACATTGCATAGACTGTAGAAAATTCCAAACAAGAGAAAAGAAGGGAGATTACATTGACTGTAGAAAATTCTAAACGATGGAAAAGAAGGGACATTACATATGCTGTAGAAAATTCTATATAATGGAAAAGAAGGGACATTACATAGACTGGAGAAAATTCCAAACAATTGAAAATCAGTGACATCACATCGACAAGAAAATTCGAAACAATTGAAAATAAGTCACATGACAGACTGTAGAAAATTACAAACAATAGAAAATAATGGAGATTTCATATATTGTAGAAAATTCCATACAACAGAAAAGAAGGGATAAAACATCGACTATAGAAAATTCCAAACACAAGAATAGAAGGGACATTGCATCTCTTCTTCTTCTTCTTTCGGCTGGTCCCGTTCGGGGTCGCCACAGCGGATCATCCGTATGATCCGCATAGTGATTTCGCACATGTTTTACGCCGGATGCCCTTCCTGACGCACCCCTGGTTGCCTCTTACGACACAGGGATATGGTATACCTATTTTAACCGGGGTATACATTGGCCCAGTACACTGGTACTCATTTCGCCGACCTCAGAAGGATGACAGGCTGAGTGAACCCCCTGGTGTATTAATTCAGTGGCCCAATGGGGATTGAACTCAGGACCTTTTGGATCCCAAGCCGCTGCCCTAACCACTGTGCCAACACCAGGCTCAGAAGGGACATTGCATGGACTGAAGATAATGATAAACAATAGAAAAGAAGGGACCTGCCAAGGCTTGTAGAAAATGCCAAACAATAGAAAAGAAGGGACATTACATTGACTGTAGAAAATTTCAAACACTAGAAAAGAAGGGACATTACATAGAGTGTAGAAAATGATAAACAATAGAAGAGATGGGACATTACATCGACTGTAGAAAATTCTAAACACTTGAAAAGAAGGGATATTACATAGACTATAGATAATGATAAACAATAGAAAAGAAGGGACATTACATAGACTGTAGAAAATTCGAAACACGAGAAAAGAAGTGACATTCCAAAGAGTATAGATAATGATTAACAAGAAAAAAGAATAGGACATTACATGGACTGTAGATAATTCCAAACACGAGAAAAGAACGGACATTACATAGACTGTAGAAAATTCCAAACAATAGAAAAGAAGGGACATTACATAGACTGTAGAAAATGCTAAACAATGGAAAAGAAGGGACATTACATAAACTGTAGAAAATTCTAAACAATGGAAAAAAGGGACATTACATAGACTGTAGAAAATTCTAAACAATGGTAAAGAAGGGACATTACATAAACTGTAGAAAATTCTAAACAATGGAAAAGAAGGGACATTACATAGACTGTAGAAAATTCTAAACAATAGAAAAGAACGGACATTGCATAGACTGTAGAAAATGATAAACAATAGAAAATAAGGGACATTACATAGACTGTAGAAAATTCCAAACACTAGAAAAGAAGAGACATTACATAGACTGTAGAAAATTCCAAACAACACGAAAGAAGGGACATTACATGGACTGTAGAAAATTCGAAACAATTGAAAAGATGGGACATTACATGGACTGTAGAAAATTCTAAACAATGGAAAAGAAGGGACATTACATAGACTGTAGAAAATTCCAAACACTACAAATGAAGGGACATTACATCGACAATAGATAATGATAAACAATAGAAACGACGGGACTTTACATGGACTGAAGAAAATTCCAAACACGAGAAAAGAACGGACATTACATAGACTGTAGAAAATTCCAAATAATAGAAAAGAACGGACATTACATATACTGCAGAAAACTCCAAACACTAGAAAAGAAGGGACATTACATCAACTGTAGAAAATTCCAAACAATAGAAAAGAATGGACATAACATAGACTGTAGAAAATTCCAAACAATAGAAAAGAAGGAACATTACATAGACTGTAGAAAATTCTAAACAATGGAAAAGAAGGGACATTACATAGACTGTAGAAAATTCTAAACAATAGAAAGAAGGGACATTCCATCGACTATAGAAAATTCGAAACAACAGAAAAGAAGGGACATTACATAGACTGTGGAAAATTCCAAACAACAGAAAAGAAGAGACAAAACATAGACTATAGAAAATTCCAAACACAAGAAAAGAAGTGACATTGCATAGACTGAAGATAATGATAAACAATAGAAAACAAGGGACCTCCCAAGGCTTGTAGAAAATGCCAAACAATAGAAAAGGAGGAACATTGCATGACTTGTCGAAAATGCCAAACAATAAAAAAGAAGGGACATTACATAGACTGTACAAAATTCCAAACAATAGAAAAGAAGGGACATTACATTGATTGAAGAAAATTCCAAACACTATAAAAGCACGGACATAACATTGACTGTAGAAAATTCCAAACACTAGAAAAGATGGGACATTACATAGACTGTAGAAAATGCTAAACAATGGAAAAGAAGGGACATTACATAAACTGTAGAAAATTCTAAACAATGGAAAAGAAGGGACATTACATAGACTGTAGAAAATTCTAAACAATGGTAAAGAAGGGACATTACATAAACTGTAGAAAATTCTAAACAATGGAAAAGAAGGGACATTACATAGACTGTAGAAAATTCTAAACAATAGAAAAGAACGGACATTGCATAGACTAGAAAATGATAAACAATAGAAAATAAGGGACATTACATAGACTGTAGAAAATTCCAAACACTAGAAAAGAAGGGACATTACAGACACTATAGAAAATGATAAACAATAGAAAAGAAGGGACATTACATAGACTGTAGAAAATTCTAAACGACAGAAAAAAAGGGACATTACATTGACTGTCACAAATTCCAGACGATAAAAAACAAGGGATATTCAAGAAATCTTGTCTGCTTGCTGCCCTCCCCTTGGCTTCTTCGGAAGAACCAAGTAATGTTCTAGAAAAGTTCTTATGAAGGGGCACCCTATATGTTTAAGTTAAAACCCATCAGCATGGAAAGGTTTTTGTGTATCTTGAAAACGAAAACCCACAAGATAATGTGCACGTGTGTGATGAATTTGTCGAAAAAAATTGCGCCTCTTACAAAAAAACATATTCAATGGATTTTGAAGAATTCAAAGAATTAATTGAAGACACACACACACACACACACACACACACACACACACACACACACACACACACACACGCACGCACGCACGCACGCACACACACATACACACACACCTTGTTTTTTTAAATAAATCTCTTTCTCACAACAATGAAAATCATTTGTCGAGCGGTATTTATTTGTTCAGGAAAAATTGTGGATAGAAATTCTGTCTGTACTTGCATAATCGCACATAACAAATAATAATAATCAATAATCAATTAATTTCTCAAATATCAGTAACTCAATACCAGATTAATTCCTTAATTCCTTATGAATATTATTGAAGTTTCCTCTCAAATTTTCTTGCAAAAACATCTCTCTGATGGTAAATTTATCTTGGGATTTGCTCACAATATCATTATCTCACAATTTTGAAGAAGATTATTGTGGTTGATTTGGTGTTCCCATCTGAACACAAAGAATGCAATGCCTGGATTCCAGGTTGAAACAATAAGAGTTCCTGACCTGCCTTATGCCACTGTCACCAAGGCTGGTGTTCTCTCACAATGAGGCAGGTGTTCTCTTATGTCGAGGATTGTGTTCTCCAACAACTAGGCAGGTGTTTTCTCACATCGAGGCCGGTGTTCATATCCCATTTTACTGTATTGTTTGTCTGACTGTTAAAGGACTTGTAACCCATGTAAAAGTACAGATATCTCCTCATGTCTAATTGTCATACATTTCATATATGTCCAGGTACCTGATCCACGAACCTTGGTGAAGTAAAAAAGATAACGAACAACCTTTCAACTCAACAAATCTACATCTTCAGGAAGAACGAGGGATGGTTAAACTACAACTACCGTAGATTGATGTATCGTTCATAAAGTAACATGAACGTTTGCTTTGAGCACTTCCTTCTCTGGTAAAACCATTCTATTTGTCTTTCCTTGTGAGAGAATTAGTTTCACATTATAAATGATTGGTTTTCAAACCTCGCACAAAGTGAGGAAAATTAGGGTTTCACTGATTGTAGGTTTGTTTCATATTTAGACGAAATCAGAACAATTCTCCTTTTTTACCAATAAGTCTCATGTCCCTTATGAGCGAGCACACTGCAAACGAAATGTCACATGCATGAATGCAAACAATGTATGTATCATTAAATTACATGTAATTTACTCTCCGACTATTACAACACTATCTTTATACATTAAATTTTGTCATTTTTTTCCAAAAACTTTAATTAATCCATATTTATTTTTTGGCAAAAAACTAAAATGGACTTTTTTTGGGGGGGGGTTATAATTTTTGTGTGTGTGTGTGTATGTGTGTGTGTCAGGTGAGTGTGTGTGTGTGTGTGTGTGTGTGTGTGTGTGTGTGTGTGTGTGTGTGTGTGTGTGTGTGTGTGTGTGTGTGTGTGTGTGTGTGTGTGTGTGTGTGTGTGTCAGGTGAGTGTGATGGGTGTCGTCCAAGTTATACCTACTCGTGGTTCCCAGCGGTAACAGCAGACGTCTTCTGGCTCACATGGCTGGTACCTCAAAACAACGGTGTCATGTTGTAGTCTTTCTGGTATAGTCAGATGCTACATGAAAGGTCCTGAAGTTTTGCACTGCAGTGGTTTTGAAAGTAGTCCGTGTGTTTCCGCATCCATCCATGGGGACCATACTCTGTGCAGTGCGTTGGTGCTGCCTCAGCAGTCTCCTTGGTTCTTGAGCACAATCCTGGATGGGTCACCACTCCAACACAGGATTAAAGCAAGGTGGCACTCATTTTGCCGACCTCAGAAGGATGACAGGCTGAGTAAACCCCACCAGGTATTAATTCAATAACCGAGTGGGATTTGAACTCAGGATCTGAGGATCCCAAGCTCACGACCCAAACCATTAAGCCAACGTCCATTAAGTACGGATCCAGATGAAATTTTGTGGACAGGTTTGGTGTGACAAGGAAGAACTCATTAAATTTTGGTGAAGATCCAGATCCGACAACTGGAATATTTAAATTGATTGTTCGCCATTGAGAGATCGGGCTAAAAACGATATATAGCACGATGTCTCAAAAACTTGTGGACGGATTTGGATGAAACTTGGTGGACACATTGGGTGTTTGACCATGACGAATTAATTCAATTTTGCTGAAGATTCGAATCTGGATCAGGATTTGATAAATTTTTAAAGTCATTCTTCACCATTGAGAGAGAAGGCTAAACTTATACATTGCACGATATCTCAAAAACTTGTGGACAGATTCGGATGAAACTTGGTGGACAGTTTGTGTGTGTGTGTGTGTGTGTGTGTGTGTGTGTATGTGTGTGTGTGTGTGTGTGTGTGTGTGTGTGTGTGTGTGTGTGTGTGTGTGTGTGTGTGTGTGTGTGTGTGTGTGTGTGTGTGTGTGTGTGTGTGTGTGTGTGTGTGTGTGTGTGTGTGTGTGTGTTATTGAATGCAAGAATCGAAAAGTCTTCCCATCTCCATGCTTTATAATGCATGCACATTACAATTTAAATATCATAAAACCGTAATGGCTCACAACACACTAATTGGGTCCAATGCCTTGCATTCCAATTTTCTTCAAAATAGAAACGATGTGGACATAAATTATCATGCTATTGTTTCAGATCAGAAATACTCTCACATTTGTCTATCCTATCAACCAATGGGAATTATGTTTATGGTAAACTTCACCTGACACGTCACCTTTAATCACAATTGTTATAAACACCACTTATGTAAAATCGAGGGACATCGAACAGAATGTTGTAATCTGATGCTGCGATGCAAGGTTCGATTTACAGAAATTGTGTGATTTATCTCTTCTCTCATAATGTCCTCAATGTTGCTCCGTAAGTTCTTTGATATATCCTGATACCATAGTTATTCATCAAAAGGTACATTGTTTAATCATGATTTGTTGTTGTTTTGAGATAAGTGTGCAAATTGAAAACACAGATCCATTTGATGTGCCTGTTCCATCGTAATGGTGATTCCCTCCACCGTTATTCTGCAATATTCTGCTTTTGAAATGAAGTTAGTATGCCAAACGAGGTCAATCACATATGAGGTGTGTGTGTGTGTGTGTGTGTGTGTGTGTGTGTGTGTGTGTGTGTGTGTGTGTGTGTGTGTATATGTTTGTGTATATGTGTTTGTGTGTATGTGTGTATGTGTGTGTGTGTATGCTTGTATGTTTGTGTGTGCGTGTATATGTCTGTGTGTATGTGTGTGTGAGTGTGTATGTGCGTATGTGTCTCTGTGTGTATGTATATGTGTGTGTGTGTGTGTGCTATGTGTGTGTATGTGTGTGTATGTGTGTGTGCGTATGTGTGTGTGTGTGTATGTGTGTGTGTTTTCACTACCTTAGTTTGGTTCGCCGGGCACGTTTAACCTGCCATTGCAAGCCGAAAATCTCTGATTCAAATCCTCTTTTAACCATAATTTTCAGCATTTAAATGAAGGAAGTGGCAATTTCAAAATGGAGAACAATCATTGTTGTGTTCCTGAATGCACATGGGACTCATGGAAATATTAGAAAATGGGAATTATCCATGGATGAGGAGATAGGTCTATACCATTTCCTGTTGGTACATTCTAGTGTCAGCTGTGGATATAACACACAAACACACACATACACATACACAAACACACACGTTCCCACACACAGATACACAAACACACACACTTACATTAATACACACACATACACACACAAAAACAAACACACACATACACACTTACACTCACACACACACACACACACACACACACACACACACACACACACACACACACACACACACACTTGCGTTCACACACACACACGCACACACATACACACACTCAATCACAAACACACACACGTAGATACACACACACATACACACACACATACACAAACACACACATACACAAACACACACTTACGTTCCCACACACAGATACACAAACACACACACTTACATTAATACACACACATACACACACAAAAACAAACACACACATACACACTTACATACACACACACACACACACACACACACACACACACACACACACACACACACATACTTGCGTTCACACACACACATGCACACACATACACACACTCAATCACAAACACACACACGTAGATACACACACACATACACACACATACACACACACATACACAAACACACACATACACAAACACACACTTACGTTCCCACACACAGATACACAAACACACACACTTACATTAATACACACACATACACCACAAAAACAAACACACACATACACACTTACATTCACACACACACACACACACACACACACACACACACACACACACACACACACTTGCGTTCACACACACACATGCACACACATACACACACTCAATCACAAACACACACACGTAGATACACACACACATACACACACATACACACACATACACAAACACACACATACACAAACACACACTTACGTTACAACACACAGTAACACAAACAAACACACTAAAATTAATACACACACATACACACACAAAAACAAACACACACATACACACTTACATTCACACACACACACACAAACACACACACACACACACACACACACACACACACTTGCGTTCACACACACACATGCACACACATACACACACTCAATCACAAACACACACACACGTAGATACACACACACATACACACATACACACATACAAACATACACACACATGCACACACACACATACACACATGCACATACATACACACATACACACACATACACACACATACATACATGCACATACACACACATACGTACACACATACACACACATACATACACACACAGACACATACACACACATACACACACAAACATACATACACACAAACATACACACACCCACACACATATATGCACACACACACACACACACATACATACGCACACACACATACACACATGCACATACATACGCACACACACACACACACACACACACACATACGCCTATACACACACATACATACACACATACACACACAAACAGACATACATACACACACATACACGCATACGTACACACATACACACACACACACATATACGTACACACACATACAAACAAACACACATACACATACACACATACATACATACATACACACATACACACACACATACATATACACACATACACCCAAACACAAACACACACACATACACACACATACATACACACATACATATACACACATACACACACATACCCAAACACAAACACACACACACATACATACACACACATAAACACACACACATAGACACAAACACACACACTTATGTTCACACACATACACACATACACAAACACACACACTTATGTTCACACACATACACACATACACAAACACACACACTTACGTTCACACACACATACACATACATACACACACATACATACACATACACACAAACAGAAACACACATACATACACACACTCATACACACACATACGTACATACACATATACTCTTACACAAACATACACACATACACATACACACACAAACACACACACATACACATACACAGATACACACAAACACACACATACACACAAACACACACACATACACATACACATACACACACAAACACATACACACATACACACAAACACACACACATACACATACACATACACACACAAACACACATACACACATACACAAACAAACACACACACATGTTTCAACTTTACCAAGAGATACAAGAATCCAGTATTATGTATCTTGTGGTCCTGGAACCAAACAATTTATTATTATTTTAATTACAGCCCTCATCACCTATACAGTTCCCCCAACCCTCCCCCTTCCTTCCTCCCCCCCCCCGCCTATTCCAACATGATTAATCGTAAATATCATCATTTTAAAATTTTCCCTGGAAATTCACGAGCCACAGTTATGTCATTCCCATCCGTGTTCAGAAGAACCTAATCCAGATACCCAGTGTATTCATGGTGGCGATCCATCATGGGTTTGTGTGACACACATCCGTCCGTTCGGGCCTTGCACTGACCCACCTGCCCAGGAGTTTGTCGTACGAGCAGGAGCCTGTTCAGTGAGCTGAAAAAGTTCTCTACATCTTTTGTTGTGCAGTGGCACAGACCTTTCTTTCAGGAACTTTTCCAACTGTTTTTGTCTTCTTTTAGAAGCTCCGTGAGACATTCCAGGTAACAATCCTTATCCCGTACACTTAATACATTTCATTCTGCCACGAACATGCCAGCTTCCTGAGGTTTTTACACATGTCCACCGAGCATTTTGAGGCGGATTAGTTCGTGTCAAAAGTGCTGTATTCATCATCATCAATTTCTCCCCACATTGAATATTGTTCAGTGAATGGCTTGTTCAGGGCCACCTGGAATGGCTTGTTCAGGGTCACCTGGAATGGCTTGTTCAGGGTCACCTGGAATGGCTTGTTCAGGGTCACCTGGAATGGCTTGTTCAGGGTCACCTGGAATGGCTTGTTCAGGGTCACCTGGAATGGCTTGTTCAGGGTCACCTGGAATGGCTTGTTCAGGGTCACCTGGAATGGCTTGTTCAGGGTCACCTGGAATGGCTTGTTCAGGGTCACCTGAAATGGCTTGTTCAGGGTCACCTGGAATGGCTTGTTCAGGGTCACCTGGAATGGCTTGTTCAGGGTCACCTGGAATGGCTTGTTCAGGGTCACCTGGAATGGCTTGTTCAGGGTCACCTGGAATGAAGATGTTTCGCTGCTTTCAAATCTCTCCTCAAACGTTGGCACCGAACTCTGAACGGTTTTCATGTCCATGGTTGACTCTCCACACCCTACAACCATCTCACAGTGAATGTCCACAGTAGTTTTGCTACTCAGATGTAAAAATAAAAATTAAAAAAAACTGATGACAATGCATTGCTCATGCAAGCTTAATTGATTTGTTGTTGATTTCAACAACCTTTAAAATTAAAGTGCCCATTTCACAGTGTACAAGTCAACATTGCGTGTACAACACCGCTTCGTGTCGTCTCTTCATGTCCTTCTTTCGATGTGTTTGCAAGCTCCCGCATGTCCCTCCGTCACTGTGGAACAAACACCGTCTCGCAATCATTGTTTCATACGAGACATCTCCTTTACCTGGCTGAGGTTCATTGCCAGCGTCACTGCTCAGGGACATGTTGGGAGTGCAGAATTCCATGCCCCTCTCTCCAGCACTCAAAACTTCCCCAGACAGAGCACACCAAGCTTGCTGAAGATATGTTAACTGCATGACATGGGCACGGCATGCATAGTGAGGCAGCAGGTGAATTCCCATTGGAAGTGCTCAACTGTTTTCATTCCCCACACAGGCTTTGTGCACACTCCCAATGCTACAGAGAGTTTTGATAAAACAAAACATGAACAACATCCAATGATGCCTTTCTTGTCATTATTTTGTTGTTGTTGTTGTTGTTGTTGTTATTGTTATTGCCATATATTTCTAGACATCTTTTCACCTCAAGCAATAGAATAATTACGAATGCTTGTGAATGAATCTCTCACATCTTTATCCCATAACAATCAGCAATGGGTACATAATGCCACCGACTAGACACTCATTTGCAGTAAGTAGTTGGCACTAATAGGAAGGAGAATGTCCCATACCATCTGCTTTCCAAGGGAATGCAAACTGTGTTTGGCAAGAGGTCCACACCACAGTTCCAGGATCTCTTCAGATGATGATTACAATGCTGCAGGGCCAGGATGTTCATCTATATTTTAAAACTTCACAACTCATCATTCTCCACCAATTGAGTCTACATCACCAATTGTGTTCCACTCTCTTTTGGGTCCTTATTGTCGGGGTGCTGACCTCATTAAGTCCTTGCTTTAGGGGGTGCTGGCCTCATGAAGGACTATGTTATTGGAAACTCAAGATATGTTGCCATCAAATCGTGCAACGATTCCTGCTCGTGCCTACCCCGAGGATGCAGTTACATGGAGGTTAGGTCAAACTGAATTAAATAATTATCTAGCAAATAACTTAGCTCTGAGTTCACCTGAATTTGGAGATGGACAGAATATTGTTGGATTTTTTCCTTCTTTTTTTTACTTTCTCCATCAGTATTTGTCCTCGCACTCTTCACAGCTGCTGTCACACACGCGCATGCAATCGCAGAGCAATGCCTCACAGCATTTCCTCTTAGCAATGTCGTGTCTCTTACTTTCCTAATATTTTGTCCCTTTTTGACTCCACGCGTGCAAAGCCAAAAGTGGAGTTAAGCAATTGGTTCCCGTCTGTCCGTCCGTCCGTCCTTCTGTAGACATCAGTTTCTGATCGAGGAACAACTTATTTAAAATCGAATGTTATATTTTGAACATGAATGGGAAGACAAGTGTTTCATTGACCAGTACCTTGTCTCTGAATTCATCTCAACACATTCACAGAGAGGAGTGACATAATCATTTTATAAGTTTGTATTTTTGGACCACACAGGTTTGTTCTTGTATTCCAACTGGAATTAAAGATGACTGGACCACACTGCTGTGTTGTGCTGAGGTAGTGAATCCTCCGTTCCACAGTCTTTGTTTTATTTAAATTGAATTATATATATATTTGAATCTTGCAGAACACAAATTGACTTTTTGTCACTTTCAAAACCCTTATGTTTAGCAGTACTTGGACATATTAAGGGTAGTGTGTAAGACTGCTTCAATAGTGTTAAACTTCTTGATTAAAAAAAATATATTTTTACCTTTAAAATCATTATTTTACTTCAATTGAAGTATGTACCTTAACACTGCGTGAGGCATCGTGTTCTATGGACTCGAGTGATTCATGTTTCCCTTTATTCTGTTGCTTTTGAGTGAGAAAGAGTTGTGTAAACTGGTTTGGCGGACAAGACACTATTGTTGGCAACATCTGTTGTAAAACTTGTTTTTATCCTTGTGCTCGAAATGGCGGGAGAAAGTTTCCACATTGGGGGAACAAGTTCGCCCATAGGGTGCGTACTCTGCTTGTCCAGTATTTCTCTTGTGGCCCTGGAACCAAACAAACAGTATATACTTATCACGGCCCTCAGAATCCATACAGCTCCCCTTCTTCCTCCCAAACATGATTAATAGTAAACATCAATTTAAATCTACCCTGTGCATTGACAAGCCCGAGATATGATCTTCCCATCGGCTGTAAGAAGCAAGATGCAGTGTCTTCCTCTGGGAAGTCTGCCTGAATATTGGTAATGATGGCATCAGCTTTCGAATTGTAGATTCCATTAAATAAATTGCCAAGGGTGCCATCCGCACGAGGTAATCCTACAAGGTTCAAAGTCCACTCACAGACAGCGATGGTCGGACGTTTGGGTAGAACACGTCCGTC
>NC_140976.1:67082989-67212989 GCF_056783735.1 Eptatretus burgeri | reverse complement strand
GCACAATAGTGTGTACGAGTCACTCACTCGGAAAAATGGAGTGACAATTACTCCACCTGATGGAGTTAGTGTTGAGAACGTGGTGATGGCTCTGGGAGAGCTCGTAGGAATCGAGAATGTTCTCGCCGCTTCGAAAATGAGCCAACGTGTCGTGGTTTTCTTGTCGGAGGAGCGACACGTGACTCAGGTGGTCGAAACCGGTCTATCCGTACCGCCAGACGTCTTCGTTAACGTTAGTTATCTCGATACGATGGCGGTAAAATTAACACTGTCCAACATCCAGCCCTTCTTCTCGAGTGAGGAGATTGTAGCTGCATTAAGCGTTTTTGGCACAGTTGTATCACGAGTCTCCATGATTCCACTTCGTCTGCACTCTGACGCTTCAGTTCGCCACATCATGTCGTTCCGACGTCATTGCTATATCATTCTAAAAAACAACGCTCAATCGCTCAATGCAGTTATGACTTTAAAAAATAAAAACCGCAATTACCAGATTTATATCGCAACGGAGACCACAACTTGTTTTATCTGTGGTGAATCGGGACATTTAAAAAGTGATTGCCCCAAGAATATATTAAGTGGCATATCTAGTGTGGTCGAACCCATTGAGACGAATAGTGGTATATCTAGAGTTGGGCACGTTGGTGACGCTTCAAACTCGAACAATCTGCCTGGGCCTCCGAGAGTGGAGGTAAATCCCCCCCTTACAGATGACGAAAGCTTCACCGTTGTTCCTTCAAAAAGGAAACATAAATTGAAGCATTTAAATGATAACAATAGTCAAGATGTGACGGCGAGCTGTGCAAAAAAGATGGCGCCGGCTGCCGAGAATAATGACTCGTGTTTGGAAGCAACAATAGATGCTCTTTTTAAAACGAAAAATCGATTTGATGTAATTGCTCCAGAGGATGATGACTTTTTTGTCGGTGGGGTTGGTGAACATGAGGAGGAGATTGGTTTTGTGCAGCAGGGAGCACACGTGACCACTCCCATAGTCACAGGCACCTTGGATATTAACACCGACTCCACTGTAACCCCCCTCCCTGTAAAGACCAACAGTGAAATGTGTACCGTTTCTAAGTCACCAATTACTCCAAACCTGGTTGAATCAGGGTGTAAAGCTTCAACTAGTGAAACACCAGGTTCATCTCAAGCGGAATATAACATTCCTTGCATTAGTATTCTTCCTCCTCCCCGTTTTCTTCACCCTCCCACTCCTCCTCCTCCTCCCCCTCCCACTTCTAATCTTCTTCCTCTTCCCACCCCTCCACCTCCCCTATTCCACCTCCCCCCACTCCCACCTCCCCCTACTCCACCTCCCCCCACTCCACCTCCCCACTCCACCTCCCCCTACTCTCCACCTCCCCCTACTCCACCTCCCCCTACTCCACCTCCCCCACTCCTCCTCCCTCCACTCTTCCTTCCCCCGACTCCTCCGACTCCTTCTCCCCCTTTGGAAGCGGAATGTGAGGCTTCCCTTATTAAACCATCAGCTCCATCTTTGGAGCATAACGATAATGTAATGGACACCAATCAGTACTCCGATTATGATTCGGACGGGGACTCATCACTTGCTTCTTGTGGTAGTGCTGAAGCATGGAATGATCCAGTTTCCCCAAGATTCGGAGAGTGTTACCAGTGTTCCACCTGCACCGATATCATAAAGTTTCTTCATGACACCTTTCGTAAGAAACATGTTAAAATTAAAACTTTTCCCTGACTTGTCCGGCTTTATAATCTCTGCGAAGCTTTTGCTCCTCAAAGCCGGACAGCTTGGTGTGACGGAATCACAAGTGTATCGACTCCGGAAATGCATCCTCAAAGCAAAGAATGAGCTGCAGACACAGAGAGACTAAGTTTTTGACACACCCAAACTCTATGTTAGCCTATGGCCTTCTCTATAGCGAGTTTAAATATAAATGGGGGACGCTCCTCCATCCGTAAAGCAGAAGTTAAACAGTTTGTTGAGACAAATCACATTGATGTTTTGCTTTTGCAAGAAACAAGATGCAGCTCCTCTTGTGCAAGTGAATGGCAAAGGACAATGAGGGGAAAATGGTTTTTTAGTAGTCTGGAACACCCAAGGGCTGGGGTGGCTGTTTATATACAACCTTCCTTTTGTAGTCCCAGTGTTGTTTTTAATGAGATTATCAAAGGGTATTTGATTTCACTCACCTTCACGCATAATGGCTTTAAACACACCGTACTGAATGTCTACGCACCTAGCGATAGCACAGAGAGACTCGCCTTTTACACACACTTAGAAACGTCTCTTGTACACATTGATTTTGATGGACTTGTCTGCTTGGGTGGAGATTTCAACTGCACGATGGACCCCACCATTGATGGTAATGGAGAGGAGCCGCACCCAGCAAGCACAGCGCCTTTGTTGAGAGCCTTGTCCAAGTTTTCCCTGGTTGATGTGTGGAGAATCCGCAATCTTTCTCTCCGCCAATACACGTGGAGTCGGTGTTCAAAAGGCCACGTATCACTTGCAAGATTGGACCGTTTCTACATCAACAGTACCTTTTTAAATGTTGTGAGCAATATGGACATTATTCCGAGCGGATTCTCAGACCATCACATGGTCGCACTTCGGATTCACCAACCAGTTCGGAATCGTGGTGCTGCCTACTGGACCTTCAACGCAAGCCTCTTGGATGACCAACTGTTTGTCGATGCCTTTGGTGTGTTCTGGAGAGCCTTGCTCCAACGTAAAACTTCCTTCCCCTGCCTTGGAAAATGGTGGGACAACGTCAAAGTGCAAATAAGATCCTTTTGCCAACAATATGGAGCCTACCACACCAAATATGACTCTGCCCTTCAATCCTTGCTTGCCAAAGAAATATTATATTTGCAGACCAACCTCTTGGCCTCAAATCATGAAAGAACCAACCTCTTGCTGGCAAACAAAAGAACACTTTCTGCTGCACTTTGTGCAAAGCAAGCCCGAGGAAGCGCTGATTCGTCTCCGACTGGAGAATTTGTGTTACCTGGACACCTCCTCTAAGTTCTTTTTTGGACTGGAAGATCAAACAAAGAGAAGTCAGCAGATAACTTCAGTAAGGACAAAGGAAGGAAGGATAACACACAATCAAAAAGATGTCAGAGCCTCACTCAGACACTACTTTACTGAACTTTATCGTGCTCCGAAAATCGACAACAAAATGGTAACAGTGCTGACTTCTTCCTTACCTACCTTGTCAAAATCTGCAGTTCTACAAATGGACAAGGAAGTAACTTTGGAGGAACTCCAAGCTGCTCTTCAAACTCTACCCTCGGGTAAGGCCTCCGGTCTGGATGGAATTCCTGCGGAATTTTATAAAACCTTTTGGGACCTCCTCGGACCAGAACTACTTGAGGTTATAATCGACGGTCGACGATCAGGCTCACTGCCATTAAGCTGCCGGAGGGCTGTCCTCGCCCTTATCCCCAAAAAAGGAGACCTTCAGCAACCACACAACTGGCGTCCCATCTCATTACTCTGTGCAGATTACAAAATATTTTCCAAGGCCCTTGCCAACCGCCTTAAAGCCATAATCGAGGAGATCGTACACCCAGATCAGTCTTACTGTGTCCCGAAGAGGACAATTCATGACAGTATCTTTATTGTGCGTGATATAATTGACATCTGTTCTCTTGAGCAAAGAAATGTCGGGTTGGTGTTCTTAGATCAAGAAAAGGCCTTTGATACCATTGATCATTTTTATCTTTTCTCTGTTTTACGGGGGTTTGGTTTTGGGGAAAATTTTATCTCTCATGTGCAGTTACTGTATAACAACACTTTTAGTCTCTTAAAGGTTAACAACATTTTATGTCCCCCTTTCCCGGTTAATAGAGGCATTCGTCAAGGGTGCCCTCTTTCTGGCCTCCTGTACTCTCTTGCGATCGAGCCTTTGCTCGTTCGGTTGCGTGCACGTCTTCTTGGTTTCCTTCCTCAACCAATGGCGAACCCGTTTAAAGTGATTGCTTATGCAGATGATCTTTGTGCAATCGTTCGCTCGATTGAGGACGTCTCAGCCTTGGTCCGTTGCATTCATGAATTTGGTTTGGCAAGTTCCACAAAAGTGAACTGGGGAAAAAGCAGAGCTCTCCATCTTGGTCCACAAAATGGCGCCATTCCTCCGACTCTTCCCGAGAAACTTAAATGGGAAAGGGATGGAATTCTTTACCTAGGCGTCTTTCTTGGAACTGAGAACTTCATTTTAAAAAACTGGGAATCTCTAGTAATTAAAACTGAGAGACGTTTACGAAAGTGGAAGGGCTTACTTTGTCAACTCTCCTATCGGGGCCGAACCCTTGTTATCAACAACCTTGCAGCATCAATGCTGGCACGTTTTATAGCACTGCAGCCCCCAGATTTGTTTCTTAAAAAATTACAATCAATTCTTATTGACTTCTTTTGGATAGGAAATCATTGTCTCCAACCTGGTGTGTTAAACTTGCCTGTTGCTGAAGGAGGACAGGGACTGATTGCTATTACCAGCAAGGTGATGGCTTTTCGCCTCCTTTAAACCGCAGACTGCTGTACACGGACGTCTCGTGGAAGGCCTTGGCTCACTGCCTGCTTCGGCAGGCGGGAAACTCGGCTACGATCAGCAACTGTTCCTTATTGACACCAAGAAAGTTGATATAGCATCAGTCCCCCTGTTTTATAGAAGCATGCTGAAGGCATGGCAGGCAGTCACTGTTCGCCGAAATAACAATGACTACTCCCTGGAAATGTTTTTAAATGAGCCTATCTTTTTAAACCCCATTTTTGAAGGGGTCTGCAGCAATTATATTCTTGTGCAGAAGTTTATTGATGCTGGATGTACGAAGGTAAAGATCTCAGAACTCCTTCTCCTTATAAGTGGAAGCCAGCTGCTGGCGTCGCTGTGGCCACTGGAGTGAGGTCCATTCGAATTATTGGGAGAATCTTTTCTGTGATTCTGCGCTTTTTCAAGCAAACTAATCTGAAATGGATTCCACAGGTAGAAGCTAACCTTTCTTTATCCCAACATCCCTTTCCAGAGCTTTTGCTTCATTTTCAAGGTTTCACCTCCTTTAAATTGATGGAAAAATCTTCTGTTTACGCTTTGTGTGTTAAAACCCTTGTTGCCGATAGACCTGCGGAACCACAAGCACATTGAGGAGAATGCTTCAGACCACTCATTCTACTTCGATCAACTGGCATGTTATGTACAAGGCACCCACTGCTAAGCGCTCCGGAGATTTGCAGTGGCGACTCACATTACATTTTACCATCCAATGTTTTATCTCATCGTATATCTCCCGATAACACAGAAGTGTCCCTTCTGCGGTGCCACAGAAACTATTTTTCACATTTTTATTGATTGCTCAAGGTTGGCACCCCTTTTTACAGTCTTATCACGTGCTATCCGGGGACTCGGCCTAACTTTTACTTGTTGTGGTTTTGTTTACGGTTTTAGCATCTTCCACCAGCGTAAATACGAGTGCCTGTTAGCAAATTATTTGTCCTCTGAGCCGAAGCTTGCTATATACATGTCAAGGAAACGCAAACTTCAAGATGTTTGTGATTCTGTTTCCGATTTTGTTTATCTCTTTAAAACCTTGGTCACAGCACGAGTGCACCTTGAAATTAATTCCAGTGATTGTACACTGTTCTCACAACAGTGGTGTGTGAACACATCCTTATGTGAACTTGTTGATGGTGTACTTACATTGAAGTTTTAATTTACCTTGTTTCTTTGTTGGGCAATGCTCAGGCATTTGCTTGTACTGGTATAACTTCTCTTGTTGCATCATGATCCCAAACAATCAAGAGGCCAAAAGTGTCTGTGTCTCTCTCTCTCTGTCTCTCTCTCTCTCTCTCTCTCTCTCTCTCTCTCTCTCTCTCTCTCTCTCTCTCTCTCTCTCTCTCTCTCTCTCTCTCTCTCTCGATCTCCAACTCTCTCTCTCTCTCTCTCTCTCTCTCTCTCTCTCTCTCTCTCTCTCTCTCTCTCTCTCTCTCTCTCTCTCTCTCTCTCTCTCTCTCGCGTGCATAAGTGCAAGGGGCTGTTGCTCAGTCTCTGGCGGTACGTGTGGAGCCTGTGTTGCTTTCTCTCTTATTATCTTCTCCTCTCTCTAATGTATTTTTTGGGGGTGTTCCTTGTGTATAAACTGTTATCAATGCTTTATCGATTAGTTGAAAATTGAATTGGTTTCTTCTCTTCTTTTTTCCACTCTTGTATATAATGCTTTGTTGTATTGAATTTTTACCTTTTATACTTTTTTGTAATAAAAGGACATAAAAGTCAAGTCTCTCTCTCTCTCTCTCTCTCTCTCTCTCTCTCTCTCTCTCTCTCTCTCTCTCTCTCTCTCTCTCTCTCTCTCTCTCTCTCTCTCTCTCTCTCTCTCTCTCTCTCTCTCTCTCTCTCTCTCTCTCTCTCTATCTCTATCTCTATCTCTATCTCTATCTCTATCTCTATCTCTATCTCTATCTCTATCTCTATCTCTATCTCTATCTCTATCTCTATCTCTATCTCTATCTCTATCTCTATCTCTATCTCTATCTCTATCTCTATCTCTCTATCTCTCCATTCATCTCTCTCTCTCTCTCCCTCTCTCTGAACTCGAATTAAATTTTTCATCATGGCTAAGATGGTTTAAGACTTGCCATGACTGGCAAAGCTGACTATGCAGGTCAGGTGAGTGGCCGGCAGATGTCGTGAGCCGGCAGCCGATGTTACAAGCCGGCTGGTGGTGTTTGTCGGTGGCGGCAGGAGCGGTAACACCCCCACCGCTCCCCCGAGCTACTTTGCTTTTGCCGAATCCTGAGGGACCCTCTCTGGCTTCCCTCATTAGTGTCCTCATTGGCACGTGGTGCGAGTCCTCCACCAAAGTACTTTTCCCACTGTGCAAACACAAGAAAGAGCCCTCTGGGCTCTTTGGTCCGCTCAGGCCCAGTGGGCACCCAACTTCTTTCACACAAACACTGAAAGGATAACCACATTACAAAACAGCCAGATCCCCACTATCTAGTTCTGGCAGCAGGTAGAACAGGGGGAAGACCTTCTCGTGAGCAGGCCCTCACTGCTCCAATGGTTGGCAGTGAGTGCCCCGGAAGCAGTGGGAAAAAGAGAGTGGCTTGCCCTGCTCCCTGCACCATGTGATGGTGGTGCTTTCCCTGCTTCACTAATCCCTCTCACTAACTCATGCCCCCTGTCACTTAACATAAGCACATCCCATTTACTTGAATGTTGCTGAGCTACGTCGCCCCTGTCCTTCCCATTCTGAACCTGCCATGTCAGTCAGAGCTCCCACCTGCTGTTGTTTCTGGAGTTCCCTCTAACATACGCACATCGTAACTGACCCAGGGTGGTGCTTCCTTATCGCATTGGAGGGTCAGCTTGTCCACATGAACAATCCGGCGAAGGGCCTGTGGCCCCATCTTGATATTATAAACCATGTCAGATTCATGACAGGATGACTCCCGAACCCTGCCAAGGTGAAGTGAGTTTGGGGTATTGGCTCTTCTTCATCCAGGGATTGAAGAATGAAATATTCATCCCCAGAGCAAACTCACTTGCCTGCCTCCAGTTGTCGTACCTGCGCTTCATCTGTATGCTCACCAAATGGAGTTGGCGGCACGTGAAGGCATGGACCCGCTCCATGCCTTCCTCCAAATGATGTGTGTACCCCTCCACTGGTGGCCCATCATGATGGTCAGGTGGCAGACCACACAACAGGTCTATAGGGGATCTTAATTTACTCCTGTACATGAGCAGCGACGGACTACAGGTAATGGATCCAAGCTGGGAAGTCCTGTTGGCTGGAAACAGATACGAGATGTTCATCCCAAGAATCTTGATGGGAGGTAGGGAATAAGGCCAGTTGTTGCAATAAGGTCCGAGTGAACCTTTCCGCCATCCCATCAGATTGAGGTCTTAGGGGCCTTGTCCCTTTTTGCGAATTATGCCCTTTAGTGAAATAGTCCATGAGTACGAGGATGTATTTATGCTAAAATGGGTGCAGATGTCAAACACCCCTTCAACTTAAGGAATGCCTCATGGCAATCTTGTGTCCAATCAAGCCAGATCCCCTTCTCCGTAAGCTTCTGAAGAGGCCTGGAAATGTCTGAAAACTTTTCCACAAAGCGCCAGCAGCAAGAGCAGACCCCCCAAATACCCTGTACCTCTGATGTTATGATATGAGGTACGGGCCACTCTTCTCATGGTCTTACCTTGGCCGGGTCGGTCCTCACTCCCTCGCGGCTGATCACATGACCTAGATGGGCCACCTCTTTCGCAAGTAAGGAGCACATACGATTTTCTTTTTGGCCCTATCTCTCAACGGTGAAAAATCACTTCGAAATTCTAGAATCCGATCTTCACGAAAATCTAATCAATTCGCCCTCATCACACTCCCAACCTGTCCACCAAGTTTCATCCGAATCCGTCCGCAATTTTTTTGAGATATCCTGCTCACAGACAGACAGGGGTGACAACATAACCATATTGACAACGAACAACGTTTTCCTACCTAATGTTATTGTCAACACTTCCCCTCTCACTGTAGACGTGATAACAAGACAACTTTACTCTAACAAATCGCTGTTACAGAAGAATGGTCCAAGGTACTTTAGCACGCAATCCATCATAATTAACATCTATATAATACGTAAGCCTTCCAACGTGCCGCAGGCCACCCCCGCCCACTCCCTTTGGATTGTCAAGGTCACTCGACACGGCCAAGATCAACGCCTTATCACTTAAACATGTACCCACAAATTATCAAATCAGGAGGGGTTGTGTGTGGGTAAGTGAAACCGCATCTGCCTTCCCAAGCTCCACTTGGTGTTCTACCTCCTCAGTTTCAAAAATAATTTCACAAATGCACACAATTTTTATACACTTTCATTCCCCACCCTCTGAATATCCTCATCAGGTGTTCCTGGGGTGGCTAGAGAAGATGACACTCAAAAAAAGCAACTGGACCTACCTTCGACAATTTAACATCTTTGAATGAAACCACATCTTTTGACCCAGGTGGGTTGGTAGGATCACCTCGTGGTGTGCACACTCACCTCTAACCTATCTAACCTGGATTCAAATCTTAGTACCACTAAAAACTGCCATCCCAGTATTTCACAGGCACGGTGATTCGTTGGATTGACGATAAACTAGCGTTCCATCTGCCGGCATTATTTGGTGTAAGTTAAAGATACCACAGTGTCCTTGGTGAAGAGTAGGTGAGCTATTGCCAAGGCACTCTGAGCAAATTCCAAATTCCTGCCCGAACTTGCATCAACAGTACAGCCGCACTCCCAGCAATGATGCAAACCAGCAGCCACAGGCTGCACACAAAGCGAATGGATATTGACCAGGTACCCCAGTGGATGTCACCTGTTACAGCTGGTCAGCTAAGCCAAAATCAATTTTAAGAAATCGACTCCACTTATTTTCACTGGATATATTCCTTCCATAGCAAATATGGAGTTCTTCTTGCACATGGCAGCTGGGCTGCTGGGTAGCTATCATTTTGTTGGGGCACAACTATGCCACTGATGCTGTGCCCCGATACCAGTACACTGGTACTCATTTTGCCGACCTTGAAAGGTTGATAAGCTGAGTCAACCCCACCTGGTGTTTATTCAGCGATTAACAGGACTCAAATTCAGAACCCTATGATCCTAAGCCAGCCATTCTAACCACTAAGCCAACACGAGGCTAAATATGGAGTCACATGTGGTGAGTGGAGCTGTCACATATCAACATCACATTAAAAACATTACTATCACCTCCATTCCTGTTAGGCCATGCCTTCACCTTTATCGACATACTGTGGCCACAACTCAGCAGCTGGGAGGTCTTGTGATGAGGTTGTGGAGTTGTAGCAGTGTCTCAGGCTCCCCATTCATCTCGACCCTCTCCCGCAACAGAACAGCTCCATTTGGCTGTAACCTTGCTGGAGGAGGTCAACCATTGACCGTTCATGGCCTTCCATGATCACCAGGGGTCCTCATACCCCTTGGCCAACCGATCCTGACCCTTCTACAAGGATCTCACTCTTCGTCACATGCTGAGCTACTGGGGTCGAGGCATGACAGCTCCATATTCCTCACTCTCCTTGAGAGATTGATCCACCTTAGGACACACACAACTTCCCCACACACGAACCTTTCACACAATACTCCCTCCAACATTTCCCATTCAATTTTCTCGCCACCTGCCGTACATGCTTGAGTGTCCCAACGAATACCATGGTTTGCTCACACGTAAACACAAATAAAAACAACAATCACAAGCGATGGTAACCTTATATTCAGACATCAACTCACATTTGTACCCTTTCCAATGGGTCAATGTGCTGTCCCATCACCCATACAAATTCTCCTGCTCACCAGCATCCCCCTAAAGCAAAGCCTGGCAAGTCATAACAATGAGAAAAGGTAAATTTCGTGTTACAATATTCCAATACATCACTGGGGACGTTGCTCAATACCAGCAGTGCCGATTGCAGCCATTGTTCCCTTTTTCCATTATTGCCAATCAAACCCAGGGCTCTCTTCCTGAACTGAAAGCCCATTAATCACAACTGACTATATGTGGAAGGTTATGCGGGCATCTCTGGGGCTTTCCCAAAAATGCTCTCAATTTAGCGACATATTTTTCCACAGATGCTCCGGTGAGTTGTCCGGCGGCGGTACTCAAATCTAGGTCCTTGCAGTTTTCCACATCAATCGGCCAGCCCAGCATGACGGGTTGTCACATGCTGGCAGTCGCTGAGCCTCGGGATTGGCTGCTGAACCACATGCCCAGGGGTTCACCATCCACAGGTCCCTCCTGGCCTTCGGCGATGCCACCTCCAAGACATGACCATGCAACGCCTCATCGCTAATGGTTCTGTCGTCGCACCATGACAGGTCGCATCACCCCAACTGGCGACGATTGCTCCAAGACATGACCATGCAACGCCTCATCGCTAATGGTTCTGTCGTCGCACCATGACAGGTCGCATCACCCCAACTGGCGACGATTGCTCCAAGACATGACCATGCAATGCCTCATCGCTAATGGTTCTCTCGTCGCACCATGACAGGTCGCATCACCCCAACTGGCGACGATTGCTCCAAGACATGACCATGCAATGCCTCATTGCTAATAGTTCTCTCGTCGCACCATGACAGGTCGCATCACCCCAACTGGCGACGATTGCTGCAAGACATGACCATGCAACGCTTCACTGCTAATGGTTCTCTCGTCGCACCATGACAGGTCGCATCACCCCAACTGGCGACGATTGCTCAGGCAGTGCCTAGATGGATTGGGAACACACCACAATGTCACCACCAGGATCCTTCTCGGCCTGGGCCATATCACACACATTGTCAGATCCTTCTTCCAAAATCCTGCTAGACCAACTCGCCACCCCTCCCCCCAGGAACGAAAGGAATCCATCTAAATAAAAAGCACACAGTAAAATGAAAACTCTTAATACACGAATAAAATCTAAATGGCCATGAGAACACAATCATGCATTAATACACACAATGGAGCAAACAAGACGAGATCTTTAAAAATAATAATAACATACAGGTACCGGTTATCGTAATGCCGTTCCACCACAAGCAGGTCTCCAGCCATGACATGGACCAGCCAACAGGTGAAGCATACATGGGTGAAATGAATGGGGAAGGCGAAGCGACAGGCAGGCTTGTATGTAGGGTGGCGAAGGAGAACAGCAGGCCACCGTGGTACTTGAAGCTCAGATGAGAAAAGACATTCCCCAAGAGTGAATCCAGAAAGAAGATGAGAGAAGACGAACAGCACGTGTACAGGGGCCGGCTCACCACTCCGACTATGACAGGAGGCCGTGTCCTCCTCAACAGTCCAGCTCAAGTCACTGGAACCTTACTCCAACACCAAGACATTCAACAACAACTTACTCAACGATAACTCCCTCAACTCAAACTCTCACACTCCTATGCGTGGTACCTCTTATCACCATCCCCGCGACCATGTCCACGCGTTGTTTCTGACCGTCTGGGACCGGCCAATGGTGGAGCATGTTGCCACCTCTGGGGGTGATGTGGTAGATTGCAGTATCATCACCAGCATGGCCCGAACCACATCCCAGGCCACAAGGGGAAGGTTATTATCAACCCACTGAGATAGAAACTTCAAAAATATCTCCTTCCTTCCTCGGCTGATTTACAGAGAACGACACCGAACAATGCTTTCCTAGCTCATGTTAACATAGCAGGAGTAATAAGATAACTTCACTCTAACAAATCCCTGTTGCAAACGAATGCTCTAAGCTACTCGAGCACACAGTCCATGATAATTATCATCAATCTAAATTTTCACCTACCTAATACGTACACCATCCAACATAGCAATACTTTTACTTGTTGATTCTCCTAAAAACTTGCTTGTACTCCTGAAGATCCATATTTGAAAATGATGGCGTCACCAACTCATGCTGATATCCAGCCCTGAGCCTTCCCTACCGAGCAGCAATACGAGTCAGCTGTGCATGACTTTTTTTTTTTTACTTTCTTTCTGGAATCATAATTTTTATATTTTCTGGACACATTTACTCAGAAATTTTATTTAAATTGGGGAAACAATCGAGGAAAAATTACAATCTGTTAGAATGGAGTATTTATTGGCCTTTTCGCCGAATCATCAGCACAGTATCAGTCACTGTAACAAAGCGTGTATCAACGTTGGAAAAGATGGAACTATGGAAGAGTGGAGGAAGTGGTGACAGCTACCTGTAAAGGATAAGGATGTGAGTCTGAAAACCGAAACCAGGAGAAAGTGAATGAAGCAGAGGATTTGTGGAAAGGTCATATTTAAGGTTTCCAGGTGATGACACCTATGGCAATCTTGACCGCACGTCGAACAGCAGGAATCGGGTCGAAACGCAGACGCTCAAACAGCTCCATTTCTCCGAGCAAGGTCTCCCGAGCCGTTGGACTCTCACCCAAGACTGTAAGCGCTTTCACACAGTATAGTCGACCTTCGTTGTAGTCGTCTCTCAACATGTTGAGTAGCGATTCCACAGCTCCAGCTTTCACCGCTGCATGCTTTCCTGGAAGGTTAGGGAGTAGAATAGGTGTCATAGCGAGGAGTTTACTGCACAGCCAGATATATTGACATTCCACAGTAGTGTTCAATCCTCCCCTGCACGACTCCCGAGCAATGGAACCACCCAGGTTCAAGCAAGGCCAAGGACGGTGGACAAAGGTATTACTCCATCATGAGCGTGATTGATTACCTACATTTTAATCATTTAGCTCTAAATTGGCCGACTTATTTACATTTACCTGATGAGCTTCAGAGTAAATCTTCACTCTGAGAATGATTTCGATCATCTTTCGATGTTATATTATTGATGATGCCAAGATGCATCTGAGAGGTACAAGTGTACTTTGAACACATTGATGGAAAAATGATGGACGTATATCAGCTTTCAGGAAATTAGATCACGCGTTAAATTTTTATTTAACATCTCTCTTTTTATTTTTGTGCCTTGGTTCGTCAAGTCTTGAATGAGAAAATTTGTTCCCAACAGGCTGGGGAAAAGGCGAGCCCATCATCTCGGACCAGAAAAACATCGCGGCAGCAAGATGTCAAATTTAACTTGGATTTCTCTCATGCCACTCAATCTATCAGCGAATACATATTTCATGCCATCGGAGGAAACTGATTGTAGAACTTGCTGTCCTCTTGTGGACGTGAACTGCGGTACAGGTGAATCGTGTAGTTCCTGCACGTGTCTGGCCTTGCCCTTTAATGAACTTGTTTCACCTCACACATTATACACGGGTTGACTTAATAACTCAAAATGTCTACTCTTATCTGCAAACAGGGGCAAAATTTGGTGCTTATCAAAAGGAAATACAAACACTGTCAATTGATGCAAACTAAGAATGGATACTCCAAGAGAGACAGTGGAAGGAAGTGAGTGTGTACATGGTGAAGATGGTATAACTTAACTCGATCGATTTACCAATCTTCGATGTAGTAAGCTTATCCTAATGTGGGTAATCAAATTTAACATACACATTCAAGAGCAGGTGAAACTGGTGGCTCTCTGCCACTATAGTATCCGTGACACGGTGTGCTCCGAGATGAAGTGTCCCTTGCCGCCGCCATGGTGGCACTTTTTTTTTTTTTTTTTTTTTTTTTTTTTTTGTATACCTTGGTCGAGGCTCGTATGAGAGCTAACACACAACTCACAGCAAGGAGGCATGAGACAAGAGGGGCGGGAGTGGAAGGGACAAATCATTGGGGAACAGACACAGGTGAACTGTGGAAGGGAGAGGGATGGGGATGGGACGGGGAACATGGCGAGGAGAAGATGGACATTACAGGGACTTTCAGGAAGGAAAGCAGGAGAATTGAAGGAAGTGGGCTTGGGTGGATTATCGGGGTAGAAAAGATCGAGGATTTGGATGGGGGAAGATAAGAGGTGGTGGTGAACAGCTGTTTTGAAAGCCTGGAGGGAAGAATGGGAAAGAATAGAGTGAGGAAGTTTATTCCAAAGGCGGGAAAAAGAGGAATGAAAGAGTGAAGATGAGCAGTGATTCGTGATTTTGGTAGTTTTACCAGAAGGCTGTTGTTGGCGGACCTTGAGCGTCCTGTGGAAATGTGATTGGGACAAATCGCAGAGAGAGCAGAGGGGGCGAGGCTGGAGAGGAGTCGGTAGAAGACAGAAAGACCACCGACCAACCTGCGGTGATTGAGTGAGAGGCCCAAAGACTCAGCTTCATTGCGGGAGATGCCAATGATCTTAAAAGCCCTGGTTTCGACAGCGTGAAGTCGAGAAAGGTGGGAGGCAGGAGCACCAGCCCAGAGGGGAGAGCAGTACTCCATCAGGCTACGGACAAAAGCTTTGTAAGTGGTCAGGAGCTCAAGAGGGCCGAGGAAGGACTTTGCACGACGGAGGATTCCCAGTCGGCGACTGGCTTTTGAGGCAAGGTTGGAAATGTGACTTTCCCAGGAAAGGTCATGGCAGATAGTGAGACCCAGAAGCTTGAAAGAAAAGACTTCTTCCAGAGGATTGTTGAGAAAGTGGATGGGGGGTTTTCTAAACGGTCCTTTCGAAGAGACATAGTGAGAGTGTGAGATTTGTCTGGATTGAAAGACATGTTCCACGTGTTGGACCAGTTTGTGATTTTATCCAGATCTGCAGTGAGCGAAGAAGCTGCTGCTTGCCGGTCTGAGGGATGACAGATGGTACGGCAGAGGGTGGAGTCATCGGCAAAGAGAAATAGAGGATTTTCCAGAGAGTCCGAGAGATCATTGATGAAAACCAGAAAAAGAACAGGGCCCAGAACGCTACCTTGAGGAACTCCAGCCTGCACAGGAAGAGGGGATGAAAGAACTCCATTTAGGGCCACACGTTGACTGCGACAGGAGAGGAAGTCTGCGAGCCATGAGTGGAGATGGCCTTGAATACCATGGGAAGAGAGTTTGGTGAGTAGGGCAGGGTGCCAGACTGTGTCAAAAGCACGTGATATGTCCAGGGATACGGCTCGGATTTCCTGTCTGGCATTGAGGACCTCCATCCATTGATGGGAGAGCAGTAGCAGCATATCTAGGGTAGAGTGACCTGGTCTGAAACCAAATTGATGATTGGAAATCAAGCCATTGGAGAAGAGGAAGGATTTCATGTCTGAAGCGATGATGGATTCCATAACCTTGCTGATGATTGGGAGAAGGCTGATTGGTCTATAGTTACAGGGATCTGTTTTTGCACCTTTTTTATGCAGGGCAGTGATGTTAGCAGATTTCCAAGCAGATGGCAGATGACCTTGGGAAAATGAGAGGGTGAATAGAACAGAGAGAGGGTGAGCAAGAGCAGAAGAGCAGGCTTTGAGGACACGTGGGCTGATGCCGTCTGGACCGGTTGCAGAATCTGACTCGAGGTTTGAAAGCAAGCTCTCCACCTTGTCAGGAGAAAAAGGATACAGAGTCCAGGGACAGTTGGGTGCGACTGGGTAAAGTGGGTAGAGATAGTGATGGGTTTAGGACACAAGATTTAGCTGCAAACACCGAGTTTAGACATTCAGCTTTATCACGTGTGGAATCAGCAGTGCGGCCATTTGAGGTAAGGGAGGGGATGGAGGGGGAACATACACCAGAAACAGATTTGATTAAACGCCACCAGGATTTTGAGGAGGGAGAGAGGTTTGAGAGTTCAGACTTGAGATGAGAAAGATGTTGTTTTCTGGCTCTCCTGAGGGTAGATACACACTTGTTCCGAGCTTTGTGGAAAGAACTGAGATTGCCCTCAGTTGGGTTTGCTTTCCATGAGGCAAAGGCAAGTTGTTTCAGGACAACTGCCTCGCCACAAGCTTCAGTAAACCAAGGGCGGGAGGAAGGGTAAGACAACTGAACACGAGAGGGGATAAATCTGTGCATGAGGGAGAGCAAGTTTCTTTGAAAGAATTCCCAGGATGAGTTGATGTTTGAGAAAGTAGTGATAGGAGACCAGTCTGTAAGTTTGATGGCTGCTCGGAGACCCTGCCAGTCGGCTTGAGTGAAATGCCAGACTCGACGGCGGTGAGGTGGTTCTCTGATAACAGCCAGAGAGATGTCCACTTTAACAAGGATGTGGTCAGAAGAACCAATTGGAGCAAAGGAAGAGCAGCAGATATTGTCAGGGAAATTTGTCAAAATCAGATCCAGAAGAGATGGAGTACCATTGGTTGAGATCCGGGTCGGGAAGTTGACCGATTGAGTCAGTCCCAATGAGTCGCAGAAAGCTTTTGCTGATGTCCCATGGCAGGTGAGAGAGGTACCCACACCTAGCCAACTGGCGTGATGACAATTGAAGTCGCCACATAAGAGGAAGAGAGAGTTTGGATGAGAAGATAGAAGATGGTCCATGTTTTCGGAGAGTGAGGTGTAGATGGAGTCATCACTGTTCGGTGGACGGTACAGTACACATATAAACATGAGGTGGGAGTGGAGGGGAAGCCGAAGCCAGAGGTATTCCTGGGGGTGTGGGGCAGTGAGAGCAGTGCAGGGAGAGTGAGGAATAGAGTCTTTGATGAAGAGAGCAACACCTCCACCAGGACGAGACTCAGGTCTGTCATACCGTAAGAGGGAGTAACCAGGGAGAGATACTTGGGAGTCAGACACGTCTTGGAAGAGGAAAGTTTCTGTTAGGCAGATAATGTCTGGTTTGTCAGTGGCAACCTGTATGGAAAGATCTGAAAGGTTTGAGCGAAGGCCCCGGATATTTGAGGTCCACACTTTTAATGAAGAGGTAGGGGAGGAGGCTTTGGGTGCAGGAGGTGGAGGGGGCGGGGGAGGGTAGGACGAGGGAAGAGGGGGGGAGGTAAGGAGGGTTGCTGAAGGAGTGTGGGGTATTGCAGAATAGCGAGGGGAGGGGGCCGAATGAGGAGGAGAAAAGGCTCTGTGGTGCTGGGAGAGAGGGGGGACAAGAGACAAGGAAGATGGCAGTTGAGGATTTGAGGAGGTGGAGTGAAGAGATGGAGGTGAGAGGGCAGTGGAGGGAGGCAGGTTGGTGGATGAGAGGGGGGCAACTTAGAGAAGGAAGAGTGAGGGGGATGAAAGGTGGGAGAAAGGTGAGGGGGAATTTTTGAAAGAGGTGAGAGGGAGGCTTGGAGGGAGAAGAGTGGGATGGTTGCTTTGAGAGTGAGAGTGAGGGGTGAGGGGGTGAGTTGGCACTGAAGTTGGAAAAAGAATGGTTGATGGAAAGCGAGCATCCATGGCAAACTGTGGTTTTTAAAAGTTTTAGGTCAGAGATGCGATTTAACACAATTCTTGATGGATGCAATGAAGGCGAATTCAGAGCATGGAGAGAAGAAGCGCTGTAATAGTTGGATTTTTTAGGCAAGGAATGAAGGAGAGGTCGAAATGAGAGCAGTCTGTTAAAATAGCAGAAGAGTAGTGCATTGTGAAACAGTAAAGAGTACCACATGTGTGAGAGAGGAAGATGAAGCATTATAAGATCGTTTTTGTTGTAAGATTAATGTATGAGAGAGTTCAACAGATTAGGTCATGGAAGTGTAAAAAAAAAAAAAAAAAATCGAGGAAGACGAGGAGGAAGTTAAGAGGAAGAAGAAGTAGCAGAATCGGGAGAGGTGAGCGTGTTGTTGTTGTTGTTGTTGGGTATATATATATATTTTTTTTTTTTTTTTTTTTTTTTTTTTGAGATAAGAAAGAGATTAGTTGGGAGAATGGGGGATGTTTGGAAAGTGGGGAGGATGAAAATTGAAGGTAATGGGGAGGATAGAAATTGAAGGTAATGGGGAGAAAAAACAAACAAACAAACAAAAAAAAACGATCGAACACCGAGTGGAACCGGTAGGCCTCAAGCCTAGGCCTAGGCCTCAAACACCAGGTAAGAACATCGACATAAATACTCACAAAATAGCACGATTTTTGAAACAAAACCGAACTAGGAACACACATTAACATGTAGGTGAGAAAATTAAACAGTTAAAACGGGACAAATAACAACCGGAACTTAACTTTGAGAAAGTCAGCAGGGAGCCCCGAAGGAGACCTCTTGCCGCTCAAAACCGGAACCGGAAGTCAAACCGGAACCTCGGAGATACTTCGTTGTGATTTGACTCCCATCGGAGAAAAAAAAAAATTGACGGTTGTGTTCAAGGTCAGAGGCAAGTTCATGATCAAGCAATCATATTCAACGTGAGGACTTTAGAACTTTTAATATTTCAGGTTAAACTATTAGAATTACAGAAACGATATAATAATACGCTTGTTCGTCTGTCCATGTGAAACGCTCCTTTCCACCCATTGGCTGGACAGCTGGCCTGACTTCACTCACAATTGCAAACTGAACTAGAGTAATTCGACTGCGTGCAGTCGACGGGTATGCCTCCGCTCTCCCGCACAAATACTTCGAGTATTGACATATTTGACCCTTGACCTTTATCATATCTGGCCCAAAATCGAATCACTTAATTGACCTGTCCAACTTTACCTTTGTACCAAGTTTGATGAAATTCTGTCAAATATTTCTTGAGTTAGGGCGTAAACAGTAAAATTCCAGAGTTTGACCTTGACCTTTGACCCTTGACCTTTATCGCATCTGGCCCAAAATCGAACCACTTAATTGCACCGTCTTGCTTTACCTTTTTACCAAGTTTGATGAAATTCTACAATTTGCTTCTTGAGTTATCGCATAAACGAAAATCTGGATGGACGGATGGTCGGACAACCCAGAAACATGCCTCCTGCACCCTTGGTGCGGAGGCATAAAAATCATACGGCCGCCATTTTGGCGACATGTGAAGCCCAGACGGCTTCACAGCTGTCCTACTCACAATCGCCGTGCTGTCCCTATATATTTACCCCTTCATTGAAAAACTACCAAAGCGACGGATAAAAGCATTATCAAATATTGAAATGTTGGAGCCAATAGGCGTCACGGGCATTGATATCGTTCATATGCAGCAAGAGGCTGCGGGGTAACATCATTGGCTGAGGGTGTGGCTCTGCCACTCATGCAATGCCCTCTGCTGGTTTGGGCGGGAATTTGTCATTTGTTCACGGTGCCGGCGATCGCTCGCCTCCTCTTCGCAAAGCACATCACGTGATCTTTATCGTCCATCAACAAATGCTGGCAGGTGGGACGCCCGTTCAACATCCATCCGAGGGACTGCGCACACATTGATGAATCACCCTGCCTGTAACACACCAGGATGACAGGTGATAGCTGGGTTAGGATTCAAACCAGTTCAAAGGTGAGTGTACATACCTCCAGGCCATCTTGTCATCCTGTCATCCTGTCCAATCCTTAGGCTTCAGGCCTCTGGTGTCAGCCTTCGGGGCAGTGCAATTTGAATCTATCCAAGCTATATAATCACAACGTATTATGTATGCACTTTGGTAGTGGGAATGTTTTTGCTTCAAATCCGTGTTTTTATTTTATTTTTAAGAGTGATCAAGGCAACGGTCTGTTGCATATACACCACCCAAATAAATATGGGGCATTCTCTCAAGTAGGTTTTTTACTGCAGAGGTAAAAGGTCCTTGCTATTATTTCCAACTATTTTCTTGAAAACGACTCGACCACGGACCATAAAACCCAGGTCATTATAAAGGACTTTGCCAGAGAGGAGTCTGGAAGTCTCGCCAGATTATGAAGAAAACATCCGCCATAATTTACTTTTTACGATGTGTGTGTGTGTATATGCATCAGGAAGAAGATAATTGGTTTCTGGTTATTTATTGGACTCATTATGCTGCTCGTTGTCACGTGAGAGTGGCAATTCCACGGCGTTTCCACATATCCTGCAGGACTATGATTTGAACAGGTGACCGTGATGAGCCACGACATGTAGGACCCATGCTGTTGCTGCTTCGATTGCAATTTCTGTGAAGTTGGTGATAGCATGATATGGGAGGGGAAGTAATTAAGTTGCAATGGGGGAATGGGAAGGGGATTCAAGCCTTAGTGTATGGAGGGAGGTTGAGGACTTGATGTTTGGAAGGGAGGTTGATGACTTGGCGTGTGTGTGTGTGTGTGTGTGTGTGTGTGTGTGTGTGTGTGTGTGTGTGTGTGTGTGTGTGTGTGTGTGTGTGTGTGTGTGTGTGTGTGTGTGTGTGTGTGTGTGTGTGTGTGTGTGTGTGGGGGGGGACTAGTTGAGGGCTTGAAGTAACATTTTACACTGCCTGGATGTTCCACTTGTCCCTGCTAGTACTACATAGTAGACCATCAAATATCGTGAGGGTTCGGTTCCTGGAAATGATAGTTAAAACCATGATCGTGGAAAGAAAGGGCCAATGGGGAAAGAGAGGTAAGGTTCCTGGACATCGAGGAAATATCGAGGAAAGTAGGTGGCAGCTACAAATGAACATATCACAATTGAAACTACAAGGGTACTCGTTAGAGTGCGTCCCTCCGCCCCGTAATGCCTGATCCACGAGAACATATCTGGTCCATTACATTTTTGAGAAATTGTGCTACATCTTGTTTTTGAGCCCCATCTCTCAAGGGTGAAGAATCACTTTAAAAATTCAGGTAGTCGGATCTGGATCCAGATCTTCACCAAAATCTAACCAGTTCGTCCTTGTCACACATCAAACCTGTCCACACAATTTCTAACGGATCCGTCCGCAACTTTTTGAGATATCCGATACACAAACAAACAAACAAACAAACAGAAAGGGGTCAAAACATCACCTCCACCTTCTGTGGCGGAGGTAATAAACATGTAATATACAATAACTTTTCCGAGAGTATCTCGGGCGTGATGCTACAGCCAACAAGATCAACAGCCTCCATGATGATGCTATTGACAAGTTTCATTTCTGGTGTTTCAGCGTCCTGTGGGCCAAGTTTGTGTCACGTTCGCTGCATTCTTGCCAACCATGGCCCCCAGCCACAACAGCAGCTGTCCCCATCAAATGCAAATGTGGAAATGAACACCTTTGAGAATACTTCAGTGTGAGCACCTACGTAACTATTTAGATATTATACTTAGTATATACCCAGGTGATAAAGAGAATAAATATAATTTTGAAAAATATCCACCCTATTATCAAATGACTGACCAAATACAGCACTGGAGTATCAGGGGGAACACACAGACGAAGATGGAGACATGACGAGGAACCTGGATATGGTTCAGGTTTCGGCTGCTACTCCCCTACCCTCAAACCTATCCAGGTGCAGCCAAGTGAACCCTACAAAAACTATGTGCAAGATTCACCACTCTATAGACAAAGAAAAAGAAAGAAAGAGAGATGGAGAACAGAAAGAAAGAAAGAGAGATGGAGAACAGAAAGAATGAAAGAGAGAGATGGAGGGCAAAAGAAAGAAAGAGATATGGAGAACAGAAAAAAACACAAACACTACATACCAACAGAAAGTATACAAACCATACACCAACACAAAGCACCCCCCCCTCCCCACCCACACCACTCACACCACTCATTCCTAAATACTTCTTACCTTACCTCCAAAGAATGTGTACAAGAATCCACCAGCACACACATCAATACACAGGCCCTCCATTTAAGATGAAGATCCATTTCAGGTAAACACTGATGACACACCTCCAGTTTAATTAATTAATTATAATTTTATATATACATATATATATATATATATATATATATATATATATATATATATATATATATATATATATTACCCATTATTTCTTATTATTATTTCACACAACTGACAATGCTACAGAAACCTGTTTACACGAAAACCAACCAAACGTAAACAAGAGATTACAATGACATCTAAAAACCTTCTCACATAACCGAATGAAACTCTTAGCACAATAACCCCTCTCGAGCATGATGGAATACATTTTCTCAGCCTCAACAAAAAAAAAAACACAAAATCATCCTCAACAGAACAAATGCTCGCAAATCTAATAAGCTGTATATATCAGAAGCAAAATGACAGACCCGAGCGATTTTCTTTTTTCGTTAGATGTTTCAAAACGGTGAATATCCTGATTACGTGCCCAAGCGATGAAACCTTTCTAAGTTATGAGAAATTAGAGCAGGAACTAAGCAAGAAGCAAGGGGTCTTGAAACAATCGAAATTGAGCAAAATATTACCCCATTTCTTGTGATTGACTCACAATGGCTCAAGAAAACGAGAACAGCACCTCTCCGAGGATTCACTGACAATGGTGAACACATCGCACAAACCAATAGCCCAGCAAAAACTCAACATCGTAGAGAGGACGCTCGGTGAAATAGCAAATTATTTTCTGGTCATTGCTCGTAACACTATTGTCCGAGTGTCAACTTCTGTAGACCATAATATGGCAAGTCATCTGCTTGCATTTCGGTTTTCAGTCAACCGGCACCTATTTCCTGGACTTTCCGATGTCCACTTAGAACCGGAAGAGTGCCGGGAGGACCTGTATCAGCGCTTGATAGCTTTTATTGATGACAACTTGTTATGCTGTGACGGAGGCATCTCTCACCACGAAGAAGTTCTGGAGGATAACGCGGAGCTCAATCCATCCCTCAAAAATGTTGTCATCCTCAGCTGGCTTCGAACGATCCATCCTGGCCTTAAGGCCAGGTCACACCTTGACGTTTTAGCCAACGTATGCCGATTTTTGAATTTTTTTTCTAAAACGCTGGCACACATTGAATACGTTATGGGTAAGTTTTGATAACATTGAGATCACACTGAAAAACACTGCCATACGTCGTTGTACGCTGGCTTTAAACGTTGTACTTTTTGGTTGTCCTCAAATTTTTTCATGCTTGAAATTTCACGACGTATGCCGGCGTATGACTCACATGTTCCGCTACGCTGGCCACAAGTTGTATGCACGGTCTGCGATCGTTGACAGACCTCAACACATGCTACTTGTAAGTTAATCATAAGTTGAGACACGCCGAGGTAATGTTTAGCGTACCTGAAACTTATTTCTAACCTATGATTAACGTGTTGTTGGCACGTTACGCGATCGTTGCCACACATCGACAGACGTTACTTTTAAGTTACTCATAGGCTGAAAGACGTCGGTATAATGGATCGTCCTTGCGTCAGCATCCACGGCCACGGCCTGGACACTTATTTGCAGCATTCTTCAAACTTTTCTTCGGCATGACGAGGATGTTCACACTTCGATGTCTAGCTTGGCTATGATTCCAATTGTCCATCGGCAGCGTCTATTTAAAATAGTCGAGTTTGAGCGTTTTAACACGTTCAGAAGAAACGCTTCAAATTTCAAAACCCCAGCGTCAAAAAACAAAGGCGAGTGACAGCAATTTAAATCGTTCATTGTAAACAATGAAAATAGCTGAGTGGTACCGTTTAAAAGTCGTTGAGTGTAAAAAAAATCCAATTGTTGAGCGCAAGCGTCTACTTTCAATAGTGGAGATGCAGCCATTTAAATCGTTGAGTGGCAGCTTATGAATAGCAAACCCTACGTCACCGGCAAAGATAAACTGCCACACGATATGGATAAGTTAGGCTATCGTTGGGCATAGTTTGTGAACGCCGGCTTCACGATAATTATTCGTTGGTATATCGTATCTATAAGTAATCAAAGCGCTCTATGCACATTATTAGTTCATTGTGCATTTGTCCAACCCGTTATGAATAGACCTAAATCGTAAAAACAAGCTATAGCTCATTGTTGAAAAAGCCCCATAAAAAATTAGCCGAGAAGAACTTCGAACAATGGTGAAAAGATGTCTCCTACCCGTGGACACGCGGACGCAAGGACGATCCATCATAACCCACACCCTCCCCCTCACACTCACCTACTACTGCCAACATGAACAAACTACTACTAATACTACTACTAATACTAATACTGATACTGATACTGATACTGATACTGTTACTGCTGACATGTACATCGACTCAAAAAGGACTCGAAAACACTGTTGGGTTCCCCTTTTATGAGCAGCATTTTTATATACCAATTCCCAAAACCGCTGGGAACACGTCTTTATATGGCAGTTGTAAGCAAGAAACACGTTCATTTATTTTTTTTTGTCGACCGGAAGACGTCATTGGAATACGTCTACATAAGGCCCGGTCACACCTTGACGTTTTAGCCAGCGATGGCAACGTATTAAAATGTATCTATAACGCTGGCTTACGTTGAACTTTTGATGTTTTTTTTTAAAGATTCGGATGTATTCATAGCGACTTGGTCTTATGTATAACGCATTGGTAATGGACACAGAACGTTTCGTTGTGTTATAGATAACTTATACCAACGAATGCTGAACCTGTTGTCGGCCTACACAACCGATTCCCAACGATAGTCTAACTTAGGCATAGCGCGTTGCACGCATCGCCGACTATGTCGTGACGTAGCCTATTAAAAGGCTGACGCACAACGATTCGAATCATAACTGCCGTAGAAATGGAAGTGTCAACATCGCGGTCACACCTTGGCGATCTTGCCAGCGTATGCCGACCTAAGAAAAATGTGTCTAAAACGTTGGGGCACGTCAAATACGGTATGAGTAAGTTTGGTATACGTGAGTACAACGCTAAAGTACGCTATCATACGTCGTAGTAAGTAGAGGACGTCAAGAAATTTTAAACATGTTCAAAATTTAACGACGTACTCGGCGTATGACACACGTTCCGCATGTGATGGGGATAAGTTTTACACACGATACGTGGACGCTTACACACGTCCACAAAGGCTACTTATAAGCTACTCATAAGTCGAAACACGTCGCGGTAATGTCTTTTTTACGCAAAACTTATTTCTAACTTATGTTTGACGTGCTTTGAACCAATTCTTTACGTAGTCCCAACACACATCGACGTATGTAGACGTATTCCAATGACGTCTTTCGGTCGACAAAAAAAAAAATGAATATGTTTCTAGGTTACAACTGCCATATAAAGTCGTGTTCCCAGCGGTTTTGGGAATTGGTATATAAAAATGCTGCTCATAAAAGGGGAACCCAACAGTGTTTTCGAGTCCTTTTTGAGTCGATGTACATGTCAGCAGTAACAGTATCAGTATCAGTATCAGTATTAGTATTAGTAGTAGTATTAGTAGTAGTTTGTTCATGTTGGCAGTCGTAGGTGAGTGTGAGGGGGAGGGTGTGGGTTATGATGGATCCTCCTTGCATCCGCGTGTCCACGGGTAGGAGACATCTTTTCACCATTGTTCGAAGTTCTTCGTGGCTAATTTTTTATGGGGCTTTTTCAACAATGAGCTATAGCTTGTTTTTACGATTTAGGTCTATTCATAACGGGTTGGACAAATGCACAATGAACTAATAATGTGCATAGAGCGCTTTGATGACTTATAGATACGATATACCAACGAATAATTATCGTGAAGCCGGCGTTCACAAACTATGCCCAACGATAGCCTAACTTATCCATATCTTGCGGCAGTTTATCTTTGCCGGTGACGTAGGGTTTGCTATTCATAAGCTGCCACTCAACGATTTAAATGGCTGCATCTCCACTATTGAAAGTAGACGCTTGCGCTCAACAATTGGATTTTTTTTACACTCAACGACTTTTAAACGGTACCACTCAGCTATTTTCATTGTTTACAATGAACGATTTAAATTGCTGTCACTCGCCTTTGTTTTTTGACTCTGGGGTTTGGAAATTTGAAGCGTTTCTTCTGAACGTGTTAAAACGCTCAAACTCGACTATTTTAAATAGACGCTGCCGATGGACAATTGGAATCATAGCCAAGCTAGACATCGAAGTGTGAACATCCTCGTCATGCCGAAGAAAAGTTTGAAGAATGCTGCAAATAAGTGTCCTGGCCGTGGCCGTGGACGCTGACGCAAGGACGATCCATTATACCGACGTCTTTCAGCCTATGAGTAACTTAAAAGTAACGTCTGTCAACGTGTGGCAACGATCGCGTAACGTGGCAACAACACATTAATCATAGGTTTGAAATAAGTTTCGGGAATGCTAAACATTACCTCGGCGTGTCTCAACTTATGATTAACTTACAAGTAGCATGTGTTGAGGTCTGTCAACGATCGCAGACCGTGCATACAACTTGTGGCCAGCGTAGCGGAACGTGTGAGTCATCCGCCGGCATACGTCGTGAAATTTCAAGCATGAAAAAATTTGAGGACAATCAAAAAGTACAACGTTTAAAGCCAACGTACAATGACGTATGGCAGTGTTTTTCAGCGTGCTCTCAATGTTATCAAAACTTACCCATAACGTATTCAATGTGTGCCAGCGTTTTAGAAAAAAAATTCTAAAATCGGCATACGTTGGCTAAAACGTCAAGGTGTGACCTGGCCTTTAGAAATAAGTTTCGCGTAAAAAAGACATTACCGCGACGTGTTTCGACTTATGAGTAGCTTATAAGTAGCCTTTGTGGACGTGTGTAAGTGTCCACATATCGTGTGTAAAACTTATCCCCATCGCATGCGGAACGTGTGTCATACGCCGAGTACGTCCAAAAATTTTGCACATGTTTAAAATTTCTTGACGTACTCTACTTACTACGATGTATGATAGCGCACTTTAGCGTTGTACTCACGTATACCAAACTTACTCATACCGTATTTGACGTGCCCCAACGTTTTAGACACATTTTTTTTAGGTCGGCATACGCTGGCAAGATCGCCAAGGTGTGACCGTGATGTTGACACTTCCATTTCTACGGCAGTTATGATTCGAATCGTTGTGCGTCAGCCTTTTCATAGGCTACGTCACGACATCGTCGGCGATGCGTGCAATGCGCTATGCCTAAGTTAGACTATCGTTGGGCATTGGTTGTGTAGGCCGACAACAGGTTCAGCATTCGTTGGTATAAGTTATCTATAACACAACGAAACGTTCTGTGTCCATTACCAATGTGTTATACATAAGACCAAGTCGCTATGAATACGTCCGAATCTTTAAAACAAAACATCAAAAGTTCAACGTAAGCCAGCGTTTTACATATATTTTTATACGTTGCCATCGCTGGCTAAAACGTCAAGGTGTGACCGGGCCTTTACCTAAAATGGTCAAACAACACGATGAAACTGTACTGCTATCCCGTACACCAGCGCCAATTAAATCGGAAATTTCCCAGGCCCTTCCATCTTTGCTCGACAAAATATGCACATGTGAAGACGCAAAAGTCATGCGTGCTTCCACATCCCACATGTCTGGTCTCCACCAAAACCCCATTTTCCCACCACCAACACCAAAATATAAGCCATCAGAGCGCCAACAAAAATCCTGCCCATTATGCTGCCGAGCGGGATGTGCAGACCACCATTTTCAGCGAGTGCAAATTCCGTTCTGAAAAGGACCATAAATATATAGCCAAGATGTATATTTATGTATGACTCTAACAACGATGTGGAGGAGGAAGAAGGCCCCTCCATCAAATTTTCAGATAACTATGACAAGCTGTCCACCGTTGCGTATATAATTCAGGTACACCAGTCACCTTACTTGGACACATTTTATGGTCACCACACTATCCATACCATGATTGACAGTAGTGCCACCGGAAACATGATATGCCTATCAACCGACAAATGTCTGGGACTCCCCATAGAGATGAGTTCCCAATCAGCACACCAGGCCGGTGACTCCTCTCGACTCACAGTATTTAACGACGTCACTTTTGTCATGACCCATAAAGATCGGCCATTTACCTTCAGAGGCATCGTCATTGAGAACCTAGGTGTTCATGTCTTGGCAGGAACACCTTTCATGGAACTGAATTACATTTCGGTTCACCCATCTGAATGCAACATTTCACTCAAAGACGGGTATATTTAACAATATGCTTCAGCTGGCAGCTTCCTCGCTCAACATTAGGTCCCTTGAACACTTTTTCCAAATCCATTCTGTCTTCATTCCTTCAGACATCACCGTCGAGACACCTACCATTACGCAACCCAACTCCAAGAAAGCAGCTCCAAACCCCCTACTCTGCTGGTGTCTGCCTCAACAAAGACAATAATTTTCCTCCGGATATTAGACACAAATTTCAGGCTCTTCTCCAAGAGTATGATAGCATCTTTGACCCGAAGCCCAAAGGTTAAAACCTTGCTTTTGGACCACTCCAATGTGTGGTTAACATGGGAACCTTCCAGCCCCCTCACCAAAATCATCGCTTGCCTTTATGCTCATGTGACAACCTAGTAGAACTGTAACATGAGTTTGATGAGCTGGAAGTCTGCCAACTTGCAGGCTCTGCTAATATTCCCTCAGATTTTGCAAGCCGGAATGCCTCTGATTGTAACAATCCTCACTGTCAAGTTTGTTCATTTGTTGAGCAGACGGAAAACTCGTCCATCATTCCTCCATCCAAGACATTCTCACTGGTAAAACCGAGTTGCCTTTCACAAGCCGTTCAAATTGGTTAGCTCTGCCATCTGAGTGCACAGATCTATGCTGAACGCATGCTAATCTCAAACAATGTACAGTATGAAACCTTCAAAGACCTTCAAAGAAGCTGACCAATATCAAAGATGTGAAAAGGTACTTTAATTCAGCCACTCTATCAAAAGATGGAATGTTTGTTGTCTGATATCATGACCCCTTCCAACCAACCCACAAATGCATCATTATCCCATGTCTGGTCCTGGACAGCCTTAGAACGGCTCTCCATATCAAGCTTGACCACCCGTCTTGCCATCAGCTCAAGAAAGTAATGCATCGCAATTTCCTTGCCCTTGATATGAATGTCATTCAACCATGAAACCATCAGTTGCCAACAATGCACATCCCTGCGAAAGATCACTCAATGCACCCTCCCTCAAAAGATTGATGATCCTCCTGAGACAATTGGTGTGACTTTTGGAGCAGATGTTCTAAAGCATGAGCATCAGATGATCTGCGTCTTGCATGAGTGCATGACCGCCAACACCCATATCTCTCTCATCGACAACGAACATTGTGACACCTTGTATGATGCTGTACCTCGTCTCATTGCTGGATTTTGACCCGTGGATGGACCATCGGCTGTCATCCGGACTGATCCCACACCTGCATTCAAGTCTCTCACTAATGAGAGGCTTCTGCAAGATCACTGCATCTCCATTGAACGTGGTTGCACCAAAAATCTCAACAAGAATCCTGTCACCAAGAAAGCTATACAGGAATTGGAAACCAAACCATTACACCAAGACCCATTAGGAGGCACAGTCTCACCTCTCCAGCTTTCCATAGCCACTGTCCAATTAAACTCGCATATCAGATCCCGTGGTTTATCAGCATCCATGGGAAATATGGAATCAATGTGCTCAATTTACTAACCACTAGATCTCAGTCCTAGATCAGAACCTTATTAGAAAGCAGGATGCCCAATGCACCAATAACCATGCTTATAGTGAAAAGTCAAAGTTCCCATTCGGTACTCACCCTGCCACACCTGCAGTTGATGTTGGAGACCTCGTATATGCACTTGCACTCAGATGGATCTAAATTTCGAGCATGCGATCATTACCTAGTGATGTCTGTGGATGGGAACTGGTGCGATATCTGAAAGTTTGTGGCTCCCTCCTCTGGCATTCATGCTATCATGTACGACAATCCGAGTGTTACAAGGTACCTGTGTGGACTACACCCATCAGCTCAAGTCCACACAAAGGCTCCTGGGAAAATTCTTCCTGCGATTAAGATGAACCGGCTCTGCCATGAACTACCGCTCCCTATCCACCTCACATATCTCCTTTCCTCTCAACCCCAGCTCAACCTATTCCACCACCGATATCTACCCCAGCTGTACTGTCATCTATCCTGGATCATCTCTGTGATTTCCCAGTTCAACACCACAGTGATGATAACACGACACCTGTGTCACCACCTGTTCAGCAGTCACGACATCAACGTTCACCCACCCACCACCGAAACACCTGACTGAATATATTCTTGATATATGTGGTATCATACGTGGTTAAGTGTGGAATAATAACCCCTAAGTTTTAGACGACAGTCTATCCGATGATATTACTTTTTCCTTTTCCAGAATAAACCCTATAAGTTTGTTGCGAGTTGTGTTTAAATGCCACAGATAGTATGTACTTGTCTTAAACCACTGTCCTACAATCCTTGAGAGAATTTTTGAGAAAAGAAAGTGGCCACGCCAGTATCGATGCTGTTGTTGTCGTTGTTTTTGTAAGAACATGAGTCACTTGAGAATGCCCCTTGCTTATGTAGTTTCCCTTTTTTCTGCTCCTCTTCCATTGGGCTGATATGATGTGATGACGAGCGCCGCTGAATATAGCTCAATCAGCTCTGAGAAATGACGTCTTGTGTTTGGTTTGATAGTCCGATAAATACGATGAGGTACAACCACACTAACTGGTGCAGTGACAACTGTTCAGATTAGCCGAACATGTGAAAAGTTCAACAGATGATTGAATCCAATTTGTATGCAAACACGAAGACAACAAATCAAAGAAGGCATTCCTAATCCACCCAGCAAAAAAAATTCTGAAACAGCAACAAATACAGCCCCAAAAATTGCAAAAAAAGACGAAAGAAAAATATAAAATGAAATATCAACAGATATAGATGGGAACAACTGGGAAAATGACAAAAGAGCAGGAAGGTATTTGGAAGAGTTAAAGAGTTAGGTAAAAAACAAAAAAGGTGAAAAAAAGAGTTGGACGAATTGGGAATAGACAAAGAAGGGTCATTGGAATGGCTAAGAAGAGGTCAGCTCAACTCAGATGGAGAACAAATCATTATTTATGACTAAGACCAAGGACACTATATCAATGGCTTCAAGAAAATGTCGGGACTGAGTCAATCGGACAAGTGCAGGTTATGGAAGGTAGAAACAGAAAGCACGAGCCACCTCCGATCGGGATATGAAAAACTCATGTCAGAACAATGGGACATTGAAAGGCACAGCAAGATATGTTGGGTAATCCACTGGCACATCTGAAAAGACTCAATATCCCAATTTCAGAAAACTCATGGAAACACAAACCAAAAGCAATCATTGAAAACAAAGACATAATGCTTATGTATGACCTGATGATCCCATCCAGCATGAACATAGAAAACAAATCACTGCCACCAGACATTGTACTCAGATACAAGAAGGAAAATAAGGCATTGTTAATTAAGGTTTCAGTATCCAGTGATTTTGGACTGAACGATGCAGAAATCAAAAAATGACCAAATATCAAGACCTCAAAAATGAAGTGAAAATATCCTGGAAGCTGAAGCATGCCAGAATTGTGCCAGTGATTATTGGACGAACGAGAATTATGATGAAGAACCTCAAGGAGATCTTAAAACCATCCCTGGGAATATTACTGAAAATGAACTGCAGTTGGAAGCTTTCCAGGGCTTGGTGACGATCCTCAAAAGATTCCTCAGAACAAAACTCTGACAACAAGACAACTTCACAAATTGGTCCATCAATCATGATGCCCCTAAACGAAATGGAGGGGATACTTCGAGACCTGGGAAGACTCCGTTTCATCTCCTGAAATCCGCATATGGGGATGACAACCAACGACACACACACACACACACACACACACACACACACACACACACACACACACACACACACACACACACACACACACACACACACACACACACACACAGTTATGAAACCCTGAGTTCCGTTATGCGGTGGATGGGCTAATAATAAAAGATGCCACCGACATCGTATAAATGTTCACCCATTCACATGGACGAGTTATTTGCTAAAGAAACAAATTGGCCTTTTATTGAAAGAAAAAGCCACAGCCATTTCAGAAATTACACTATGTACTGCTATTACCAATTTTGTAACAAACAGGAAAGAGGAGATTTGGTGTCAGGTGATGTTGATCGATGACTCACGAACATCTTCACACGTCGATGTGGATTCCACCCACAGCATCTCTCCCATGATGCAGAGAAAATAGTTTCCTTGATTGTTCACAATAGTTCTTACAAATGCATTTCCGATGTATTTCTCACGAGATCTGATGAGAATGTGATGAGCATAAAATCATTATTAGATTTGCATGAAGGACATGAAACTGTTATCATGTCTGAAGTTGTGTCACTAAATGACAACAAAATATCTTTGCTCATATTTTGTCTTGATTCCACTTGATCAGGAAACCATTACTTGTTTTTCCTGCTCCAGCTCAGATTATTTTTTTACGTATTGTCCAACATGACTATCTTGGTGACTTAGAGACCGGTGAAGTTGTTTCGTGATATTGCATTGTGATGTTGGATGTAATCATGTATTTCAGTTACCGTGCCATTTGATAACATCTCAAGCTGCTGGAATATTGGTCCCGAGCATTGTTCTCTTTGCTGCTCGATGACATCCTCGCTGTTAAACCTGATGCTGGATGGCATCCTTGAGCTCCACCCTTCACCGCTGCTTCGTAGCATCTAACATGTCATCTACTGAACTTATCCTGCTGATCCTTTTTATGGTAGTCCTACAGCTTGTCTTATTCCGCTCTATCATCAGAGACTACCTGTCAGATTTCTTATTACCTCCACCACCGAAGGTGAAGGAGATTATGTTTTCACCCATCTGTCTGTCTGTCTGTCTGTTTGTTTGTGTGCCGGATATCTCAAAAAGTTGTGGACGGATTCAGATGAAATTTTGTGGACAGGTTGGGTGTGTGACAAGGACGAACTGATTAGATTTTGTGAAGATCCGAATCCGGATCCAGACACGAGATTTATTAAATTTTCAAGCAATTCTTCACCATTGAGAGATTGGACTAAAAACGATGTATTTATTGGGCCAGATATGTTCTCTTGGATCAGGCATTGCACGGCGGAGGTAGGCGCTCCACCGAATGTCCTTCTCGTTTAGCTTTTGTGGCTCGTTTTCCACAATAGGAGCCGAGTGGTTCATTTTTCAAATATTTACCCTCTACAGGACTTTTATTTATCTTGGTAACATTAAGTCATCCATCCATTTGTCTGATCTCTTGTTGACTTTTAAAAGTCTTGTTTGCATTGCATGTTTAACTAGATTCAATCCAGTTCATTGCTCTGATTTCTAATGCTGGTCTCACATTTGAGAAAGTTCACCTTGATAACCTTCGGCATAAGAATCTAATTTGTTTCAGAAAACCCAAGGCTTGAGCTAACTGTAGCAAATCCAGAGATTAATGATGGGCTAATTCAAGGCTCAAAAGATATCCACATGCTGGTTTGCCCAGAACAATCGTACAAGGCTGCTGATATTGATTTTCAGGTGTAGTGGAAAGTTAAGCCTGAAGCACAATCAAAAAACTGCTCATTATTCTTAATGGATCAACACCAGCTGACTCCATTTTCCCCTCAAATATCGTTCTTGCTGATTCTATTTTGTCTCAAAAGATTGCTTACCATACTTCCCATCCCTTTTGGTGTTCAAATAAACTTCCAAACTGAGTTGCATCATCTTTTTTTTTTGGGGGGGGGGGGGAAATCACATTTCACATATATATGACACATGTAGATGGAAAGGGAGAGGGACGTGAAGGGTTGACACACCAACAATGGGTCAGCGGTCAGAGGGGAAATAAAACGAGCAAAGATGTGCTGAGAGTGCGATGACCGTCTCATCAAATCACAAGAGAAATCCATGTACATTGTCAGGACCGGTGGGTAACTTGGGTACAGATGGGTGATTGTGTACATGTGTAGTGATTGTGATGTCTGTGAAAAGGTCTCATCAAAAGGTTAATGTGCTCTCGGTGTTTGTTCATTCCTCACCCAACAACCCCTTCATCCACTCCCCTTTCAGTCCGGTGGTGATGGGCGTGTGGAACATTTGGGATTTTCACACATGTGCCACTTGTAAATGTTTTGGAAATTGGAATGAAAAAAGGAAAATGCATGGTGGCAAGGGTTGCACTCGCCACGATCCTGCTAAATCCCAGCCACCGTATCCCAGCATGAAAAACACACACACACACACACACACACACACACACACACACACACACACACACACACACACACACACACACACACACACACACACACACATACACACACGTGTATGCTCAAATAGTCCACCTCCCCACACACAACACCCCCATATTAACCCCATTATTTTTTATTTTTGCGATACAAACATCCATGTTTCTTTCTGATAGACATGACATACCTGGAAGCATGCAAGGAGCTTTACGCTGAACTGTCACTGATGTACCTACCTTTGTACTTTCTTTATGGGGTGAGCAAAACTGAACACATGATTCAAAATGTACAGTAATCAGATTCTTATGCAAAGTAAAGACAACTTTTATCAGACTTAACCTCCACCCACGCCAATCCCCAAGGTATCGAGAATCACTTTGTTTGATGTCTCACTGCCTGACTGCACTGACTGTGGGGGCATGGTGTACTATGATTGTTAAATACTCCACCTGGCTATAATCTCTGCACAATCAACCCATTCTATTCATATATATATATATATATATATATATATATATATATATATATATATATATATATATATATATATATATATATATATATATATATATATATATATGAATCTCTGTCTCTTCTTTTTTATACACCAAGTCAAGGCTTGCATAAGAGCTGAAACAGAAACGTACAAACAAATTAACTGGTATATTTTCCCCCCTCCATCCCCTCCCTTACCTCAAATGGCCACACTGCTGATACTGCACGTGTAAAGGCTGAATGCCTGAATGCTTTCTGTACCCACCTTAACCAGTCGCACCAGCTGTCCTGAGACTCTGTGTCCTTTTCTCCTGACAAGGTGGAGAGCTTGCTGTCAAACATCGAATCAGATTCTGCAACCGGTCCAGATGGCATCAGCCCACAGACCAATCAGCCTTCTCCCAATCATCAGCAAGGTTATGGAATCCATCATCGCTTCAGACATTAAATCCTTCCTCTTCTCCAATGGCTTGATTTCCGATCATCAATTTGGTTTCAGACGAGGTAACTCTACCCTGGATATGCTGCTTCTGTTCTCCCAACAATGGGTGGAGGTCCTCAATGCCGGACATTAAATCAGAGCCGTATCCCTGGACATATCACGTGCTTTTGACACAGTCTGGCACCCTGCACTACTCACTAAAGTCTCTTCCGATGATATCCAAGGCCATCTCCACTCATGGCTCGTAGACTTCCTCTCCTGTAGCAGTCAATGTGTGGCCCTAAATGGAGTTCTTTCATCCCCTCTTTCTATCCAGACTGGAATTCCTCAAGGCTGTGTTCTGGGCGCTGTTCTTTTTGTGATTTTCATCAATGATCTCTCCGATTCTCTGGAAAATCCTCTTTATCTCTTTGCTGATGACTTCACCCTCTGCCATACCATTTGTCATCCCTCAGACTGGCAAGCAGCAGCTTCTTCGCTCACTGCAGATCTGGGTAAAATCACAAACTGGTCCAACACGTGGAACATGTCTTTCAATCCGGACTAATCTCACACTCTCACTATGTCTCTCCGAAAGGATCGTTTGGACCCCACCCCTATCTTTTTCCTCAAGAATCCTCTGGAAGAAGTCCTTTCTTTCAAGCTTCTGGGTCTCACTATCTGCCATCATCTTTCCTGGGAAAGCCATATTTCCAACTGGGCCTCCAAAGCCAGTCGCCGACTGGGAATCCTCCATCATGCAAAGTACTTACTCGGACAATCTGAGCTCCTGACCACATACCAAGCTTTTGTCTGCAGCCTGATGGAGTACTGCTCTCCCCCCTGGGCTGCTGTTCCTGCCTCCCACCTTTTGCGGCTTCACGCTGTGGAAACCAAGGCATTTCGGATCACTGGTATCTCCCACGATGAGGCTGTCTTTGGGCCTCTCAATCTCTCACTGCAGGCAGGTCAGTGGTCTTTCTGTCTTCTCCCGTCTCCTCTCCGGTTTCCCCCCCCCCTGCTCTGTCTGTGATTTGTCCCCACCACATTTCCACAGGGTGTTCAAGGTCCGCCACAAACCCCCTTCTTGTGAAAGTGACAAAATCACAAATCACTGCTCACCTTCACTCTTTCATTCCTCTATTTCCCCACCTCTGGCATAAACTGCCACACTCTGTTCAATCCCATTTTTCCCTCCAGGCCTTTAAAACAGCTGTTCAGCACCACCTCTTATCATCCCCCATCCAAATCCTCGATCTTGTATACTCCCGTCTATCCACCCCAAACCTACTACCATCAAATTCTATGCTTTCCTTCCTGAAAGTCCCTGTAATGTCCATCCTCTATTCCCCATGTTCCCTGCCCCATCCCTCTCCCTTCCACAGATTTCCTAATGTCTCTGTTCCCCACTATTTTGTCCTTCCCACTCCCACCCCTCCTGTCTCATGCCCCCCTTGCTGTGCGTTGTGTGTTAGCTCTCATACGAGCCTTGACAAGGTATACAAAAAAAGCCATAAAACAAAAACAAACAAAAAAAACAATGGCCTGGAGAGGAAGAGAATGGGATATAATGAGCGAGTGTGGATGAGATCGGGAATGTGCATGGGTCATCGAATGAGGTGGTGCGATTTGCAGTTGATTTTGAAGATTGAAGTGAGGAGAACAAGACAATGGACACAAGGAGATTATTCCACAATTGGAAGAATAACGGTTCAAATGATTGCAGGTGGGCAACCAGTCTGGACTTATGGAGGATGACAAGAAGAGGATTTCTAAAGGAGCGCAGGTGACTTGGGATAGCTTGTGGAGGGCAGAGGTCAGAGAGGGCAGGAGGACAAAGCCAGAGCAACTTCCCACCGGCGGGAGAGTGACAGTTATTAGGATTCCAATAGTGCGGAGGGCCTTGTTTTCGACCACCTCAAGAGGAGCCAAATGGGAAGCATTTATGTAAATAAACCCAAAACGGATGTAATACAGTACTCCAACAATTTTCCACTCCAATCCCTTACATTCCCTGCTTACTCTTCCTCTTTGCTTCCATTATTGAGACATTTCTCTGCAATCCTTCAACACCTGTGTATGTACTCTACCCAGTCCTGTTTTTTTTGTTTCTGAGGTCAAACTTCTTAATTACCTCCTCACCTCCATACCCACTACAGTGGGTATGCAGTGCCTATCTTTTCATCCTCTAAGTGCCTATCTTTTCCTCCAATGTCGACAGTTGTTGGTTGTGACTGGCTTCCCGCCTTTTCTTTCCTTTGCAAATAAACTCATTTGAAATGACTTTATATCTGCCATCCCACTTTATGGCCATTCTTTAATATCACTGCACCATCCCTAATTGGTTGTGTACCTTTCTCACCTTCTCATTTCCATGAATGGATTTATCCAAATCAGCTACCGTTCCAGACCCCCTTTCTCCCATGTATTCCTTGCTGTCATGTCTTTTCTTTTTTTCACCTGTCTTTTTACCTGCCTGCCGAATTTTTCAATTCTCATTTTGCCCAAAGGTGGGAATTTGTTCTTTCATTCCCTCACCTTCTTAGGAATTACATTGTTTTTGCACCGAATGTGGTTGCTTTGACCTCTTTCTCTCATCATGATGGTTTCGACAGCCTAAGTTTCTGCACATGATGTTCACTCCATCAAATGTTGGGATCAGAGGGTTAAAAATTTGCTATGTTTCATAATACACACAGATCTTCTGTTGTCATGTCACAAAATTGAAAATGATGCGAGGATGTTGCATGTTGCTCAACTCGTCTGGCTCGTTGTGAGCGAGGCCCAACTATAACAGCAGAGGGCGCTCCATGCACGCTAACTGTGATGTATTGTTGTGATTCTGCTTCTCCTCTTATCTCCTTAAGGGAACACCTATTTGTTATTTACATAGGTATGGCCAATTCTGGACCTCAACCACACCCTCCTCACACATAAGTCTCATACAGGCCTATTCCCTTCAAAATCTTCACCCAAAGTTATTTCCCTTCTTCCCTTCTGAAACAGCTGAACAGATCGAGGCGAAACTTTATACGTATGACCACCAATCCATGAGGAACAAAACGTTCACACATATGATGTCAGAGTTCACATGGTTTGGCAGCCATGTTGGATTTACCCTAAAAACCTATAAAAAGAAAATCTTCTTCTCCAGAATGGCTGCACAGATCGAGGGGAGACTTCACACAAATGTTCCCCAAGCCTTGGTGACGTCAGGGTATTCAAAAATGATAAATGATAGGTCACATGGTCTGGCAGCATATTGGATTGTGCAAAAATCTTTTTAAAAAAAACATTATTTCTCTTGAACCACTTCATCAAATCACATGAAACTTCAAAGTTATAATCTTGTAATGACGGGGAATATAGGTTTTAGATGTCATCCTGATCGGACACATGGTCTGTCAGCCAGAATCATTTGATTTTTTTTTTTTTGATCTGGGTTTTTTTGTTTTTTATTAAAATAATGCTCACTTGGCTGTGCCTCGATGGGCTTGAGGGTAGAGGAGGAGCAGCTGAAATGTGAATCCTATCAAGGTTCCTCCTGACGACTTCACCTTTGCTTTTTGCTTGTTTGGGTTCCTTCTGATTACACCAACGCAGGACTCATACCTCCTTGGACGTCCAATTGATTTGAATTTAATATATTTTAATCCCATTCTGAATCCAAATGAATAATAATAATAATAATAATAATAAACGTCATGGATCAGGGTCAGGTGTCCAATCAAAGTGGGACGTCTTGGTACCTGGTCATCACTGCCAGCAGTTATAAAGTGGAAGTTCGAGTTATGTCTCATTAATTACGTAACACACCTGTACACAAACAGCACACAAAATACACCCCACAAAACAAGTCCTGGCGAGGGTCTGCAATCTCTGATTGCTCTTTTTCTTGTTTTCCTTTTATAAAATGTTATTTTCTCAGTTTAGCCTCTCCACTCCCCCATGCACACATCATAAATGGATGTCCCCAAAGAGTAACATCATGAAGAGGGTTGAAAAAACGTATAATACATGACAACTTTACCTCCGCCAATGAAGGTGGACGGAGGTTACGGTTTCATCCCTGTTTGTTACTTCCGAAATCGAATATTCACAAGTATATTGGTTGGTCTGGTCTGTTATTCTGTCTGTCTCTCTGTCTCTGTGTCTGTGTGTCCGTTTGTCTGTCAATCGGCTACAGGTCACGATTTTACTCTGATCTTCATGATCAGGTTCATGAAACTGAACCACCTGGTAGAGGTAGTCACAAGCTAGAAACCTATTGTTTTTGAGGGCTATTGGTCAAATGTCAAGGTCACATAAATAGTCAATCGGATGGGAATTGGTCCCTTGGTCCTTAAAAGGACAGTTTAGACATGTAGACCTTTCGACCCGTTGGACCCATTTAGACGCACACCACGCAAGTATCTATAGTCTTATTGAAATAGACAGACTATACGTTTTTTCAGCAAATAATGCGCAATCTCCACCCAACCAGAGGGTGGGTACTCTGCTCGTTTTAACATAATTTGCATATTGAGTTACCAAATTGGTTTGCCAATCCAAACCTGAAAGCCCATTGTTTGAGGTCAAAAGTCAAGATCACATAAAATCATCAATTTCCATCATATTGACTTGAAATTTCAACAAAATATGCATATTTAGTCACGGAATTGGTTCAGTAATCAAAAGCTAAATTTTGAGGAACAAAGGGCAAGGTCACAGCGACTGATTTCGCAAGTTCCGATCCATAACCACTTCTTTGTGTGTTTGTTAGTTTGTCTGTGAGCAGGATATCTCAAAAAGTTATGGACCGATTGGGATGAAATTTCGTGGACAGGTTGGGTGTGTGACAAGAACGAATGGATTAGATTTTAGTGAAGATCCAGTTTCAGATCCGGATATGAGAATTCTTTTAGTGATTCTTCACCATTGAGAGATAAAGCCAAAAGGATATATGGCACACTGTCTTAAAATGTTAAGGACAAATTCGGACAAAACTTGGTGGACAGGTTGGGTGTGTGACAAGGACAAATTGATTCAATTTTGGTGAACATCTGGATCCGGATACAAAAATTGATGACAGTCGTATCCCGTTTTCGAAAAAAAATTTTTTGCAAATTACTGGTTCAATTTATGCCTGAGGGCGACAATCAATTCTTGATATTTGATGAGCACTGTCACAAAAAAATTGGTAGTTGTGAAAATCAGATTTCCAAAATGAAGGCACCACTTATGAGTACGCAAGGCAAGGCAAGGCTTACATTAGACATTTTCATAAATGGAATGAAACGCATCAATTAACCCATGTTTGAGGTCATTTTTTACTACAATGTTGGAAATAAAGCCAATAAAAAATTTAGAATCATACCCCTGTAATATCTGTTTGATAAAAATGTAAGGCCATTTAAAAATGCACGTTAACGTGAGGGAAGAAATTTAATCAAAAATCTCATGGGCACATTTCAAATGGAATTTTTGTCAATTATACATTTGATAGTATGTGCTGGCATGTTGGCCTGGGCTGGCACATGCGTGCACTCACCTCGAAGTGGTCAAGCCTGGGATCGAATAGCAACCCCGCTATAAACTGTCATCCTGGTGTTTCACAGGCAGGGTGGCCATTTTAGTTGTAAAAAAGAAAAAACAACCTGATGTTGAACACGTCCTCAACCATTTCTCGGACATGCATTTACCGGTGTTGTTCAAACTTGGCAAACAGATAACGAATGATGTATTACGAATGATGTATTAATGATGTAAACAGATAACGAATGATCTATTAATATATGCACGTCAATGATTTTCGAGATAAGATCCAAGATGGCCGAATGGTGGCCATTTTGTTACTTAAACGTGTCCCCAACCATTTCTCCAACATGCATTGTCCAATTTTGTTTAAACTTGACACAAACAAAGTACACGGCCATATACACGTGCACCTCACTTTATTTTGTGATCTGACAAAGATGGCTGACTGGTAGACTGGCAGCCATTTTAGTTGTGCATAAATATGTGCTTGCCCTTTAACTCCAAGCAGCAAAGTTACGAAAACAATGGGGGCTGAGACATGTCTTTTATACTTGTTAACCTGGAGAATGCATATGATCGAGTACCAAGAGCAGTTGTTGAAAGGGCTCTCAGAAGGCAACTCATGCCTGAAGAAATTACAGTGAAAGTTGTTCTGGAAATATAGGAAAAAATAATCAAGAACAATGATAAAGACGTTGGTGTGAGACAGGGAAATGTTTGACGTGAAGGTAAGATTACACCAATGATCAGTTTTTCCTCCTGCACTGTTCAATTTAAATAAAAGAACGATTTTAAAGGTTGTAGAAAAAAATTTTGGTTCTACTATTTTTTGCTACTAAACTACAGGTTCATTTTTCAATTCATGTTCTGATTCATGTTCAAAATATAACATTCAATTTAAAATCAAGTTGTTCCTTGATCATAAACTGACATTTGTAACGATGGACAGACAGACAGACAGAAGTAAACCAAATGCTTAATCTCTCTTTTCACTTCGCATGAACAGGGTAAAGAGATGTTTAAACAAAGCCACCCAATGCTCACCTGTTCATACATTTATCGTTTTTAAAAGACTAGTCTAATAATATTTTTTTATAAAGCATTGCAGTGAAGTCTGATCCAAATAATTTTAAAGCAATATATGTATTTGTATGTTGTAATCAGTAAACTAGTACACATATTAAATGAATGGCAAGCGTCTAGTATAAACAGGCGAGCATTGGGTGGCTTTGACACCATCTTAGGTTGAAATTTAATTTTTTCTTTTTTAAATCATTTGATAATTTCAACTTCACCTCACCAATAGTATACCCCAAAGGAACCTCCATACCAAATATCAGCATCCTCGTACACATATTAAATGAATGGCAAGCTTCTAAATAACTTGCACCAAAAACTTTAACATTGATGTGCTACAAAAAAGTTAAGTTCAAAACAGGTCAATAATTTAAGACATTTGTAATTATTTTTTAATTTCAACTTCACTACACCAATAATATATCCCAAAGGAACCTCCATGCCAAATATCACCATCCTAGTACACATATTAAATGAATGGCAAGCTTCTAAATAACTTGCACCAAAAACTTTAACGTTGATGTGCTACAAAAAAGTTAAGTTCAAAACAGGTCAAAAATTTCAAACATTTGAAATTATTTTTGAATTTCAACTTCACAACATCAATAAAATATCCTCCAAAGGAACCTCCATGACAAATATCAGCATCCTAGTACACATATTAAATGAATAGCAAGCTTCTAAATAACTTGCATCAAAAACTTTAACATTTTCACGCTGACGCTCACGCTGACGCTGGGGGTATCGCTATTGCTCTCTGTTCTTTGAACAAGCGAGCAAAAAATGTAAAAGTGTAACTCATAACACATCAACAAAAATAAAATTAAAGCTATGGTGAGTGGCGAAGAAGGAGAAAGGAAGGAGAGCGGATGAAGGCCTTGCTCAATATGTGGAAAATAGAGTTTGAATTACGAGTCAGTTCAATGGAGGCAGTCATAGATGGTGTCACAAGAGATGCAGGGTTATCATTGGAAATTTGGTAACAACAACTGGGATATTAATTTGTAAAAGATGTGAGGATCAACCGTTTCAAGAATAAGATGAAGAGGAAAAAGAAATGCTCCTGAGCTCAGAATTTAATTTCGTTAAGGTCAGAAGTTTGTTACCTTGGGCAGGTGATAGAGGTATCAAGAGGAGTAGAATTAGCTGATGATATATTGAGAATGAAGTCAGCCAAGAATAAGTGGAGACAACTCGATGGTATCTTGAAGCACAGAAATATTCCATTATGTGTAAAACTTCGAGTTTTATAAAACCTTTATCAGACCGGTATTCATGGATGGAAGAGAAACTTCACAATGTGGATTGAAAAGGTGAAAGGAAAGAAACGAACAGAGATGACAATGATACGATGGATGAATGGATTGTCGATGAAAGAAAGGATTCTGAGCTCAAGAATCAGGAAGAATGTAGAGTGAAAACTTGGTTGGTACGGTCACATGCAAGGAAGGTCAGAAGATCAGGAAAGGTCAGGTATGGGAGCATGCGCCAGAGCAGCGCGCCGCTGCGTCCACTTTCCGCCGGTACTCCAGGGGCCTCCATCTGGCCATTCCCCAGGCAGATGTCTGCCCCATCCCCGTCTCCTTGAGATGCTGATCAATCTGCTGCAACCACGGGGAACCTGGTCGGCCCATTGACCTCCTCCACTCACGAGGCTCCCTCGCTGAGAGAATCTGGTGAGCAGGATCAGCGTCAGGAAAATGAGCCACATGTCCATGCAGCCGCAGCTGATGCTCACGGACTATGCAGGTAACAAATATCATTTGAGTCTCCCTCAGCAACCGCTCGTTATACACGTAGTCTGACCAGCGATATGCAAGGATTCTCCAAAGAGAATTGTACCAAAGGAATTATGTCTCCATCTCAGATCCCTACTCAGATTCCAAGTCTCACATCAGCAGAGCAAGACTGGAACCACCAAGAACGTGAAGACTCGGACTTTCATCCCCCTGCACAGGTACCGACCACGCCTCACCCCATGATCCAGTGAATCCATGACTCCCCAGACCCGACCAAGACATCGATTGACCAAGGCTCACGGCCAGCAGAGACATAAATGACTTCATCCATAGACTTCTTGAAAAGTCAAAAAACTGAGTGCTGTTGTGGTTCACAGTTGCAGGCCCACGAGGACCAACACAGTCTCATAACCATCCCTATCAGTTCCAGTTGATGCATTGAAATCCCTCCAGACCAGAAAAGTATCTTGCCAGGGGCACTGATCAACCACAGACTTGAGCGTAGCATACAATGCATCCTTCACGGTGAGATCACTCGCCTCAGTCGGATCATATCCAGAGACCAGGGAAATGACACCTAAGGAATGACAAATCCTTTGTCTTATAATACGTTCGTTGACTGGTGTTATCTCAATTATCATTGGAGTCAGCTTATTGGACACAGCTCCAGAAACTCCTTTGGCATGCTAACCATCGGAGCGACTAGACCAATAGCAGGTGTAACCACTCAACACGATCTTGCCCCTATCCATCCAACCATCCATTAGGACCATACTCTGTGCAGAGCGTTGGTGCTGCCTAAGCAGTCCCCTTGGCTACTGGACACAATCCTGGATGGGTCACCACTCCGACACAGGATCCCAGCAAGCTGACACTCATTTTTCCGGCCTCGGAAGGATGACAGGCAGAGTCAACCCCACCTGGTATTACTTCAGCAGCCGAAGGGGATTTGAACACAGGATCCGAGGATCCCAAGCCCACCACCCAAACCATTAAGCTATCACAAGGCATAGTTTGATTTAAATCCCTTCAGCTGTTCTCAAACATCTCATTTTTAGATCCTCGTGGAGGATCTCTAACTCTTACTCACGTTGTTGTTCTTGTGGACTTTTTAGATCCTCATGGAGGATCTCTAACTCTTACTCACGTTGTTGTTCTTAATCTTCTTCTTGTGGACTTTTTTGTTTCACAGCCTACAGTTTTCATCCAAACTTCCTGAAACTTGGCATATATTTGTAAAAATATCCTGCGCAGACACTAACCATCTCCGATTTTGAAAATTCCTCCTAGAAAACAAAATTATGACGTCAAAATATCTCCGCTAATGGAAATCGCCGAAAAAATTATCTCAAACTAGGCAAGCTTTTTGAATTCTGTTTGCAGGAATCGAACAGGGCATTCGGAGAGATGAATTACCGCACATATGATACATCACTATGATGTCATATCAATTTTTATGACGTCATTCCTATTTTTTGACATTTTTTGTTTCACAACCCAGAGTTTTCATCGGATCTTCGTGAAACTTGCCATGTATATGCAGAAAGCCCACGCACAGGCAGTAACCATCTCCGATTTTGGAAATTCTTCCTAGAAAAAAAGTTGACGTCATAATATCACCGCTAATGGAAATCGCCTATACCATTATCTCCGAAACAAGCCAAGCTGTTTGAATTTTGTTTGCGGGAATGAAGCCAGGCATGAGCACAGATAATTTATCACAAACCTGATACCTCACAATGATGTCATATTCGTTTTTATGACGTCATCATTAAGAGGACGAGGATCTCAGCTCATTCGTGCTTGTTACCTGACATGACCATTGACCTTTGAACTCTTGACCACATTATCTAAGCAATTTATATATGCATCATGATACATACTTGAACCAAGTTTGACGAGGAACCCTTCAGCCGTTCTCAAGTTATCTCGGGAAAGAAAACAGTTCATGGACTCTGACCTTTGTTGACCTTTGATGACACCTAATCAGTTCATCTTTGCATCACACTGTATACTTTTGCGAAATTGGTCAAAATCCCATCACTGTTTCACAAGTTAGCATGGTGACATAATTTTTATCGAACATGACCTCTGTCTCCGAACCTCAGAGGGTGCTGCAATAACGATGTTCAAACGATTGAGCTCAGATGATAACAGAGACAGGTGATCATCCTCTCTTTGGGATAGGACATTCCAGGCACCCACGCCAAGGGACCACCTCAGGTTAACCCAAGGAGACCGCCGTCTGATGGTCGACATCTCAGCACCACCCAGACACACACTACCGCAATGTGACCCAGGAGGTTTACCCGATGATTTTCCTCCTATCATCAAAGAGTGAGGGTCCCGAAGGACAGCTTTGCCCCAATCCCGTCATCCGGTGAGCTGCCCTGTGGAGGACAGTTGAACAGGAGGTACTCCCATGGAATACGGAGGTGAGAAGACGAAGTTGGAAATCAACAATAAAGCTCGTTCTACAAGGAAGAAAGTTGAGAGGACATCCTTTAAAAGGCTTGGATTGAAACTGTCAATTAAGCCACGGAATGTTCGGTTATGCATGAAACTGATCCGTATGGAGGAATGCCATCATTTCACCAACCCCTTGAAGAAAAGGGGGAAGTAGTCGTAAAACGTTTGTCGCTGTGCTTGTGGTTGAACGTATTAATTCCACGGTTGCATTCACTCGAAAACCAAACTATACATGAAGTTGCATGCCATTGAATGTGAGGGTGCAAAAGCAATCCTGCCTGTTGTGCACAACCTCGAAAGAAGATAAACGCCATTATTTAATCAATTTTTTTTTTCTGAGTTTGTGATTAACTTCCTTGGGTCCCCGCAGCTGGACACTAATTCATCAATTGCTCACCTTCAGTGTTCACTCCCAGCATCATGATTGCTCCGGCAGAGCAGACGCGCACTTCCAGCTCATTATCTGCGAGCATCTCCACGATGGCCGGTATTACGCCTTGCTGAATGGCCTCTGTCACTCCCTCTTGGCAGACACTGTACGTACGCACAAACGAGATGGACAAAGAGAGATCTAAAATGAAGAGTCAAGTGGTCATGAATATTTACAAAAACTTGCAACTACTGGTCGTGTTCCACGTTTTTCGTACCACATTTGTGAGACTCGCAATGGCATGTGTTTTTTTTAGTGGGGAAACCTCAATGGAATGTTTGTTTCACGAAATGTTTTGCAGATGTGAAGGATCTTTATTTGTGTAGTGGTGCCCACCTTGCATCCATTATATTGCGGGCCGCTCTAGCCCGTACAATGTGATCTTCATGAGCAAACAGACTTTTGAACAGAGTAATTTCTGATGCCAAGAGGAGTTTGTTGATGTCTACGATCAGGCAGTGGTGCAGCGTATCCAAAGCTGCTTTGCACACTTCGACACTTGAATTTTTCAGCAAGTCTACGAGCTTGGTAATGAGGCCGGCATTCATAACAGCTACTGCACCTGTCAATAAGAAGCATAAATGTGACGTCGTCAGTTAGTGATAGCACTTAACACCATTATTTTCATCTCGTCTTTGATACAGGTTTTGAGGTTCGTGGAAGAGCAGAAAACAGCAGGGGCAAAGGGTCAACAAGCACAGACGGAGTAGGGTGAAAGGGAAGCAGGATGACAATAATGTAATGATACACCACTTCATGAGGACAGGAGGTGCAGGCAAAAGGGAGGACAGGGTCTCAGCAGGTGGGGTAAAGCTGAGAGGTGGAAATTGGAGCTAAGCAGAGAGGAATGTTGCTGCAGCCTGCCTGGTGGATGGATGAGTAACTGTCCTAGTGCACAGAGTAGACTTGTCTCCAATTGGATACAACACATGTTCCGGTAATGTAGATATGTCATTGATGTCCACCAAGAACGAGATTTGTCCCACACTTCTATCTTGAGGGATGCCAAACTCGAGATGAGGAGGCAATGGGAGAGGTTACCGTGGATACCATTTGCTGACAGTATGGAAAGCAGTACAGCAGCTGTACAGGGAGTCAGACAGAATGAAATACCAATTGAGATGTACAAGGGAGATAATCATGCCACATTGGTTTATATCGAGGCACCATTCTGCGGGATTGGGGTAAGTTTAGTGACTTTTCTTGATACAGGCAGGGCGCCCTTGAAAAATGATCTGGAAAAGAGGAATCAACAGAATAGATGAACAAGTCTTGAGAAGGAAAGCACTGAAAGTAGTATAACCAATAGCAGTGGATGCATGAGTGGTTACGAAAGCTGGAAGCATGAAGGTATAAACTAATGAAGGAGGAAAAGTAGAATGTTGAAAAATAAGTCCCAGACACAAAGTCCAGAGATGAGATAGGTGATCAGTCAATTCAGGAGATCGTGGGTTACAGGATAGAACAATCTACTCAATCGAACTGCCAGACATGATGGTGCCTTGTTCATTTTCTGACGACTGTCTGTTCGAGTTACCTTCAAAAGAACATTATCTGGGAGCTAAGGAATCGCAGAAAAGAGCAGATGGAAAGTTAAACAAGTTAAAATGTATCATAGAGTGGGGGGCATCAAGGGAAATATGGGTTGGGAATCCTATAGTTTGGGTGAAGGCCTGAAGTGTCACAAAAGGCATTGACTGCAATATTGTGGATAGTTGTGTGTCGACTGATTCCAAAGCAGCTGGAATGTTAGCATTTGAAGTTACTGTAGATTCAGAAGAGAGAATTGGGATGTGAAGATGAGAGCAAATTGAATTTAGCTGAGAGGTCTCATACACATAGAATCATCTCAGTTAGGAGAGCATAGGTAGGGTGAGGAGACTGTAGGGCCAGGGCAGGAGCAGTTGGAAAGGAAGCTCCTCTTGTTGACTGCAACACTGCCACCAGTATGAGCATTAGGTCTGTCAAAGTGGTTTTAAATAACTATGGGGGGAGAAGTTCTCTGTTAAAAAGATGATAAATGCAGACAAGGCAGCAACTGATTAGCAGATATCCATTAGATTGGAACGTAGGTATCTGATATTCATGGACTAAACAGAAACAGTTGGTGATCCATAGCTGGGTGTGTCATGGCTTTTGGTGGGGGAGAGGTTTGGTGAGGGAATGGTTAGTGGAGCGAGTGGGAGAGGTGGGGTTGGGGTGGAGGAAGGGGTAGGAGTTACAGCTGAATAGACACGAGCAGAAGAGAAGGGGCTGTCAGTATAGCTGAGAGATATGCACTGTTGCCTTTGAGCTGTCTATCACATGGGTTTGAATCTCGAGCCAAATCGAAACCATCACCCAGGTGTTTTGCATCCATCCATCCATCCATCCATCCATCAGGACCATACTCTATACAGAGCATCGGTGCTGCCGAAGCAGTCTCCTGGGCTATTGAGCACAATCCTGGGCGGGTCACCACTCTGACGAAGGATAATCGAATGGCTAAATCACCCCAGCAAGCTGGTACTCATTTTGGCCGACCTCAGAAGGATGACAGGCTGAATCAACCCCACCTGGTATTAATTCAACAGCAGAGCTGGATTTAAACTCAAGACCTTAAGATCCCAAGCCCACCACCCCTAACCATTAAGTCAACACCAGGCATGTGTTTTGCACGCAAGGCAATGAATCAATGTTGGTGCTGTTCATGTGTCGGAGTGCTTGTCTGACAACACTGGTCGTTGGTGAATATTAAAGATCCCATGGTGTCTTTCTGCAAAAAGGAGGTGAGTTATTGCCGTCACCCTGAAAAAAATTACAAATTATTTTAACTTTTAGGTGAGCATCCTGCGATGGAGTGGCAATCTGCTCAGGCTAGCCTTGAAACGTTTCTCGATATATTGTGAATGTCCCAAAGCGCTGTCAAAAGTATGGGGGCTCCCTTATGATTAGATAAAAGAAGGTGAGGAGGGAACGGTGGACCCACAAATCTGCATTTAGAACAATGGAGTTTACATTTCAAAACACCAATTTGGGCAAGGCAGTGACACATATCATGGCTGGAGTGAAGAGCAGTGTCATTGCAAACGGTTAGGAAGGCGACAGAATGGAGAAGGGGGGAAAAAGGGAATAGTAAAGTCGGGAATTGGAAAGGTTCGGAGGAGTATCGAAAGGAGGAGATGTTTAAACAGTGAAAATAACAATTAAGTATTTATTTTTTAAATGAGAAAGGGCTGAGATAAATTGCAAAACAATTAACGTGGAAAGGGAGGAAGAAAGGAGAGAGAAAATAAGATTGGGGGTTTGGGAAGGAATTGGGTGAGAAGATAATGAAGTTTGGGAGGAAATCGGAGGAAGGAGATGGAAGAAAGAGGGTGGCACGGAATGAGGATGAAAATTCCATCAGATATGTGTGTGTGTGTGTGTGTGTGTGTGTGTGTGTGTGTGTGTGTGTGTGTGTGTGTGTGTGTGTGTGTGTGTGTGTGTGTGTGTGTGTGTGTGTGTGTGTGTGTGTGTGTGTGTGTTCCTTCATTCTGATGTACAAGAGTAATTTGTGGCACTGAAAAACATTTGAACTTTTCTGCGTTGGTATTTACTGGAATATCTATGGAAAATAATGAAAGAGACAGTGACAAAATTGTACATACAGTCATGAAATATGCAGAAAAAATCGTTGCTGTGAAGCCACAAATCAAATCGAAAGAGTTTATACACCAAACTGTAGAAATGGATTAACAGATAAGAAAGGACATAATACAATGTCGAAGGAGAACAGCACCTGGGGGAGCACATAACTCCAACAGGCTGAACAGTTGCCGTTCTGTATCCATTGATATGCCGGATCTGGATCCGGACTTTACCCAAAATCTAATCTGCTTGTTCTTGTCACCGATTCAACACATTCACTAAGTTTCGTCCGAATCCGTCCGCAATGATGTGAGATATCGTGCTATACTATCTATAGTTTTTGGTCCTATCTTTCAAAGGTGAAGAATCAATGAAAAAATTATAGTATCCGCATCTGGATGCGGATCTGCACCGAAATCGAATCAGTTCGTCCTTGTCACAGGCCCAACCTCTCCAAATCCATCCATAACTTTTTCAGATATACTGCTCAAGGATAAACAGACAAATGCCACAGCAATTTGCACAACATCTGCATAACTGGGGAATCTGTGATTACGGACCACCAGGAAGGATCTCAATTTCCATTGAAGTTTAAGGCACTTGTTGAAGCTTACCCTCCCTAGGTAGTTTACAATGTGGACGAAACGGAGCTTTTTAGCAGCGTCTCGCGCTCGAAGAGAGCTCAGCGTTGTTGTTGTTGTTCTTCTTCTTGTTGTTCTTCTTCTTCTTCTTCTTCTTCTTCTTCTTCTTCTTCTGAAGACAAAACCTTTATATTAGGACTCGGCTCTTTTATATTCAGGATCCGGATCTCCTGAAATAGTAAACACCTGTACACATCCTCGCATAGATGGTGCCTTTTGAGAGTGTCTATCATGAACTTTTAAATATATTCGGACATTTGCTTTAAAGTTTGGAAAAGTTCACGTTACTATTTAAAGATTATTCCATTTAATGTATTGTAATTTCGTAAATACACTATTTATTTCGGAAAATGCACTATATTTTGTAAATACGTAAATACACTATGACGGGTCTCGCTATTGGCTTAATCAAGGCACGTGACAAAATATCGGAAGTTGATGTTGTTGTTTTTTTTGTTTTGGTTTTTTTAGCCGACAAAACCTTTAGGACGCTGCCCTTGGATACATTTGTCCTTGTTTGAAAGAGGATGTCGTCCTGCACACTAATTAGCATAGTGCTTGACGAATTCGCCCCCCCCCCCTTCACTCCAATCTGAACGGTCGCACGGCATTTGACGTGAGATCTGGCAGGGGGGTCTTCAAAGCGGTTTACCATTATGGTCATATTGAGATTACTTGCTGGATTCGAAACAGGCAACTGGAATGGACAAACTGGAAGACTAAAATAATAACAATATATATATGTGTGTGTGTGTGTGTGTGTGTGTGTGTGTGTGTGTGTGTGTGTGTGTGTGTGTGTGTGTGTGTGTGTGTGTGTGTGTGTGTGTGTGTGTGTGTGTGTGTGTGTGTGTATAAATATAGATTTACAGTCTCCGGATTGGGACCAGTGTACCGATCCCAGAAGAACCAATGTTACGTTTGACCGCCAGGTGGACTTGAAGTCAAATCTTCCACCCACAAGATCACCAATTTAGCGACGGATCATCAAAAGAGACCATACGCCGTCCCGGCGGGAAAGCCGAATCGATCTTTGCTTTCATTTTCCGCATACAGATAGTTTGAACGAGAATCTGTCCCTCTATCCAGATTGTCCGTCTAACAGGATGGTCCTCAGCGGTGGCCCAGACGATCCTCTGGGCTTTGCGAAGCCTCCTGCGAGGCAATGGCACTGATTTTCCACAGTGATGCTTTTTAACCACACTGGGGTTAATAGCCCGATGACTAACTGCGAACCTACTGACACAACTCAAGGGAATTAATCAGTTTTTTTATATATAAACGGAGGAGGGCACATTGGAGGAGAGAAGTACAGACAGCATTTCACGATTAATGTACAGCACTGTAATATAACAATTCGATGCGATAATAATTCCCCGTGCCCACAACAACTCGTTTGACTTAACCATTATCTTAACCGTTCACACGGGAATTACAATGAGGGACTAAGGGATTCACAAAACAATGAGATGATCAGCAAACCCAGAGGTAGGGCTTGGCAAAGTGTCTGATAGCAATTCAGTTCCAGTCGCAGGGGGGAGGAGCTGATTGATGATTGAGCAAAATAAAAGGGGATGCAGCTCGTTTGTGATGCGGAACACAACAGCCCTCTCTGCAGGTTTGGTGCAACCAGCATAAACAAGGAGGAAACAAATGTCCTCTTCCCTCTGATTACAAGAAGCCATTGGGTCTGTGTCTTGTCTACATTCATTAATCACCTCTCTGGGCGGCTCCTCCGTAGGTGTTATCAGCTCCGCACAAGGGTTTTTTAACAGCATAGTGCCGACCAGGTGTTAACAGCTTCTCTCAATTCAATGAGTCATATTACACATGCCCTAACTCACGTTTCCATGGTCCCTCTAGAGGTGATGTTACCTGCCTTGTCGTTAAAAAATCTTATTCCTCAAGGTCCTTTAAATATTTATTTGTAAGAACCATTTAGAGGATGGATAACAGAGGTATAGACTTAATGACTAAACAAGGGATAATCTGATTGCTGACACATAACACAATGGAAGGCTCACAATTAAATCTGTCTTGATATACTTTGACGCATTGTCATCCTTGTGCACAAATACCATACATCTTATGCTGAACATTTAAGAATGAAATAACTACACCATGTTACCCCCTTTAACCGATATTGCATGCCCACAACAATACCTACACACATATAATAGCGGACATGGAATTGTCCCCTCAAGGGGGGAAGACCCGATCGTGAACTGGCCCTCGCTGCTCCTATGGTTGGCAGCGAGTGCCTCGGAAGCAGTGGGGGAGAGTGGCATTTCTGTATGTGGAGGAATTGCGTTGCTCAGCCTGTGGGTTGCCCAGATAGCTCATATAGAAGAGCACTGGTATGGTTTGCCAGAGGACCTGGGTTTGATTCCCAGTCTTGGCCTGAAATTTTTCCTCATATATCTATTAATTATCTTTCTCCCCTGTTTATATGCATGCACGCACATACGTACGTGGACACCCCTTATAATTAGCGAATTTGGCTATTTCAGCCACACCCATTGCTGACAGGTGTATTAAATCAAACACACAGCCCTGCAACCTCCATAGACATACATTGGCAGTAGAATGGGCTGAATTGAAGAGCTCAGTGACTTTCAACGTGGCACAATCATAGGATGTCACCTTTCCAACATGTCAGTTCGTCAAATTTCTGCCCTGCTGAAGCTGCCCCGGTCAACTGTAAGTGTTGTTCTTGTGAAGTGGAAACGTGTAGGAGCAACAACAGCTCAGCCGTGAAGTGGTGGACCACACAAGCTCACAGAATGGGACCGCCGAGTGCTGGAGCGCATAGCGTGGAAAAATCGTCTGTTGTCAGTTGCAAAACTCATGACCGAGTTCCAAACTGACTCTGGAAGCAACGACAGCACAAGCAGTGTTCATCAAGAGCTTCATCAAGTGGGTTTCCATGGTCGAGCAGCCACACACAAGCCCAATATCACCATGCGCAATGCCAAGCGTCGGCTGCAGTGGTGTAAAGCTCACCACCATTGGACTCTGGAGCAGTAGAAACACGTTATCTGGAGTGATGATCACGCTTCATCATCTGGCAGTCCGACGGACAAATCTGCGTTTGGCAGATGCCAGGAGAACGCTACCTGCCTGAATGCATAGTGCCAACCTTAAAGTTTGGTGGAGGAGGAATAAAGGTCTGGGGCCGTTTTTTATGGTTCGAGCTCAGCCCCTATCAACACCTCAATCAGCAATGCCTTCTTCTCTCTTTTTTGTACCGAAGTATGATATATTGTCGCAATGCTTTGTTGTCGATGTTGACGCTCGATGGGATCATTAGTTCATACATGAACGGTAGGTACTTCCACGTTTTCAGTGATTGCTTTTGGTTCATGTTCCCACAAATTTTCTGGAACTGGAATATCAAAGTTTTTGCAGATGTACCAGCGGATTACATTATAAACTCTGTTGTGTCGTTGTGTAGACAGCTGTTCTGACATGAGTTTCTTTTCGTTTCTTTGTTTTTCGTGTTCGGTAATGAAGCGTCACATTTCATTCTCTTTGCTAACGCCACCTCTTCCACTCACCTGTCTTCCCCCCCTCTTCTCCCCCCATCCTTATATCACTCTGTCTCCTCTTCGCTGCCCCCTCCTAATAAAATGCAGCACTCTCCTCCAACACCCCTGTTGCTCTGTCTCTATATGTCTCTCTCTCTCTCTCTCTCTCTCTCTCTCTCTCTCTCTCTCTCTCTCTCTCTCTCTCTCTCTCTCTCTCTCTCTCTCTCTCTCTCTCTCTCTCTCTCTCTCTCTCTCTCTCTCTCTCTCTCTCTCTCTCTCTCTCTCTCTCTCTCTCTCTCTCTCTCTCTCTCTCTCTCTCTCTCTCTCTCTCTCTCTCTCTCTCTCTCTCTCTCTCTCTCTCTCTCTCTCACACCCCTCCTTACCACAGTGAATAGCAATGTTCAATGGTTTTGTGAGGTGTCGCTCTCCCTACTTCCCCCGCTCTAGCTCCCTGTTCTTCATCCTCTCTGCCTCCCGTCCCTCCGCTCACCCTTCACCTGCCTCCTCTGTCTCTCCCTCCCTCTTTCCCCCCCCCCCAATCCCCTTTATTTTCTCCGTCATTGAAGCAACGGGTTGTATTTGCTAGTGTGTGTGTATATATGTTTATATGTGTATACACCCATAAATCCACATATATATATATATATATATATATATATATATATATATATATATATATATATAGAATATTTCCATAAATCCATATATCATCATCACACCATTTGAAAGCCTTTATCCCTGAGCAGGGTCAGCTTTTTGCGGGCTCCAATCATGGAACCCTTTCTTGTGGCAATGTTTTTCCGGCCGGATTCCCTTCCTGACGCCAACCCTTGAGTCGCCTTCGACCCTACAGGGATAATTACCAGTATACTGGTGCTCATTTCGCCGACCTTCGGAAGGATGACAGGCTGAGTCAACCCCCATGGTGCTAACTCAGCAGCCAGCAGGGATCGAACTCAGGACCCCAAGGATCCCAAACCACCGCCTTAACCACGAAGCCACACCAGGCTTATCCATATATATATATATATATATATATATATATATATATATATATATATATATATATATATATATATATATATATATATATATATATATATATATATATATTTATTTTTGTTTCTATGAAAGTGTTTCTTGTCAGCAATTTGAGGTGGGTATATTGTCCCACCTGTCGAGTGGGTCGAGGTCGAGGGTATATTGGCAATTCCTTTTTTTCATTTCTTGCTCAACTCGGAATGTGTGGAACAGAAAGGAAGATGTATGAGAGAGTGACGCAAGTTGCGTTGAATGGCACACTTTGAATTTGGAGGAAGGTTATTGAGGCAGGTTGAATGGTGTAGGTTGAGGTTGATTGGGTTTTGTTTCTTGCAGCCCTAAAAGGGGTAGTGACTTAATGTGGAAGATATATGGAGAGATGTGTGTATGGTTGTTGATTTGAGCAGTATATGTTATGAGGCGAGTTGGATGTTTTGTTGTTGTTGTTGTTGTTGTTCATGTGCATTTCAGGTGTGTGTGTTTTTGCATGTGTTTTGTGTGTTTTTTTGTTGAGGTGTGCATGTTGTAAGGTTGGGTGGTGGGTTGGTTGCTCCAGTATATATATATTTTCAAGTGCTGTTGATTCTGGGAGTGGAAGCTGTTGTTTTTTGTTGTAATTTGTGTTCTTGCGTTGAGACAGCTTGGTTGCAGCCTTTACCCCCATCCATCCAGCACTAATAAGGTCTGCCTTTTCATCTTCTTCTTTCACCCATACCCAGCATGGTTGAATTGTCCAGACTTTCATTTTCTGCGTGCATGATGTGTCCTTCACTCTTAGAACCCAGGAAGATGAAACCTTGCACTATTTCCTTGCGATCCTATCCCAATAAGAACATGTCAATCTTCTCAGTTTGCAAGATTTTCGTCTTTATTTTTACATTCACATAAAAACCAGCAATTTCACTTTCCTTCTTCACTCTTTGCAGCAGTTTCATTAAGTCCTCTTTACTTTCTGCCATCAGAGTGGTATAATCAGCATACCTTCGATTACTGATGCATCTTCCTCCAATCCTGAACCCAGTCTCTGTGTCATCCGAGTTTGATTTCCTGAATGATGTGCTCCACGATACAGATTGAACAAATAAGGGGAGAGAATGTACCCCTGTCTGACCGCTTTTGCAATCCCAAAGCAATCTGTCTCTCCACATTCTTCTTAATGTCGCTTCTTGTTTAGTGTAAGGCTTCTTAACAGATGCATCAGGTGCTCCGACATCACTATTTCTCTCAGCATAGCAGGAGCAGTAATCTCAGCATCATGGGTGCAGCACACACGCTCATCATTTCCACTTAGAAGTCGAGCTTGCGGGGAGTCGCCCAATCCTTGTAATGAGATCGGCTTGTTTTCGATAACAAAACCGCAAATCAGTTTCCAAGATGTTTACTTTGTTACTTGAAGTCTTGCAACATGCAACCAAGCTTGAAAATACAATCTGCGTTTTTCATTGTCCACGCGACATGTTAATAAATTCCTTCCTCGATTATTTTTCGAAACACTTTGTTTTGTCATCTGTTGTTTTGTCGCCACGGAGTCTGTGGACGCCGTGGTGGTCGACTCCAATTTGGTAAGGCCCAAATTCATAAACTACGAACTGGTAATCGTGAATCTCCCATTCCAGCAACATGTCTGAGCTCACACAATTGTTGGCGAAAAACAATGTTGTTAAATATTTCCAAAGGTCACACACCATGATGTTTAAAAATTAAAAAAAATGAAAAAAAATTAACTGCTGTCCTGAAACATTTGTGTGTTTCTCCTGCCATTTCATTCCTGCAACACGACTTAAATTATTGTTTTGAAAATCATCGATTTTATTCACCAATGGCTCGGTTAATGTGCACGCTTCACAACCATATAACAATATTGAACGTATACAGACATTATATACGTGGCCTTTTGTACACAAGGAAACATATTGTTACATCGCCATAACTAGTTTCGATTATGGAATACCGAGGCAGCCAATTTCAGTCGTCTTTTAATATCATCAATCACACCAGTTGTAGAAATATTGCTTCCAAGGTAAACAAATTAATTGACTACTAGTATGATTTCATTGCATACTTTAACAGAGGGAACAATTGGATAAGCCACGGCCATAATTTCACAATTGGGCAGGTGCAAAAGTCAAACTGGTTGACGTGCACTTATTTTTAGAATATATATTTTTTGAAGTTGCAATTTTTGTTCATCATCAGAAAACATAACTACGTCCTCTGAAAATTCAAAATAATCAAACTTATCTTGTGCAATTCAAATGGCATTCCAATTTCTCCATTAAAGTTTGCGGTGACTTCTTTAAAATTGGCCCTACTCCAGACTTGGATTAGAAGTTTGGTGTCTTAAGTAATGAACCTATTTGACTTATCTTTTAAAAATCAGACTATTGTTTTCAGTGAGTGAGCTTAAGATCTGAAGATGAGATTAATATTGAGTCATATAAAGAAAATTCAAAGTGACATTAAATAAGTTAGATAAAGGATGTTTATGAGATTTATAGAGAGATGAGAATACACTGGATGTGGGGATTATCAATACCTGAGCAAGGCAGTGGATTTGTCATCCTGATATGTTATTTCAATTGCCATCGATGTGTGACGAGAATTGATGATTGTTTGAACTTCTGATGTTTTTATACTCTGCTTGGTGCAGGGTTATTTTTCAATTCTTACTGAATTCTTGTCAGCCAATACCTGGCACCAAGACTACTTAATTCTTGTCCACCCACCGCCCCCACGACGTCACTCTCACGATGAACACTTGGATGGAGGGCCAGGAGTTGTGACCGAGATTGATGGCAGGATAGCTCAGTTGATATAACGTGCTGGCCTATGAGCTGATTGGTCGTAGATTCGTTCCTCTGTGGAATCAAATCCAGCTCTAACTGTCATCCTGGTATGGTTCAAGGGGATGGGGATGTGAGAGGGAGAGGGGGCAGTATGGGGGCCGGGGAAGGCGGAGAGGGTGCACTGCAGCTGCAGCGCTGTGTGACTCTGTCCTTCTGATGGAGACGTAAAGCCGACTGTCCAATCTGAATGTAGATTGTGCACATTGTGATGTCGTGAAAACAATCGGGTATTGTGTGCCTGTGTCATAACTACAATCGCTGCCAATAAATTAATGGGTTTATGGTCACGGAGCATTTAAGAAGTTCTATGAACGAGACAATAGTCAAGGGCATCCCAAAAAAATTAACAAGGGGAATGCTTACATGAAAATTCGTTATTTTTTTAAAGTTACTATGCCATTATATATATATATATATATATATATATATATATATATATATATATATATATATATATATATATATATATATGAACTGTATATATACTGTATATATCATGAAATAAAACAGCTTAATTTGTCGTGTCTTCGACGATTGTTTAGCATTTGTGGAATTGCTTTGAATGCTCCCTGCAAGATATAATCATAGAGGGATATGGATGTTATTATTGATGAAGTTAATGGTAAGAATGGAGTGATAGTGCAGAGATCAGACAATTAACGAATCGAGTTAATGGGTGTGTGGAGACAGCACATGCAAGATGGCCCAAATGGCCTCCTGTGTTAAGGTTGCCTTGCTCACATCTTGTGCCTTCTTTTCTGAGTGCTCCACTGTGCAGTCTACCAAGACAAAGAAGGCTGTGATAAAGTCTAAAAATTGTTTTCACTAATCATAACCTCTCATAAGTGATCAAATTTTTCTGGGCCAAGTGAAATGCAATAATTGCTTTCTCCATGGTATTGCAGGTAAAGTTGAAACACTTTGTTAATTGGTGCAAACAAGTTGACTCTGCCCTTCCTCCGGCAACTCTGTCATTACCACCGCTTCAAACACAAGTATGAAGAATGAAGTCTTTGTCAGGTAAGATAAAAAAAAATCAATGGCGATTCGTTTCAAGGAGTCAAATTGAAGGGAGCGTTAAAGTCCCTCATTATATGTGGTGTGAGTCTTGAAAGCACAACAACATACCGAAGAAGTCAAGGTGATGTAAGAACTGGGACGCAATTGGGTATCCCCTCTAACAGGTGTTATTGTTCAATGTTATTTTGGTTTTATCAATACCAAAATATTGGTACTTCATATCATTGGTCAACAATGGCTGCTCAAGGGATGTCCCATTGCACCCCAGTTTCACTGAAATTCCATGCATAGAACTTTCACTATTCTTTGCTCCCTTCTCTTCTCTTACCTCCCCTTCTCTCCTGTCCTTACTCCCCACCCAACCCCCTCCCACACCCCCAAACTACCCCCTCTCCTTCCCACCCCCGTATCTGTGGTGTCATGCCATGGTGCTGTGTTGTGCCATGTTTGTGCCATGGTGCTGTGTCATGCCATGTTCGTGTTGTGTTGGTGCTGTGTCATGCCATGGTTGTGCTGTGTCATGCCATAGTGCTGTGTTGTGCCATGTTTGTGCCATGGTGCTGTGTCATGTCATGTTCATGTTGTGTTGGTGCTGTGTCATGCCATGGTTGTGCTGTGTCGTGCCATGATTTGTGTGTCGTGCCATGAAACATGTAGATGTTCATGTTGTGTTGGTGCTGTGTCATGCCATGGTTGTGCTGTGTCGTGCCATAGTGACGTGTTGTGCCATGTTTGTGCCGTAGTGCTGTGTTGTGCCATGTTTGTGCTGTGGTACTGTGTTTGTGCTGTCATGCCATGTTCATGTTGTGTTGGTGCTGTGTCATGCCATGGTTGTGCTGTGTCATGCCATGGTGCTGTGTTGTGCTGTGTTTGTGCCGTAGTGCTGTGTTGTGCCATGTTTGTGCTGTGGTACTGTGTTTGTGCTGTGGTGCCATGCTGTGTTTGTGCTGCATCATGCCATGTTCATGTTGTGTTGGTGCTGTGTCATGCCATGGTTGTGCTGAGTCATGCTATGTTTGTGCTGTATCATGCCATGATCATGTTGTTCTGTGCCATGTCCATGCTGCTTCGTGCCATGTTTGTGCTGTGGTGCCATGTTCATGCTGTGTCGTGCTGTGTCGAGGTCCTGCCGCAGTGGAGGGTTAGTGGTGCTTGGGGGAGAGGGGTGTGGTGTGGTTGTCGGTATTGTGTTGTGATGGTTGATGGGGGATGTGAAGGGAGTTGTGGTTGTGGGGGTGGAAAGTGAAGTGCGGGCCAGGACTCTGGAAGTTTTAATTTCCAAGGTCAAATCCTCTCGGAGGAGTAGATGATGATACATCTATACTTTCACTCCACTATAAATAGACGGTGGTTCATTTCATTTGCAGAAATATGTGTTGATCATAGATAATTATTTGCATGTCTCTGGTAGTAACTGCCAGGCAATGGCAACAGGTGTTTGATTCACCACTCAAACTGTCCGTGTGCATGTTCTGGTAGCTCAATAGAAATGGTATCGCTGTGTCGAGTGACGGATGTTTCTTCTGCTTAATCATGGGGATGGTATCCTCTCTCAATCGTGGTGGAGAACCAAAGGTATGGCCATCTCTCTTGTTTCACTACAATTCTCTGTAAAATGTTCCGAGCAGAAAAGCAAACATTTTGTAGGCCCGTTCCACTTGGGTATTTTGGACAAACCTCGTCCAATTTAGGGTATTTCGGCCATTACATTGGGTGTAGCATGAAACCATCTAGGTTTGTATTAGTATACAACCACCAAGGATGCATTGACTTTGGCATATTTGTGGAAAATCGAAAATTATTCACCGTTTGAGTTCAATCGTGTGGCCATGTAACCCGGAGACAGTACGGATATGGCGGTCAACTTCCTGATGCGACGTCACGGCTCATCTGAAGAAGAAGATTTTGACTTTTTATCGCATATTTATCTCCTATATAATTTAGAAAAAGACACATCATATATATTTTGTAGGGTATCAAGGGATAGGTTAACATCGAGGTGGTATGAGTGTTTTGGTTCCCCTTTAAAGTCATACTTGGCCATACGTGTATGCGCTGAATAATCTTTTGTTATATTATCTTCAAGTTTTGACTCTATCTCTTTCCAAAATAACAATCTTTACACAAAGATAAGTGAATTAAGGTCATTAATTCATTGTGTGCTAGTGTCATTATAAATGTGGGCATTTAGAGACATGAACTGTACATTTCACGTTTTCTAAGATGCTTTGTATTTACGTTGACTGTAAAGTGGTAAGAATAGAATGAAAAAGCCTATTTTTTTCGATTAACAAGCTTTTTCCTGGTCTTGAGGTCTCCATTTTCGAGACCAGTAAATCTTCGAAATCCCCTTGGCCCAAGACCGAGACAAGACCGAGAGAACAGGGAGTCGATATCAAGACTACAGGAAGTCGAGACCAAGACCGAGACTGACAAATTGTAGTCTCGAGACCCACAACCACAACACTGCCAAGAACATCTGTATCGGGATCTACCCAGAGTTTTTTTATGGCAGCCACCACAGCTTTTCGTGGCCATCTTGGATTTTGACAGCCATCTTGAGTATTGGACACTTACTTTGAATATAAATCTTTTTTGGGAAAAATGTTTTCCCTGACATCCATTAATCATTAAATAGATGAAAAAAAATTTTTTTTTTTTTTTTTTTCTAGCAATGTATGGTCTGGCAGGGCTAATTTATATTCTGGTGGTGGCCATATTGAATTTTGGTATGTGGCCAAAAATGCCAGTATTTTTGAGAGGGTAATTTTGTTCCCATTTTGTGAAGCCATAAGCCCAAATAAAAGCCTATTTTGTTCAGCACACTTAAATTGTATAGAAGCCACCTTCAAAGTTTTGTCCCTGCAAACTTATCATGGACCTACACATTGATCCTCTACTTGTCTGACATACAGTATATATATGCATATATCAAAAATCACTTCCACTCGATTTGAATCTCTGCTTAAAATGAGTGAAATTAAACATTTTGAAAATTTTGAATTATTCCCACTCACGAGCAGAGTACCCGCCCTCCGAACGATCTTGTTCCAAGCATGCAGCACATTCTTCTGACACAGCCCTGTATTTGAGTGGTCTATCGGCAACAGACCGCTGCCTTGATCACTCCCAAAAATAAAAAAAATAACCTGGTTTTACATACATGAAGTAAAAACATACATACTGCTGATGTGCATAGATAATATATTGTGGTTATAAGTTATTTTGCTTAGATAATTCCAGTTGCACTGGCCCATAGGCAGACAGCAAAGGCCTGAAGCTAAAGGCCTGAAGCATATATGCCTTTACAAGGCCCATGATGCCTATCGGCTCCAACCTTTCGATATTTGATGATCCTTTTAACAGTCGCTTTGGTCATTTTACAAGGAATGGAAAACTTATAGGGAGGGCATGGCGATTATGAATATAACACTTTCGAAGATCTCAATTAGGCTGACCAAAATGGTAGACGTATGATTCTTTTCAGGTTACAATTGTGGGTGGCATAAGGCTCGCTGTCCAAACAATGAGTATAGAGCAGACATACATATATACATACATACATACATACATACATACATACATACATACATACAAACTGTACGTACAAACACTTGCTTCATTATTTTAAAATATAGATGATGCGATGTACATGTGTATTGTTTTGTAATTGTGTCCAAAAATGTGTTCATTGCATAACACAGAAAGCAAAAGTGCCACAACATGTTCATGCTCAGTTTAAACTTCCAGGTCAAGTGCAGAGAGACAGGATATAAGGTGTAAAGCTTGCTCTGACAGCTATGCTTCACAATGCATCATCACACCTGCACATGAGAGCAATGAAAAGTGAAAAAAAAACATTCAATATGAAACACAGGACTATTCAATGACGACTTGCTGTTTGTTTCCCCCAAAAAACCTATATTATACAGTGTGCAGTACCATCTGTGTCAAACTATGTTCTCCTCCATAAAAAACCACCAAAACATGTAGATTGTAGAATTGATCATGTAATTTTTGAAAGACTGTTCCTGCGTTCATTCCAATTGCCATTTTGGCACGAGGGATGTGCAGAACACCTGATTGCAAATTTCCACATCACATAATTGTCTCGTGTAATGATCACTCATGCACCCTTAGATTATTCGAGGTAACACAAGGTATTATGAGCAATTAACAAGAAAGTGCAATTAGAAATTGCAGAACCTCACCAGGACTTGTTTTGTGTGATGTATTTTGTGTAGAAAATAAATGTAAGGATGTCATAAATGAAAGGGCTAAATGGTCTTTTTGTAAATGTGTAAAGATCAAAGGTCTGAAATAGTCTAATCTAATGGGTCTTTAAAGGTCTAAAGGGAAGTAATTGGTCTCAAGGGCCAGAATTGTCTGAAGGGGTCTAAAGGGTCCTAAAACACATAAAAAGGGTCTTCAGGTCAAAGGGGTCTACAGTGTATTAAAAGGTGTGAAGGCCTACAGGTCTAAAGGGTAGAAAGGAGTCTGAGGGTCTTCAGGGTTCTAAAGGGTCTAAGATGATCTAAAGGGTCTAAGTATTCTAAAGGATGTAATGAGGTCTTGGGGATCTAAAGGGTCTTAGGGGTCTTAAGGAGTATTAGGCATCTAAAAGGTATTGGGGTTCTTTTGGGGTCTTAGAGGGTGTTAGGGGTCTAAGGATCTTAGGGGGTCTTTAGGATCTTAAAGGGTGTGAGGGTTCTAAAGGGTTTTTGGGTTCTTCGGGATATTAAAAGTTTTATGAGTCTTTGTCGTCTTGGTGATTCTTGAGGTTTTAAAGTGTCTAAATGGTTTTCGGAGTCTTAGGTTTCTAAAGGGTCTCATGTAATTCATACACATACTCACGTTCTGTGCAGACAAACAGACAGACAGACAAACAAACAAACAAACAAACAAACAAACAGACCCAAATACAATATCCTCTCCACTGACGAGTGTAACTGCAGAGTATATCGAACACATTACTCTGCGCTGCCTTGAGAAACAAGGACATGGGTGGGGTCTGCAAGTGGCAATTTGATTGGACGTGATGATGTAAAATGCTGTAATGTTTTGTCCAAGTACTGCCAAATGGAAAGGTTTTCAAAGTGCCAACAAGGTGATTTTTGTTCGACGGTGTTCAAGTATATAATTAAATTGAAATAAAATACAAATTTTAAAGGTTGTAGAAAAAAAAAAAACATTGAAAGTTTACCACCATTGCTGCAGCGTTTTGTACACCACCTTATCGAACACATTACATTAGTTATTCCTGCCTGTTGCTTGTGTCCTTTATAACATCCCTAAAAACAGTAAGTTTCCTGTTTGGGATGATTTTTAGTTTTGTTTAACTGCCATAAAACTGAAACATTATCTCACTCCTCTCTGTGCATGTGTGATCGGGCCAAATACAGAGACAAATTAGTGCCAAATGACAGGTTCGTTTTCCGATTCATTTATCTCCGTCAGACGTCAGAGATTTGAACCTCATCTGTGTCCCATGATGTCACATAAATAAATCGCATCAACAGCAATCACATGCGCAGTCTTTTACGGCAGAGAGGACATATAACGGACAAAGAGGATACGTCCATTTGTTCTGTAATTGCGGCCTGATCCGTTGAGTGTTCGAGCTCTTCAACGAAGCTTGACTTCGGATACAAAACAATGATTAAAAACTTAAACTCATGACGAGAAAAGTTGTTGCTCCAGAGGCACTGCTTATTTATAACTTTTTATTTATGCATCCTGTGACTGTTTTCTTCTCGTTGCAAGATGAGAGCGGAGAGGGTTAGGTGTGAAGATGAGTCCAGGGGGTGAGGGAAAGCATCACTCAGGGCAACAGTAGGGACGCGTGCGTGCGTTGAACCACGGTGCAACAAACTTGAGCTATGACGTCAGTCACCAAGCAACGCTTCTATTTGGCTGCATCTGCTGCTTGGCAACTGTCTCGAGCTGTGAGGGATAGCATGGGATTCGGCTTACGTCATAGTGTGCGGCCTTACTCAATATCAACCTTGTTGAAAACGTCCAAACAGCAAGGGTGCATTCATTTTTATTTTTCCCCCTTCTTTGTGTCATAAGAGTAATCTCGGTGTAGTTAGTATTAAACCAACCTGTTTATGTTGAAGCTCAATTCCATTCCCAACTTTCGCTCATCGTGGACGAACAAAAAATGATGAAAGCAAATGCCCAACGACATGTCCTTTTAACACGGAAAACCATGCACTGTATATCACTTTGCACAGACGACTCCATTCTTTGCTGAAAAGTCTCTCCCACCAAAGATGGGCAGCGGCTACAACCACATCCTTGTCCAGCGATTTGAAGAAAATATGAAACCGACGAATCACAAGGAATATGCCATTCAATGATTCCACATCTCACAAGACTTACTCGATATCTCCATAAAGACCAGGTGGTTATTATGCTCCAGTTTACTTCTGCAATCAATCTCTGCAAGAGGTGCGGTCTTTGAATCAATTTGGACAAACAGTCATGGGCTTTCCTGGATTGATAACATATCCAAGATGACCTTCTGGGCAGTGACGGTCCTTCGAATCCCTTACAGAGCAGCATCATTCTTCGGCTTCTCTCATTTCTGAAAGTTGTACAAAGTGTTTATCTGCAGTGCCGTTGAATATGGAGGTCCTCTTCTGCGTTGGTGTTTGCAGATTGCACCTTGCACCCCTGGAAATGGTGGAATTCAAGGCCGTGTGGCCAATTCGAGTCACTCAACAGGAGACTGGCCTCAAAGTTAATCAGCAGCAAGTCCTACCCCATTACCACCGCAAGTTGGTCGGTGGCTAAGAAGTTCTTTTTCCTTCTTGAACCCATGCTAATTGCTCACATCCACTCTTGTCCCCTCCTCTCCCCTCTTTTTCTTGACTGTGGAATCGCCTCCCTGAGTCTGTGAAATAATGTTATTCCGTATTTCTGATCTTTTCTATTCTTCCTGACTCTCCTGTTCACTCACACTTTTCTGCATTTACATATTTTGACAGCTATTCCGGTCTGCTTACATGTTCCTTGTCTACTCAGCCCACTTGCTCCCCCTGCACAGTCTGTGTGTTCATTGTTTCCCCCCTTTCTTCATCCTCGCTTGAATACGAGCTACCATTGCTCCATTGCTGTGTCATTATTACCCTTCTGTCATTCAGATTGTCCAGGAGCCTCAATCTCAGTATAAACACAATACAATTACCGATAAAAACAGATATTCAATGTGATGTAAATTATGCAATAAATTTATGATATGATGGCAATGGCTTAAGATAATCTGTTCAAAATCGAAGGTAAATTTATTTCGAAAAATTGTTTCAGAGATAATGGGAAATGGGTTTAACATATTCCGTTTCAAAGGGATTCGTGAAAAATCCAAACTTTCCAAATTTAGGGATTGCCAATATTTTTTCTCCAGCTTCATGAAACTGTTAGGGTTAGGGTTAGGGTTAGGGTTAGGGTTAGGGTTAGGGTTAGGGTTTTCCCATCGTCCTGCGTTTCCCTCTTTTCTTACCACTGCCACCGAAGGTGAAGGGGGTGATGTTTTCACTCCTCTCTGTCTGTTTGTTTGTTTGTTACTTGCAAAATTGAAGATTTTTCAAGTATATTGGTTATTCGATTTTGTTATTCTGTCTGTTTGTCTTTTAGTCGCCTGCACGTCTCAATATTAAACCAATTTTCACGAAACTTCACCACATTGGATAGTTTGTCATAAGGAGGAAGCCTATTGTTTTTGAGGTCAAAACATCAAAAGGTCAGCATTGGCCAAAGGTCAACAACTTCGGTGAGATTTCTAAAATCCTCAATTTTCATCCGATTGACTTGAAATTTGAAAAGGATTTGTATTTCAGGTCACTGAATTCAACCAATCAATTATTTTTGAGGTCAACATGGACCAAAAGGTCAGCATAGGTCCAAGGTCAGCAACTAATGTGGTATTTTTAAAATTCTCAATTATCATCCGATTGACTTGAAGTTTCAAGAGGATTCATAATTCAAGTCAACAAATTCAACGAGCCAATTATTTTTGAGGTCAACATCGACCACAAGGTCAACATAATCCCAAGGTCAACAAATAACGTGGTATTCCTAAAATGCTGAAGTTTCATCCGATTGACTTGAAGTTTCAAGAGGATTGGCAGATCAGGTCACTGAATTAAAATAACAAGTATCTTTGAGGTCAACATAGGTGAAAAGGTCAACATAGGCCAAAGGTCAATAACTTTGGTGAGATTTCTAAAATCCTCAATTTTCATCCGATTGACTTGAAATTTGAAGAGGATTTATATTTCACGTTACTGAATTCAACCACCAACTATTTTTGAGGTTCACATAGGCCAAAAGGTCAACATAGGCCAAAAAGCCGACATCGGCCAAAGTTCTAAAAATTTTCAATTTTCATCCGATTGACTTGAAATTTGAAGAGGATTTGCATATTTTGTCATTGAATCAACAATCAATTATTTTAAAATTCAAATTTGTTTTATGGATTTTGCAAGTATTGTGCTGTGCACAAAATGTTTCTTGTTTGTTTGTCTGTGAGCAGGATATCTCAAAAAGTTATGGAAGGATGCAGACGAAACTTGGGGGGCAGGTTTGGTTGTGTAACAATGAAGAATTGATTCTATTTTAGTGAAGATCTGATTCTGGATCCGGATCTGAGAATTTTTAAAGTGATTTTTCACCATTAAGTGATGAGGCTAAAACGATATTTAACATGATATCTCAAAAAGTTGTGGATGGATTTGGCCGAAACTTGGTGGATGAGATGGTTCGGTGAGAAGAACAAGCTGATGAGATTTTAATTCAGGTCCAAATCCAGATCCGGCATATCAGTGGGATACAAAATGTAAATTAATCAGCCTGATGGTATGCACTCTCTCGAGTGGCCTTCTAGTTACTTTTGTGTTTGATTGTAAGCAGGCTGACCAGTCTCGATTTGAGAAAATCACCCTTCCTAACCAGTGAATCAGGGTTGGTGGAGGGGTTGTCTTTAACCTTCCATGCACATCATGACAACAATGGAAAACGATCAGTCAGTCATTCAAGATATATGCTTCAAAAGTTTCATAAAAATAAGGAATTTTCTTCCTGTTTGTCTTTTTTCTTATTTTTTTTTTTCTTAACAATCAAAAGCGAATTGATGTTGGAACTTGTCACGAAAGAGCGTGCCAATCCGTTGTGAAAGAGCCAGCTTTTGCAGTAGAAATAAGGACTGTTCTGTCTTTGAGAGTCCACCTTGCTGAAAAGCAGGCCTCAGGAAAGGTTATGGAGGAGAAGCACTCAAAAACACTCAGAAACAGGATGTGGCGAACACAAAAGTGCATTCTTGGCCTAATTAGCCACAGGTCGATTAGCCACAGGTCGATAAGCCACAGGTCAAGCCCAATAGGAAACCAGACTCAGATGGTTTAGAAACTGCAATGATTTCATCATTACCAAGAAAGGTTAGCTGTATCCTAAGGTTGAAACACAACGTTTGTTGCCAAATCCGCAAAGAACTGTGCTTGGCATGCATTGTAAGCTTCAGAAATCGAATGCAAAACTCACACTAGTTTAACTATTACAAGGACAGCATGATTCTGGTAAGAATTTATCCATACATGGAACACTCTTCCAAATAATGTATGTATCACCCGTTTACATCCTTCATTCAAATATTTCATATGAATAAGTAATGAACCCAGTTCTGAGTCGGACAGGTCAGGTCAGGTATGGGAGCATGTGCCAGAACAGCGCGTCGCTGCGTCCACTTTCCGTCGGTACTCCAGGGGCCTCCGTCTGGCCATCCCCCAGGCAGATGCCAGGCCCATCCCCATCTCCTTGAGATGGTGGTCAACCTGCTGCAACCATGAGGCACGTGGTCGGCCCACTGGCCTCCTCCACTCATGAGACTCCCTCGCTGAGAGAATCTGGTGAGCAGGATCAGCATCAGGAAAACGAGCCACATGTCCATACAGCCGCAACTGACGCTCACGGACTATGCAGGTAACAAATCTCATCCGAGTCTCTCTCAGCAACCGCTCGTTGGACACAAAATCCGACCAGCGATAGCCAAGGATTCTCCGAAGACACCTGGTACCAAAGGAATTAAGTCTCCGTCTCAGATCCTTGGTCAGAGTCCAAGTCTCGCACCCATAGAGCAAGACTGGAAGTACCAAGGACCTGAAGACTCGGACTTTCGTCCTCCCGCACAGGTACCGGCAGCGCCACACCCCATGATCCAGTGAATCCATGACTCCCCAGGCCCGACCCAGACGTCTATTGACCTCTGACTCGCAGCCAGCAGAGACATGAATATCACTGCCAAGGTAAGTGAATCTCTCCACGACCTCAACATCCTCACCACAAACAGAAACAGACAGGACAGCAGCATCCAAGATGTCACCGAAAGCCTGGATCTTAGTTTTGACCCAAGAAACCCGTAATCCCAACGGCTCCGACTCCTCATTCAGCACCTCGAGGGCCCCCAAAAGGATGTCTAAAGTCTCCGCAAAGATGACTGCATCATCTGCAAAATCAAGGTCCGAGATCTTGACATTCCCAAACGATGCACCGCAACTTGATCTCTCCGACATCCTCCCTAAAATCCAGTCCATACAAGTGCTGAAAAGTGTGGGGGCAAGTACACATCCCTGACGAACTCCAGTAACAACTGGAAATAAGTCAGAGGTGGTACCACCACACTTCACAGCACTCTCAGAACTAGAATAGAGTTCAGACATCAGATCGATCAGTTTTGGTGGCACCCCACGAAGACCAAGAATCCTCCAGAGGACATCCCGATTCACTGAATCGAACGCTTTACAGAGATCAACATACGCTGCAAGCAGCCCCTGCCGAAACTCTCATCTGCGTTCGGTGAGGACACGAAGGGCAAGGATACGGTCAATCGTTGACCTCTTTGGTGTAAAGCCTGACTGCTCTGGACGCTGGTGCTCAAGCAGATGGTGGCGAACCCTATCAAGAATTATCCGAGCAAAGACCTTGCCCGGCACTGAGAGCAGCGTCACACCTCGGTAGTTGTTGCAGTCTTGGCGATCACCCTTCCCTTTCCAGAGAGGGACAACAAGGCCCCCCTTCCAGTCAGTTGGGATGATGTCTGTGTTCCAGGCAGAGCACAAAACTGCATGCAACGACACGAGTGCAGCATTTCCACCAGCCTTGAGAAGTTCGGCATGGATGCCACAGATCCCTGGAGCTTTGCCCCGTTTCAACTGGTTCACCGCAGCCCGTGCCGTTCACGAGTCGGACAGAACTTCTTTCAACTTGCCAAGCTCGGATTACATCGACACATTATGTTCGTAATCGATCGACTTAACTTACAAAGATACACAAGGAACTTTGAAGCAGTCCATTTGACAAATCATGCCTGCACACTATCAGCATCACATTAATTCAATGTATTAGTTTATCGATTAACTTTTACTTGGGGGAGGAAGAGGGAGTGGAGAAGAGAACAGTTGGCAGGCACAGGGACGTAGCCAGGGTAACATATACATATACATATATATATATATATATATATATATATATATATATATATATATATATTTTTTTTTTTTTTTTATGTCTTATCAAATCACATCTTTTTACACACACACATACACTCCTTACCATCCACAAAATGTTCTACAGAAACCAGTGCATCCCGAGAATGTACCTGCCGAGATGAGAGGGAGGGAGCGGCCTGATGAAACTCAACCAGGTGCCCAGAGCGACGAGAGTCGGACTCGCTGAGGACGTGAAATGCTCAACAGTCTATCAGATTATATTTGTAAACAATCATGAACACAAGAAACCTGAAAAAGTATCCATAATTCACCTTAAAAGGAATTTCCAAAAACAGGTGCAAATACAAGACACCGCACAGGAAAATGAAACAAGGGTTCCGAGAATTTTATAAGTCATTCTTCACCGTTGAGAGATGGGGACAAAAACTATGCCCTGGATATATCGTATATCTCAAAAAGTTGTGGACAAGTTATGACAAAACTAGGTGGATGAGTTGGTTTGGTGACAAGAACAAGCTGATTCGGATTTGGTTAATGTCTGGATTCAGATCTCACCGATCAGTGGGAAGCAAAATGTAAACTGTTCAACCTGGAGGAGGTGTGTGGATGTGCTCCACTGAGTGCCCTTCCCTTTTGCCAAGTGTCACTCCATGAGTGATTTTTATTACAAGGAAATTATGAGCAGGAGGAGGCCATTCGGCCCATCATGCTTGTGCCACACCAATACCAGATTAAAATAATCCGTCAATACCCACTTCCTAACGTGTGTCGCCTTTTTGACTGATGGTTGCAACATTGGTTATGGGTGTGGATATGCCGCTGATGCAGTGCCCCTATTACCAGTACACTGGTACTCATTTCGCTAACCTCGGAAGGATGACGGGTAGAGTCAACCCCCTGGTATTAATTCAGCGGAAAATGTGGCTTGAACTCAGGACCCTGGGATCCCAAGCCACTACCCTAACCACTAAGCCAACACCAGGATATGCGGCGAAAAGATTCCCCCCCCCCCCCAAGTATGTTGGTCTGACAGCCTGGTGTTGGCTTAGTTGTTAAGGTGGCTGGCTTATGACCTTAGAGTCCTCGAGCCTAGTGTTGGCTCGGTGGTTAGGGTGGTGGCTTGGGATCCTTGGGTACTGAGTTCAAGCCCTGTCGTCCGTTGAATTAAGACACCAAGGGGTTGAGCCAGCCTGTCATCCTTCCGAGTTCAGCGAAATGAGTACCAGTTCCAGTGTGTGTACTGGTAGAGGGGCACTGCATCAGAAACACAGTCGAGCTTCAAGAAATTAGTACATGCCCATACGTGCGTGGCCGTATGTGCACAAAAAAAAATTACTTTCAAACCGCGAGCCAGAAACAACAACCACACATGCCGTTCTTTCGCTCTCGCGTGCCCATACGTGCAAACCCCCCCAAAAAACAACAACAAAAAACTTTCAAACAACCACACAGGCCGTTCCTTTGCTCTCGTAATCGACTGGATTGGGGGCATTGTGTTTATCTATAAATGCGCATAACAAATCGAGAAATTATTAGAATATATTAAGTCATCACTATCCGAAAGTGGTGCGTGCCCGTACGGAATGTTCACATCATTCCACGAATTATCGCTTGCATTGAAGTAACAACTGCTGCGATACTTACACACACAGCTAATTAAAATCCAAATTAAAATCAACTTTACCTCCCTGTCTTTGCTTGCCGTGACATTCGCTGCCATTGACCATTGCCACTCCTACGCCACGGTAACTAAGGCACCGATCCCCATCGTCACCAGCACGTGACATCATTGTTGGCCAGCCGCGCACCGGCCTACGCAACCACGCCTACGCAGCACCGTGTCCTTTCATTGGTTGGTAAATAAATGGACATAACTTGGGAAACACTTGTCCGATTGATATCAAACATTGAAAAGGCACATCCACAGGGCCCCAGCAATATACCTGGCAAGTTTCAATTAGATCGGACCAGTGGTTGTCGAGAAACAGCGGTCACAGAAACACAGACACACACACACACACACACACACACACACACACACACACACACACACATTGCTGGAATGATAGATAGATGATAGCTACCCCAGCAGCTAAGCTGCCATACGACCACCACCACCTTAGAGTCCAAAGTTCGAGCCCCTGTCAGCCATGGAACTAACAGCAGGTGGGTTGACCCAGCCTGTCATCCTTCAGAGGTCAGCAAAATAAGAACCAGTGTACTGGGTTAATAACCATTTGGGGTAACCTGCGTCGTCGTGGTGACCCATCCAGGTCTGTACTCCCAGCAAAGGAATGGTATTGTTACGGTTGTGGAAATTCGCAAACCACCATTCAGGTCCCATAGGTGAGATATCTCTGTAAGTATATGTGGAGTTAGCCCCAAACCCTTTGTTTAGAGGGAATAAATGTGACTCATTCGGGCTGCGACGCTTTGAGATAGCCGTTTTTCTGTTTTTTTTTTTGTTTTTTTTTTGTATACCTTGGTCGAGGCTCGTATGAGAGCAAACACACAACTCACAGCAAGGAGGCATGAGACAAGAGGGGCGGGAGTGGAAGGGACAAAACAGTGGGGAACAGACACATTAGGTGAACTGTGGAAGGGAGAGGGATGGGGATGGGACGGGGAACATGGCGAAGAGAAGATGGACATTTCAGGGACTTTCAGGAAGGAAAGTAGGAGAAATGAAGGAAGTGGGCTTGGGTGGATTATCGGGGGTAGAAAAGATCAAGGATTTGGATGGGGGAAGATAAGAGGTGGTGGTGAACAGCTGTTTTGAAAGCCTGGAGGGAAAAATGGGAATGAATAGAGTGAGGAAGTTTATTCCAAAGGTGGGAAAAAAGAGGAATGAAAGAGTGAAGATGAGCAGTGATTCGTGATTTTGGTAGTTTTACCAGAAGGGGGTTGTTGGCGGACCTTGAGGGCCCTGTGGAAATGTGGTGGGGACAAATCGCAGAGAGAGCAGGGGGGGCAAGGCTGGAGAGGAGTCTGTAGAAGACAGAAAGACCACCGACCAACCTGCGGTGATTGAGTGAGAGGCCCAAAGACTCAGCTTCATTGCGGGAGATGCCGATGATCTTAAATGCCCTGGTTTCGACAGCGTGAAGCCGAGAAAGGTGGGAGGCAGGAGCACCAGCCCAGAGGGGAGAGCAGTACTCCATCAGGCTACGGACAAAAGCTTTGTAAGTGGTCAGGAGCTCAAGAGGGCCGAGGAAGGACTTAGCACGACGGAGGATTCCCAGTCGGCGACTGGCTTTTGAGGCGAGGTTGGAAATGTGACTTTCCCAGGAAAGGTCATGGCAGATAGTGAGACCTAGAAGCTTGAAAGAAAAGACTTCTTCCAGAGGATTGTTGAGAAAGTGGACGGGGGGGTTTTGTAAACGGTCCTTTCGAAGAGACATAGTGAGAGTGTGAGATTTGTCTGGATTGAAAGACATGTTCCACGTGTTGGACCAGTTTGTGATTTTATCCAGATCTGCAGTGAGCGAAGAAGCTGCTGCTTGCCGGTCTGAGGGATGACAGATGGTACGGCAGAGGGTGGAGTCATCGGCAAAGAGAAATAGAGGATTTTCCAGAGAGTCTGAGAGATCATTGATGAAAACCAGAAAAAGAACAGGGCCCAGAACGCTACCTTGAGGAACTCCAGCCTGCACAGGAAGAGGGGATGAAAGAACTCCATTTAGGGCCACACGTTGACTGCGACAGGAGAGGAAGTCTGCGAGCCATGAGTGGAGATGGCCTTGAATACCATGGGAAGAGAGTTTGGTGAGTAGGGCAGGGTGCCAGACTGTGTCAAAAGCACGTGATATGTCCAGGGATACGGCTCGGATTTCCTGTCTGGCATTGAGGACCTCCATCCATTGATGGGAGAGCAGAAGCAGCATATCCAGGGTAGAGTGACCTGGTCTGAAACCAAATTGATGATTGGAAATCAAGCCATTGGAGAAGAGGAAGGATTTCATGTCTGAAGCGATGATGGATTCCATAACCCTGCTGATGATTGGGAGAAGGCTGATTGGTCTGTAGTTACAGGGATCTGTTTTTGCACCTTTTTTATGCAGGGCAGTGATGTTAGCAGATTTCCAAGCAGATGGCAGATGACCTTGGGCAAATGAGAGGGTGAATAGAACAGAGAGAGGGTGAGCAAGAGCAGAAGAGCAGGCTTTGAGGACACGTGGGCTGATGCCATCTGGACCGGTTGCAGAATCTGACTCGAGGTTTGAAAGCAAGCTCTCCACCTTGTCAGGAGAAAAGGATACAGAGTCCAGGGACAGTTGGGTGCGACTGGGTAAAGTGGGTAGAGATAGTGATGGGTTTAGGACACAAGATTTAGCTGCAAACACCGAGTTTAGACATTCAGCTTTATCACGTGTGGAATCAGCAGTGCGGCCATTTGAGGTAAGGGAGGGGATGGAGGGGGAACATACACCAGAAACAGATTTGATTAAACGCCACCAGGATTTTGAGGCGTTCTATCTTTATTGTTCTGTTCTATCTTTATTTTGAACCAACCACGTCTCAACCACCATCACACAACAACCACCAACCACAACGCCGCTTCACAACAACAACAACAACAACAACAACAACAACGCCAACAGCCACTACCTTTACCTTCACAACTCGCTCCCGCAAACATCGCATCACCGCCATTCCAAACGGCACCATGGCCATCGGCCACCGCCGGAAACCCTCCACCACCCTCACCTCCTTCCTTCTACCGCCATTCCCGCACCACCTGTGAGCACCGAGCCTCGGGCTGTCCTGGGCTCGTACAAGATACGCACCGAGCCGCGAGTGCAAAATGCGGATTTTCTGAGGAGAATTCGGATCAGGAATGCTACACGCCCACTTCTGATCCGTCCAATCAGCAAGCGCGGGGCGGCATGGCCCCGCCTCCAGGCGCGTCTGTGTGGAATCGAGATATGCAAATTCGAGTATCAGGGGAGATTCACGCCCCTTTTCCTCCGTCCAATGGGCGAGCGTGACTCCACCCCCGAGCTCATCCTGATCTGGAAATTTGCATATGGGTTCTCCTGCCGGCCTATAAAATGCCGAGCAGAAAAGCAGAGTGGAGTGGCAGAAAAGCGAAGAGAGTTTTGGGGCAGAGAGAAAGAAGAGTTGTTGCGCAAGAGTTGTTGTTGCGAGGCAGTCAAGTCGGGTTGGAGCGCGGAGTGGAGTCGGGAGGCGAGGGCGTCCAGGTGGTTTCCTGCAGTCGGCTGAGGAGAATTGGGGGAAGAGTCTGAGGAGCTCGGGTCCGAGGCAAGGAAGACGGCGGTCGGCGACGAGGTCGCGGTGGAATCGCTCGTCACGGGACCCAAGCAAGCCAGCTATACTCTTTCCCCAGAGCATCAACAATTCCCCCTTTCCCCCGCGCTGAGATAGTGCGAAAAGGGGGCCCCGTTCCCACCCCACTCCAAGCGGTGCCAACGAAACCCGCGAACGAGCACGAAGTCGGGGCACCGCCGCGCTACCACATTTGCGGCTCATCACAAAGATACGGGTAGGACCCACCCGGTCTCGCGGACCTGACCGCTCTTTCAGGTCCCGTGCAAATATTGGCCCACAGGCCCCGTCTGCCCCCTTGTCTTTGAGGGTGGCCTTTTCTTTTGTTTCTGTGTAAACGTGTGTGTGTGGCGCCAGTCTGGTGAAGTAAAACTGTTAAGTGTTGCCGTGTGTCGGTCTTATTCGGTAGTATCTCTGCGTCATTGTTTCTTTTGTTACATTTGCTTTTTGTGCATTCTGTTTGGCTGTATATGTGTGCTCTCCGTGTGCCGCGGAATAAATGTGCATCATGTTGAGCTGTTTTCCCGTTTCGCTTCGTCTTTTCTTTAATTGAATCTCCATCTTGCTTCACGTAAAGGGTTGGTAGTGGGCTTAATACGCCCGATAATTAATCGGAACCTTCGAGGCCGACGATAACACCGCTCGGTTATCCCGATAGTACGGAATGGATCGCTTAAGCGGCCCGTGTCCGGAGTCGACCTGCGGCGAGGTGCGATCGCCCAGTCTACCCTCCGCGTGGGTACTTAGGTTGGTCGAGTTTGACGAACAACCCTATCCCACGCGGGGTGCCGATTGGCACGATCGTGGTGAGGCCGAAAGGCCCACCCGTGACTAGCTCCCGGCGTTAGTCTGAGAGGGTCACGACAGAATTGTCCTTCCGGTAGGCGACGTGCCGCGATTCGAGTCACGTGGCCATTCGCACTGGCGGGCGCGAATTCGCAACAGTATTATTATTACTTGATGGAAAAAAAAATATATATATATATATATATATATATATATATATATATATATATATATATATATATATATATATATATATATATATATATATATATATATATATATATATATATATATGTTGGTCTGTATCGTTTGTCTGTCTGTCTGTTTGTCACATGATTTTTGGCCACAGTTTTCAAAAGTTTTGAATCTTTTTTTTTTTGGTGACGATCCGAATCCAGATCCGGATCTGAGAATTTTTTCACTGATTCTTCACCATTGAGTGGTTGGACCAAAAACGACATATAGCACGATATCTCAAAAGTTTATGGATGGATTCACACGAAACTTGGTGGACAGGTTGGAAATACCACCAATGAGAATTGAGTCAATTTTGGTGAAGATCCAAATCCGGATCTGGATATGAGAATTATTTAATTCTTAAATGATTCTTCACCATTGAGAGATGGGGCTGAAAACGATATTGCATGATATCTCCAAAAGTTGTGGACGGATTCGGATGAAACTTGGTGGAAAAGGTTCGGTGTTTGACAAGGACTAATTTACTCGATTTTGGTGAAGATCTGAATCTGGATTCGGATTCTAGAATTTTTCAGGTGATTCTTCACTATTGAGAGACGGGGACAAAAGCTACGTATAGCAAGTTCTCTCTAAAAGTTGTGGACAACTTGTGACAAAGCGAAGTGGAAGAGTTGGTTAGGTGACAAGAACAAGCCAATTCGATTTTGGTGAAGGTCCTAAATCAGATCCGACTTTTCAGTGGCATACAAAATGTAAAGTCTCCAGACTGGCGGAGGTATGTTCTCTATGGAGTGCCATTCCATTTCACCAAGTTGTCACTCTATGAGTGATTTTTTTTTCCATTATTATATGTTGGTCTGTAGCATTTGTCTGTCTGTCTGTCTGTCTGATCCTGAAAACAACTTTCTCCAAGGAACAAAATCAAAGTTATAAACCAACTCAAAATACCAGTATTCCAGTACAGCTGTGGAATAATAATGTTCATGTCTGTTTTTTTTTTTATATGTTGGTTCGAATGGAAGATATCACACAAGAAAACTGAAACAACAACAGATACAGCCACAACAATTGCAAAAAAAAGACAAAAGAAAAATATTAAACAAAATATAAACAGATATACACTGACAACTGGGAAAACGATAAAAGAGAAGGAAGGTTTAATTAAAAAAAAAGAGTTCAACAGATTGGGTAAAGACAAATAAGGTTATTTGGGATGGCGAAGAAGAGGTATTGTATGGAGAGTAATCAATGTGCTCTTCGGAGTGCCGTTCCGTTTTGCTAAGTGTCACTCTATGGGTGATTTTTCATTCATCTGTTGGTCTGTTTGTGAACAAAATATCTCAAAAAGTTATGGACGAATCAGGCCAAAATTTTGTGGATAGCTTGGGTATGTCACAAGGATGAAATGATTCGATTTTGGTGAAGATTAATATCAAATTATATCAGGCCATAAGAGATTAATTTCAGGCCACAAGAGAAGAATGCTCCACTTATGCAGTTTTACTGAAGACTGGCGCCACACACACACACACACACACACACACACACACACACACACACACACACACACACACACACACACACACACACACACACACACCCAAAAAGAAACGGACCCATCAGGTCTTTATTGGAGGCCTCCAGCTCGAGGAAAGGCAAGCTGGAGGTCAGAGCCTATTCTCGGACCTCTCCGCCTTGTGCGGTCTTCGACGATCCGGTGTGGCAGGACTCGAACCCGCCACACAATGCCGCTCCAAGCCCAGGCAGGCGATCCTTGTGGGACAGGCTCGCAGGCACACAGGCCACAAGAGAAGACGCTCGGTTGGCGGGACCCCAGGAAGGCGACGACTGGCTTCAGAAGACCACCAGACGTCTGAAGACCGAAGACCAGAAAACAACTCTCAACAACAACTCTGCAACTCCTCTCGTTTGGCCCATGAGCGCTTCTCTTATCCCCCACTCGCACTCCCTCATTGGGCAGAGAGACGCTCTATGCCCATATTTGGAGCCAAGCCAGAACGAAACGTTTGTGCCCATATTTGGAGCCAAGCCAGAACAGAACGCTTGTGCCCATATTTGGGGCAAAGCCAGCGCACCAACATCCACAGAAACCCCACCTAGCATACTGGACTCCACCCACATACGTGCTGGTGGTGGTCTATGGCAGCTTAGCTGCTGGCGTAGCTATCATTTCTTGAAGCGCGACTGTGTTGTTGATGCAGTGCCCCTCTACCAGTACACACACTGGAACTGGTACTCATTTCGCTGACCTCAGAAGGATGACAGCCTGAGTCAACCCCCTGGTGTATTAATTCAGCGACAGACGGGGCTTGAACTCAGGACCTTAGGATCCCAAGCCACCACTAACTAAGCTAACCACTGAGCCAACACCAGGATTACGTACATGCTGACACGCATTAGTGCAATGGTGCCGGTGGATGATGGTGCAAGGAAGCGAAGGCAGGTGTCGTTGTCGTTGGTAATTTAAATCCTATCAAAATAACTCACAGCACACTTACAATCTATCACCCATTAAACATAGGACGGGACCCTAACTAGAAACACATACTTACCGATATAACTCATCTATAGGACCTGGCTGTTGTGTGCAGTAAGCTTCCAAATCCGCAACAATATAACAGGATATCTCAAAAAGTTGTGGACGGATTTAGATGAACCTTGATGCGGCGGTTGGGTATTTAGCAACAAGGAAGAAATGATTCGATTTTGGTGAATATCCGGATCCGGATCCGGATCCGAGAATTTTTTAAAAGTAATTCTTGACCATTGAGTGATTGGACTAAATGATATATTACACGATATTTCGAAATATTATGCAGTGATTCGGTCAAAACAAGGTGGAGTTGGTTAGGTGACAGAACAAGCTGATTAAATTTTATTTCAGGTCCGAATCCAGATCCGGCCTATCAGTGGGATACAAAACGTAAACTAATTAGCCTGGCAGAGGTATGCTCACCACCGAGTTCCCTTCTCGTCCTGTTATATTTTCGTCAACGTCCTCCGACGCCGCATGTCTCTTTCCGCTTCTTTTCACCCAAATATGGTCCTTTCAGCCTCCTCGACATTCTTCTACTCATCCTCATTGTTTCCCCAAAAACAAATAAATCAAACAAACAAAATTGTTTTTTAAATTTAATTCACTCCACAAGAAAATCACGATTCAATCTCAGAGCTGCCAACTCTATCGCTTTTGGCAGTAGTTTTCTGCTTTTTGTATACTTGGGCAGCCTCCCAATTCCCTTGCCCAACAATAGCGAAAATTCCACTTTCACAAAATAATGTCTCATAAAAGTTTTTGATTGATTTTCATTTTGTGACAAGATTTCTGTCATGCTCTGGGTGCAAATTCATCAGGAAAACATGATTATTCTGCTTTAATTTTGCATAAAAGAGTGTCTTAGAATGTACAAATTTAAGGGTAAAATTACAAAATATCACCACCTGGGGAGGAGGGACAACCCCCCCCCCCCCAGACCCTCCTCCCCGAGGACATTTCACTCCCTTGCATCACGGATTCTTTCCATCCCGTGGCTTTTTTTTCTCTCAATGTTGGCAACTTTGCAATCTGCCTAAACTTCCTTCTGCCTGCACTTCCTGCACTTCATTCTTTATATCTTCTTTTTCTCAATACCTCCAAACTGAATCTTCATTGAATGAAATACTTCTTCCATTAAAAGTTTGGCAATACATTTTAAAATGCTCCACTTTCCTGATTACTTCATCAGGAACTCTCTACAAATTATTATTATTATTATTATGATTACTATTCTTCTCACAAGGATGCTTATTGTTCAAACCGGGCTCACTCCTTAATGCTTGGTCCATTAACCCTCCTCCCATAGCTACAACACCACTTTCCTCCATACCTTCAACAATCCTTCCACCCCTCCCATGATGTCTGTCTCCCTATATCCAGATTTGGAATCTTGAGAAATCCAATTTGCAGAGGTTGTCTGCTCACAAAAATTTCTTCTGTTTCACGTTGTTTTACAGTGTCAAACCAACCCCTCCATGTCAGCACCCTCCCCCACATCTACTACATGCCCACGTCCATCCAACAACACCTTGTCTATGTATTCCCCTCTTTAGCATCTCTCCGCTTCATGTCCCCTCTCTCTGCATCCCCTCCACCCCATCCCCGGAAAGCTTCCTACTAACCCCATCTCCTCAAAGCTTCACGCTAACTTCGCACTCTCTCTGCTTCCCCCTCCCCCACCCCACCCTCACCCTACCAGTTTCCCCCCTTTTCCCCACCCTCCCAGCTTCCCCCCTGTCCCCATAACCTCTAAGCTTCCCTCCTGCCCAACACCCCTCCCCCCTCTCCCCAAGCCTCTCACTCTTCCAGATTCCTCATGCCCCATCCCCGCTCCTTGCTCCTTTCCACATTCTTGCACCCTGCCAGCAGTTCCTCCTCCCCTGTCCCTAACTGTGTGGACCTCAAACATCAAAAGGCTCTGCTACAACCTGACAGATCTCTTCATCAAGGCCACTACAGATAAACCAGACACCATCTGTTTCACAGATTGCTTTCTCCCACAGGAAGTCCCTGACTCCTTCATGTCTCTCCCTGGCTATTCTCTCCAAATATTTGATATGCCTCAACCCCGTCCTACCGGTGGAGTTGCAACTTACATCAACAACTCAATTTCTCACTCCGTGTACACTACTCCTACACCTTCCAAACCCCCAGCCCCAGGTATACCTTTGGCTGTGACTTCCCCTCTGCTCCCAAGTCAGCAAGTGACTTAAGCACTCAAGCAAGCACTCCAATTAAATGGTTGATAAGGAACAGCTGGCTTGGCAAGTGGTAGCAAGCTGATTGGTGATGGCACAGACCCGCAAAAAAACGAAATATCGCCGATTTCTTCACATTTTCAGATTTCACTCCAGATTTCGAGTTATTTAGTCCACATGATCCGATTCTCAAAACTCAAATTATATTTTGATGATATACTTTAATTAGTCCGTGAGAGGAGATCGTGGAAATTCGCATCATATACTAAATGCATAAAATCGCTCCAAGCTCCTCATTTGAAAACTACAGCACTTACAAACGCAATGGACACAAAGATTCGTAGGTACGTAGATTAGGCATTTGATGATATGAGAGAAGAAAGTGAAAAAATAACATTTTGAGTACTTTATCGAAAATAAACCGCTGCGTCTGTTCCAACTTAAGGAAATGTTGAGCAAGCCGAACAAAATGGTGAATTAATATCCCAGCTCGGCAACCCAGGATGCACCTTCAGTCCCCAACGAGAGCGAGGTTTCCGAGGATGAGCTTGATGAAGGATATAATTAAATAAGGCCGTTCCATCCACTGGGACCATACTCTGTGCAGAGCGTTGGTGCTGCCTAAGCAGTCTCCTTGGCTATTGGGTACAATTCTGGACAGGTCGCCACTCCGACACAGGATACCAGCATGCTGGCACTCATTTTGCCGACCTCGGAAGGATGACAGGCAGAGTCAACCCCACCTGGTATTAATTCAACAGCCGAGTGGGATTTGAACTCAGGATCCAAGGATCCTAAGCCCACCACCCTAACCATTAAGCCAACACCAGGCATGTTAATTATCTTCAAAAGGGGTGTTTTAATTAACTCAAACATCCAGTTTTCACTCTTGCACAACCTTGGTGTTTTCTTCGTATGTATGCAAAGTTTCAGACTGATAGGTTTTATGGTTTTGGAGTTGTGGAGAAGACACACTGACACACACACACACACACACACACACACACACACACACACACACACACACACACACACACACACACACACACACACACACACTATTTATTATTGATCTTGTTTACCTTGTGTTCCCAGCCCCAGCCCCATCCCCTCCCTTCCACAGACCTCCTCATGTCTCTGTTCCCCTCTGTTTTTTCATTCCCTCTCCTGCCCCTCTTGTCTCCTGCTCCCCTTGATGTACGATCTGTGTGTTAGCTCTTATACAAGCCTCGACAGTGTAAACAAAAATAACATGATAAATGAAACATACACACACCACACCTTTACTGGTGATTACAACAATACATGTTAACATGACAAATATAATGCAACAGTATAAACATAAGCCTAATCAGCAACTCTGAGGCAACTACTATAGACTTGAAACTTCAAAGCCATGAGCCAAACATTAATAAAATAATAATCATAAAATTGTTAAAGATATCAAAATCTTATTTAATCTCAATAAAGGGTGTGTGTGTGTGTGTGTGTGTGTGTGTGTGTGTGTGTGTGTGTATGTGTGTGTGTGTGTGTGTGTGTGTGTGTGTGTGTGTGTGTGTGTGTGTGTGTGTGTGTGTGTGTGTGTGTCCTCCACAACTCCAAAACCATAAAACTGAGCAGCCTGAAACTTCACATGCATACAAAGAAAACAACAAGGTTGTGCAAGAGTGAAAATTGGATGTTTGCGGTTAATTAAAACACCCCTTTTGAAGATAATTAACGGCCTTATTTAATTATATCCTTCATCAGGCGATCCTCGGCCACCTCGCTCTCTCGGTTATTTAGGCGTTTTCCAGGTAACCTCGCTGGGGTCTGAAGCCGCCATGTTTTTTGGCCTGCCCAACTATGTATTGACTTGGGACAGGCCACAACGATTTCTTCACGATAAAGTATTTTTTTTCAATTTCTTCTCTCATATTATCGAATGGCTGTTAATCATAGCTACGAATCGTCGGGTATATTGCAATGCTTATAAATGCCTGGAGATGCCAGCGTTTGTGGCTTTATTTAATTTGTGCATATGAATAACTGAGAGAATCTCTTAAACTAAGCAGAATTACAAAATGTAAGCTCCAGATTTGAAAGTAGCAGCAGTTCCAACTCCTTAAAAAAGTGTTGATTTATCCAATTCGGACATTGCACGGGCGTTTCTAGGTGCATAATTGTATCGAGACAATTGATAATTGCTTGCCAAGCCAGGCATTCCATTGGAGTGCTTGCTTGAGTGATTAAACCACTTACTGAGCTGTACAGCACAGTTAGTGTCCCGATCGGGATGTACAGTCGACAGTTACTACAAGGTAAAGGTACATGTACAGCACACACAAACGTAGTACACATGGGTAGATTTGGATCTATACGGACTCTCTGTGGGTATGTGGACATACCGTGCCTGTTTCGGGCGTCGTGTTGGCAAATTTTCATCCCGTATCTTATGAAGGTTCTATCAGGTTTTCCTTTGTCCTCGCACCTGTTTCTAAAGCATTCTGTTGTCGGATTTGCTTTACAAAGGTGAAATGTTTCTATTTGTGAGTTTCAAAGCAAAATATATGATAACGCCTGATTTCTGACCCTTCTCCGCATCAACGTGTTTTCGAAATTACCGAGCCAAATTCTTTTCCACCCTTCACACACAGCTGTTTATAAAGATTAATGTTTGTGAACATCTCCCTGAAACGTCTATATAAATGGAACATTGTTTTTCGGTGAAAGCTACTCAAGGTTTGTGGGTTGTATACAGTACGTACTGTAGTCGGTAATCACACTGTATGATTACTTTTGGTTCATTTTCTTTCCACAAATTTTCTGGACTTGGAATTTCAAAGTTTTTGCAGATGAGCCAGTGGATTACTTTACAAAGTCTGTTGTGTCGTTGTGTGTACAGCTGTTCTGACATGAGTTTGTTTTTTTGCGCGTTCGGTCATTAAGCGTCACATATCATTCTCTTTATTAACCCCACCTCCACCTGTCATTTTTTTCCTCCTCCCCCCCCCCACCATTCTTTCTCACTTTCCCTTCCTCGCTCCCCCTCCGAATAAAATCCAGCACTCTCCTCCCACACCTCTGTTGCTCTATCGTGTAGCTGTCTGCATCGTGAGGCTGTCTTTTAATCAGTGCAGGTGTGTGTGTGTGTGTGTGTGTGTGTGTGTGTGTGTGTGTGTGTGTGTGTGTGTTTGTGTGTGTGTGTCCCCTTCTCTCTCTTTCTTTCTCTCTCATGCACCCTCCCTCCCGCAGTGAATAGCAATGTTTGGTGAGGTGTCGCCCTTACCAACTCCCCTCCTTCATCCTCTCTGCCTTCCCTTTTCCCCCTTCCCCCTTCCTAGCTCCCTCTTCTTCATCCTCCTGCTCCCCTCCCTCTTTCTGTCCCCCCCAACCCCCCTTTGATGTCCCTGTCAGCGAAGCGACGGGTTGTATTTTCTCATATAAATTAAAGTTCTCTTACTTGTGACAAGTCTTTTATTTCTCTTTCTTGTTTGTGTTTCTTGGCATTATCAGAACCGCAAGGCTCTATAAACGCCACGCATCCAAACTCCTCAGCTACAGCAAAATCAGAAAATTAAATAAAACTAAGAAGAATTTCCAAAATCGGAGATGGTTACTGCCTGTGCGTGGGCTTTCTGCATATACATGGCAAGTTTCACGAAGATCCGATAAAAACTCTTGGTTGTGAAACAAAAAATGTCAAAAATAGCAATGACGTCATAGTGATGTATCATATGTGCGGTAATTCGTCTCTGCGTATGCCCTGTTCGATTCCTGCAAACAGAATTCAAAAAGCTTGCCAAGTTTTGGAGATAATTTTTTAGGCGATTTCCATTAGCGGAGATATTTTGACTTCAACTTTTTTTCTTGGAGGAATTTTCAAAATCGGAGATAGTTACTGTCTGCGCAGGGTATTTCTACATATATTTGCCAAGTTTCAGGAAGTTTTGATGAAACCTGTAGGCTGTGAAACAAACTAGTTTCTGAGATAATGGTATAGGTGATTTCCATTAGTGGCGATATTATGACGTTAACTTTTTTCTAGGAAGAATTTCCAAAATCGGAGATGGTTACTGCCTGCACGTGAGCTTTATGCATATACATGGCAAGTTTCACTTCGATCCGATGAAAACTCTGGGTTGTGAAACAAAAAATGTCAAAAATAGGAATGACGTCATAAAAATTTATGTCAGTGATGTATCATATGTGCGGTAATTCATCTCTGCTAATTCCCACATTCCCCATTAATCCCCATATTCCCCATTCCCATTCTAAATTCCCCATTCATCCGTTCGATTCCCACAAAGAGAATTCAAAAAGCTTGCCAAGTTTGAGATATTTTTTTTCGGCGAATGCCATTAGCGGATATATTTTGACGTCATAACTTTTTTTTCTTGGAGGATTTTTCAAAATCGGAGATGGTTACTGTCTGCACAGGGCATTTTTACATATATATATATATATATATATATATATATATATATATATATATATATATATATATATATATATATATATATGCCAAATTTCAGGAAGTTTCGATGAAAACTTTAAGTTGTGAAACAAATGAAACAAAAAAAAAAATGTCAAAAAATAGGAATGACTGATCATTAACTGACCAGTTCGATTAACTGACCAAGATGAACCCTTGTCATCTTCGCCAGACACGCAGATCATCCTTAATCACCTCCTCCCGGCACCCTGGATGATTAACTTGGCCAATTGAGCTGAGAATCGGCCGTAATACAGGCAAAACAAGATACAGAATACCGGAAAAAAAAAAACCGGCGCACCCTTGACACTCAAAACCGGCCTGTAATGGTGTCCGCCCAAACTCCCTCGGCCGACATGACTCGCATTAAAAAAAAAACAGGCCTTGCGACAAGTGATGCTTGTGGTCACTTTTCACTGGTGGGAATGCCTGATTGCATCTAAAATCACAACAGAACACCAGCTGTTTCACTGAATGCAGTGTAGATCACCAGCTTCTGGGGTATTCCAAGATGGCAGGCCTCTGGTGCCACTCGCCGCCTATTCATCACTATAGCGGAGTTCACTCCAACTATACATTCAGCTCAGTGATTTTCCCCCCTCTCCCTCACCTCTTTACATTTGTTCGTTGTCGGTTGGTTTGTTCCTTTTCTGTTTCATTCCCACTTTACCCTTCCTCTTCTCGCTTTGTTCATTCACATTGTTAAACAAGATCTCCTGTTATTAAATCCTTGCTGACTACCTTTTACTCGATTGAACTTATCCAAATGGTGTACCAAAAACTTTAAGGAAAATTGTTGATGAAATCATCTATCACCATCGAAATTGAGATGACCAGGGTGTGTTTTGGTGATGATCTCATCCCACACAACCATACATAAGGACAGTTGACAAGTTAGTCTGCTGGTTCACTTGGGATTTCACGTGGTTTTTTTTTGTTTGTGAAGCGGTTAAACTACATGAGAGTGCGATGAGGGACGTGGCGAAACCTGGGGTATGTTCCGTTAGAAAGTGGCTTGCTGTTGCTTGTCAAAGAGCTTACTCAATTCAAAACACTCAAACAAGAGCTCCAAAGGAACGGAGTGCTCCACACCACTTAACCATGGTCGTCTTCATGGAAGCAATGCTGCCGTGGTACACGAGCAAATGCTCTCCGGGCATCAAACTTATCCATAACTCTTTTTTTCTTGAGGCATCAAGAACCACATCCTCTTCAATTTAATTCTTCCCTCCAGCTCTTCAATTCAGCTGTTCCCCACCATCTCAGATCATCCCCAATCCAAAAACGTGATCTTTTCCACCCTCGTTAACTCTAACCCCAATACCTCCTCCTAAATTTCCAGTTTTCCCTCCTGAGAGTTTTCTTCTGTATCCATCTTGTCCACCCCATCCATCATCTCCTGGAACCATTCCTCTCTGCAGTATCATGTACGGCCAAATGAAGCTGCTGTTGGCTCGGCCGAGTGAGGCCTGCATTGATGTAATAAATGGTGCTTGATTATCTCCGCGTGTTCTCATCATTGTGCTAAAGACACCACAATTTGTTGATCCATGACTACATCGCATAGTAGGCCCCGGAGTATGCCGAAGACAAGTTTGAACTCTTTGCTCAGCAGCTCAGTTTCTATTTCACTCCCAATGATGTCGCCGATGCTGGGAAATAGAAAGCGATTATTCCGTTTGTGCTGCTGGCAGAGGTTTTCCATCTGCTGTCTGACTTGATTTCACCTGTGAAGGCGTTGGATGACGCTGTCACCGATGAATCCATAGTCAAGACGTTGATCAACCATATTAAACTGGGCAAGTCACCACAGTTACCGTGGTATGAGTTCAATAACCTGGTTTGGCTTCCCGATGAGAGGCCAGCTGATGTTGTTGCGAGACCCAAGCATCTGGGTGGGGGGTGATAGCCATTTTGGTGATGATGAACGGTCACAGAGATTGAAGGATCATTTTATCGCTGGGTTGTGGGATGAGAAGATGGTCGCATCAGTTCTTCGGATGAAGTTTGAAGAGATTATGTTTTCTGACGTGGTTGAAACTGCAGCTGTTGTGAAACAAACTAGAACGGATGTTTAGGCCATTGTTGGGGAGGACTTGTCTGTCAATGTCTTCACTGCTGGTAGGTCACATGCTCACAATTCCCCATCTTGGTCAGCATATCAGGAACCTCTTTCGTCCCAGCTGCATGCAAGCAGGGTATCGTAGGACCAGCTGAAACCACAGTCTTGTCAGGGGTGTGGTGGTTCACACTCTCATCAGAACTGTCCATTTTGGAATGCAGTGGGTCACTGGTGTGGTCGGACAGGCAATGTGCAGAGGGTCTGTCAGGACCAGGCACCATCATTGGTTAATGTTGTCAAGGCGAGCATTGAGGTTGATCAACTTGGCATATTTCAAATGATGACAGCTGCAAATCACCCCTTTGAGGAGTCTGTTCGTGTGAATGTCAGGCCACTCAACTTCACAGTGGATACCGGCGCATCAGTCAGTCTCGTGAGTAAGCAGACCTGGTGTCGTTTGGGTTTCCGGTGTTCGCCTCAGTACACACTCCAATTTGAACCTACACTGGGGAGTTGATCAAACAATTAGGTTTGATGGATGCAGTGATTCGTTTATCAGGAACAGCAAGAAGTGTTGCCTTTGCATGTGGTTGGTGGTTCTGAACCATCTCTCATGCACACACAATTCACAATTGCACACAATTCTCTGGATTGGGCAGACATTAACAGAGTTCATATGTCGTTTCCATCTCTTTCCTGGTTGGAGGGGATCTTGGAAAAACACCGAGTTCTATTCTGACCTGGGCTAGGGAATCTCGTCGGGGCTCAAGGTCACCTACACCTCAAATATGGTGTCAGTTCACGATTCTGTAAGCCTCAACCTATGCCATATGCTCTTTGTAATTGGGTCAAAGTGAAGCTCAACTAATTGGAAAAGACTGGTGTTATTGAACCGGTGGTGCACTCTGAGTGGGCAATGCCTGTGGTCAGAGTACTTAAGTAGAATTGAGGTATTTGCTAGTGTGGTGACTTTAAAGCAACTGTTAACCCCTACCTCTGTGTCGAGCAGTATCCACTGCCATCCATTGACGAGATATATTCAAAGTTGGCGGAGTCGGTATTTCATGACGTTGGACTTGTGCGATGCTTACTTCCATCTCGAGATCGCAGCAGATGATCGTCACCTCCTTTCCATCAGTACGTGTCAGGGTATGTACCAATATACCCATCTTTGTTTCACTATCGCTTCAGCTCCGGTAATGTGGCAGAAAGCTATGGATCAAATTTGTACCGAGTTACCAGCACAATGCTACTTGGATGGCATCGTCATTGCGGAGCCGCAGCCAAACAGCATCTTGATAACATTGATAAGGTGATGTCAAAGTATAGCTTCTTTGTGTCTTTGCCTGAACAAAGACAAATGTTTTTGTTTTTGTATACCTTGTCGAGGCTCGTGTGAGAGCTAACACACAATGCACAGCAAGGGGGACATGAGACAAGAGGGGTGGGAGTGGAAGGGACAAAACAGTGGGGAACAGAGACATTAGGAGATCTGTGGAAGGGAGAGGGATGGGGCGGGGAACATGGGGAAAACAAGACGTATATTACAGGGATTTTCAGGAAGGAGAGCAGGGAATTTGAAGGAGGTGGGCTTGGGTGGATTATCGGGGGTAGAAAAGATAGAGGGTTTGGATGGGGGATGATAAGAGGTGGTGGTGAACAGCTGTTTTGAAGGCCTGGAGGGAAGAATGGGATTGAACAGAGTGAGGGAGTTTATTCCAAAGGCGGGGTAAAAGAGGAATGAAAGAGTGAAGGTTTGCAGTGATTCGTGATTTTGGTTGTTTTACCAGAAGGGGGTTTCTGGCGGACCTTGAGTGCCCTGCAGAAATATGGTGTAGAGAGAGAGAGAGAGAGAGAGAGAGAGAGAGAGAGAGAGAGAGAGAGAGAGAGAGAGAGAGAGAGAGAGAGAGAGAGAGAGAGAGAGCGCAGAGGGGGGGGGGCGAGGCTGGAGAGGAGACGGTAGAAGACAGAAAGACCACCAACCAGCCTGCGGTGAGATGTTGAGAGGCCCAAAGACTCAGCCTCATTGCGGGAAATGCTAATGATCCGAAATGCCTTGGTTTCCACAGTGTCAAGCCGAGAAAGGTGGGAGCAGGAGCACCAGCCCAGAGGAGAGAGCAGTCCTCAATCAGATGCGGACGAAAGTTTTGTAAGTGGTCATAAGCTCAGGTGTGCCGAGGAAGGGCTTTGTATGACGGAGGATTCCCAGTCGGCGACTGGCTTTGGAGGAAACGTTTGAAATATGGCTTTCCCATGAAAGGTCATGGTAGAAAGAGAGACCCAGAAGCTTTAAAGAAAGGACTTCTTCCAGAGGATTGTTGAGAGAGTGGATAGGCAGGGTGGGGGGAGGTTCTAAAGGGTCCTTTTGGAGAGACATAGTGAGAGTGTGAGATTTGTCCGGATTGAAAGACATGTTCCACGTGTTGGACCATTTTGTGATTTTACCCAGATCTTCGGTGAGCGAAGAAGCTGCTGCTTGCCGGTTTGAGGGATGGTTGAGCTTCATTCTTCCCTCCAGACCGATGGTACGGCAGAGGGTAGAATCATCAGCAAAGAGATATAGAGGATTTTCCAGAGTCGGAGAGATCATTGATGAAAACCAGAAAAAGAATAGGGCCCAGAACGCTGCCTTGAGGAACTCCAGCCTGGACAGGAAGAGGGGATGAAAGAACTCCATTTAGGGCCACACATTGACTGTGACAGGAGAGGAAGTCTGTGAGCGATGAGGGGAGATGGCCTTGGATACCATAGGAAGAGTTTGGAGAGCAGGGCAGGGTGCCAGACTGTGTCAAAAGTACATGATATGTCCGGGGATACGGCTCGGATTTCCTGTCTGGCATTGAGGACCTCCATCCATTGTTGGGAGAGCAGAAGCAGCATATCCAGGGTAGAGTGAACTGGTCTGAAACCAAATTGATGATCGGAAATCAAGCCATTGGAGAGGAGGAAGGATTTAATGTCTGAAGCGATGATGGATTCCATAACCTTGCTGTTGATTGGGAGAAGGCTGATTGGTTTGTAGTAGCAGGGATCTGTTTTTGCAGTGCAGTGATGTTTGCTCATTTCCAAGCAGAGGGCAGATGACCTTGAGCAAATGAGAGGGTGAATAGAACAGAGAGTGTAAGCAAGAGCAAAAGAGCAGGCTTTGAGGACACGTGTGCTGATGCCGTCTCGACCGGTTGCAGAATCTGAGTCGAGGTTTGACAGCAAGCTCTCCACCCTGTCAGGAGAAAAGGACACCCTCTCCACCCTGTCAGTCCAGGGACAGTTGGGTGCGACTGGGTAAGGTGGGTAGAGAAAGTGATGGGTTTTGGACACAAGATTTAGCTGCAACCACAGAGTTTAGGCATTCAGCCTTTTCACGTGCGGTATCAGCAATGCGGCCATTTGAGGTAAGGGAGGGGATGGAGGGGGAACATACACCAGAAACAGATTTGATTAGATGCCACCAGGATTTTGAGGAGGGAGAGAGGTTTGAGAGTTCAGACTTGAGATGAGAAAGATGTTGTTTTCTGGCTCTCCTGAGGGTAGAAACACACTTTTTCTGAGCTTTATGGAAGGAACTGAGATTGCCCTCGGTTGGGTTTGCTTTCCATGAGGCAAAGGCAAGTTGTTTCAGGACAACTGCCTCGCCACAAGCTTCAGTGAACCAAGGACGGGAGGAAGGGTCAGACAATGGAAGACGAGAGTGGATAAATCTGTGCATGAGGGAGGGCAAGTTTCTTTGAAAGAATTCCCAGGATGTGTTGATGTTGGAGAAAGTAGTGATAGGAGACCAATCAAAAAGTTTGATGGCTGCTTGGAGACCCTGCCAGTCGGCTTGAGTGAAATGCCAGACTCGACGGCGGTGAGATGGTTCTCTGATAATAGCCAGAGAGATGTCCATTTTGACAAGGACGTGGTCAGAAGAACCGATTGGAGCAGAGGAACAGCAGCAGATATTTTCAGGGAAATTTGTCAAAATCAGATCCAGAAGAGATTGTTTGAGATCCGGGTTGGGAAGTTGACCGATTGAGTCAGTCAACTTCCTTGAGGTCAATTGAGGCTATTATCAGAGTCAGTCCCAATGAGTCGCAGAAGGCTTTTGCTGAAGTGCCATGACAGGTGAGAGAGGTACCCACACCTCGCCAACTGGCATGATGACAATTGAAGTCGCCACATATGAGGAAGAGAGAGTTTGGATGAGAAGATGGAAGTTGGTCCATGTTTTCGGATAGTGAGGTGTAGATGGAGTCATCACTGTTAGGTGGACGGTACATTACACATATAAACATGAGGTTGGAGTGGAGGGGAAGCCGTGGCAGGTATTCCTGGGGGTGTGGGAGAGTGAGGACAGTGCATGGAGAGTGAGGAATAGAGGCTTTGATGAAGAGAGCAACTCCTCCACCACGACGAGCCTCAGTTCTGTCAAACCAGAGGAGGGAGTAACCAGGGAGAGATACTTGGCAGTCAGACACGTCTTGGGGGAGGAAAGTTTCTGTTAGGCAGATTATGTCTGGTTTGTCAGTGGCAACCTGTATGGAAAGATCTGAAAGGTTTGTGTGAAGGCCTCGGATATTTGAGGTCCACACTGTTAATGAAGAGGTAGGGGAGGAGGCTTTGGGTGCAGGGGATGGGAGGGGAGGGGAGGACAAGAGAGGAGGGGGGGCAGGAAGGAGAGTTGTTGAAAGAGTGTGGGGGATTGCAGAATAGCTCAGGGAGGGGGTCGGATGAGTAGGAGAAAAGGCCCTGTGGTGCTGGGGGAGAGGGAGGGCAGAAGACAGTTGAGGATTTGAGGAGGTGGAGTGATGAGATGGAGGTGAGAGGGCAGTGGAAGGAGGCAGCTTTGTGGATTACAGGCGGGGGAAACTTTGAGAAGGAGGAGTGAGGGGGATGAATGGTGGGAGAAAGGTGAGGGGGGAGTTTTTGAGAGAGGTTAGAGGGAGGCTTGGAGGGAGAAGTGGGATGGTTGCTTTGAGAGGGAGGAGTGAGGGGTGAGTTGGCACTGAAATTGGAAAAAAAGAATGGTTGATGGAAAGTGAACATTTGTAGCAAACTGGGGTTTTTTAAGTTTTAGGTCAGAGATGTGATTTAACACATTTCTTGATGGATGCAATAAAGGCGAATTCAGAGAATGAAGAGAAGAAACGCTGTAACAGTTGGATTTTTTGTGCAAGGTATGAAGGAGGGTCGAATTGAGAGCAGTCTGTTTAAATAGTGGAACAGTGGTGCATTCTGATACAGTCAAGAGTACCACACGTGTGAAAGAGGAAGATTAAGCATTATAAGAGATCGCTTTTTATTATTATTATTATTATTATTATTATTATTGTTGTTTGAGAGAGTTTTCAACAGATTAGGTCATGGAAGTGTTGTAGAAAAAATCGTGAGGTGAATTTGGATCGGAAACCGCAAGGGGTGTAAAAGGATCACCTGGTTATGATTACCAGTAAGACACAAGATTATTATTTTTTGATGTACTTTTGAAGAACAGGTAAGATTAGGGAATGGAAGGTTGGAGATCGGAAGAAATCGTGAAGGTAATGGCGAGAGAGTCAACTCAGTCGAACAAAGATGGTGTGCCGGTAGGAGGAAGAAGAAGAGAAGCATTAAGAAGAAGAAGAAGAATCGAGACTCGTGAGTGTGCAAGGAGAAATGTAGTTTTTTGTTTGTTTGTTTGTTTGTTTTTGATTTAAGACAAGAAATTTAGTGATTAGGAGGGCTGGAGGACATTAGGAAAGTGGGGAAAATAGAAATTGAAGGCAATGGGGAGAAAAAACAAATAAACACGATCGTACACCGAGTGGAACAAAGGGTAGGCCTCAAGCACCCGATAAGACAAGGTCGACGAAATCTCACAAAAATAGCACGATTTTTGAAACAAAACCGAACTAGGAACACACAGTAACATGTAGGTGAGAAAATAAACAGTTAAAACGGGACAGATAATGACCGGAAAGTTAACTTTGAGATCGACAGCAGAGAGCCCTGATAGTGGGGCAGATAACAGCAATTTTTGAGAGGAATCGTGCAAATGATGATACAAGCATCAAATTTGGCACATTTGTTCTCCAGGGGATTCTAATCAAATCTGCCTGATTGGGCATTTGAAAATCCAAATTTTGAAAAATTAGAAAACAAAAAGACTTCAAAAAAGTCAAGATCACGAATCAATGTTGGATGCTGGCTGAGATTGGTGAATGTTTCAGAAACATCATCAAAAACGTTCCAAGTCTGCCACGCAGTTTTCTTCCTTTTACCGCGGAAGGCAGACACGACGTCACATCCCGTGAACGCATGGAAGTATGGGATCCCTTTCGCTTTTTCAGGCCCTATTGCAGAAACTACCTCATGGACTGGAATCCATCGCACCTTGGCTCCTTGGCCAAAGGCAATCCACATGTTCTCAAGACCTAGTTCCTGTAAGGATGACAGTACAGATATTGCTATGACTAGTACGTCCGTGTCATTAGCCTTAATGAAAATGGACTTACTACCATCCGTCGTTGCATCCCTGGCGTGTACAAATATTCGAGTGTCAGCTTCTTCATTACAACATGGAGACACACCATCCAGTGACTTCCTTGTGTTGCTAATGGCATCTTCTCCTTTTGTGACAACGACGACTGTGCTTGTCGTCTGTGCTTCACATATCTTTTCCGCAAGGAAGTGAAACAGCTCAGCCTTGTTGCTGTCATCTCGAAGAAATCTTCTCCAGTTACTTGGGGTCTTACTGGTTCCTGTCACTCTTCTTCTGATTCCTTGCCCCCCTTTTCGACCTTGCCTTGGACTTCAGACTTGACTTCTTGCACACATCAAACACTACGTCCACCCTCTCGTACCTGGCACCATAGGATTCCACCTTTGGGATGATGTCTTCTTTAGCATAGTCATCAAATATCTTTGAAGTGCGTGGAGGTAGGGCATTGATAAGTGCTGAGCCATCAATGATGACTGCATCTCCCCTTGGTTCTCTGTCTGGGATGTTCACTTGCACTTCAAGAATTTCAGCCAGCTGTGACTTCAAACTTTTTTGAAGTTTTTTTTTTTTTCAAATTTTTCAAAATTTGGATTTTCATATGGCCAATCGGGCAGATTTGATCAGAAAGCCCTGCAGAACAGAAATGCCAAATTTGATGCTTGTATCATAATTTGCACGATTTTTCTACTATCTACTACACTATGAAGGAGACCTGCCGATGCTCCAAAACCAAGCTGTTTATTCTTTTTAGGTCTCCAAAACCAAGGAGACCTGCCGATGTTTATTCTTTCAGAAGCGAGTGGAGTACCTCGGCTCTGTCATCACCCCGAAAGGCTGTCGAAAGTTCCTCTGAAAGTCGATGCCATAGCCGACATGCCCAGCCCAAGAGACAAAGTTCAGCTTTGTTCCTTCATTGAGCTAGCTCATCGTTACCACAGGTATGTCAGCAACCGAAGCACTGAGTTTGTTCTGCTGACTCACATGCTGTGCTGAGATGTTCGTTGGAGGTTGAGTTTGATGGAACAAGTAGCATTCAAACAAGTCAAATCTTGCCTTACTGCAGACACAGTTCTTGAGCATTACGAACCTTCATGTCCTCTCATTCTTGTGTGTGACAGCTCATCATATGGCATCAGTGCCGTCTTGTCTCAGGTAATGAATGAAGGTACCGAGTGCCCGGTGTGTTTTTCCTCACGTGCTCTGTTGGCTGCAGAGCAGAATTATGCTCAAATTGAGCGTGAAGTGCTGCTATGGGGCGTGTTGAAGTTTTGTCAGTATTTAATAGGTCGACATTTCCTCCTACAAACTGATAATTATCCTGATTATGTCCAGGCTGATTATAATCAGCCACTTCAGTTCTTGCTCAATCCTTGGAAAGAAATTCCAGTCATGACTGCTGCTCGGCTCCAGAGATGGTTTCTCTTCCTCAGTGCGTACGAGCAGAAAATCAAATTTTGTGCTTCCGAACGGCACGATAACTATGATGGTCTGTCTCGACTGCCATTTCCTATGGTCGGTGCCGAACCTACAGATGAGGTTGAGGTGTACATGTTCGAACAGATCAAGTCTGGTCCGGTAATCACTGTGGGCATGGTTGCTGCCATTCGTCGTGATTTCAAATTTTTTTTTTTTTTTTTTGTATACCTTGGTCGAGGCTCGTATGAGAGCTAACACACAACTCACAGCAAGGAGGCATGAGACAAGAGGGGCGGGAGTGGAAGGGACAAAACAGTGGGGAACAGACACATTAGGTGAACTGTGGAAGGGAGAGGGATGGGGATGGGACGGGGAACATGGCGAAGAGAAGATGGACATTTCAGGGACTTTCAGGAAGGAAAGCAGGAGAAATGAAGGAAGTGGGCTTGGGTGGATTATCGGGGGTAGAAAAGATCGAGGATTTGGATGGGGGAAGATAAGAGGTGGTGGTGAACAGCTGTTTTGAAAGCCTGGAGGGAAGAATGGGAAAGAATAGAGTGAGGAAGTTTATTCCAAAGGCGGGAAAAAGAGGAATGAAAGAGTGAAGATGAGCAGTGATTCGTGATTTTGGTAGTTTTACCAGAAGGGGGTTGTTGGCGGACCTTGAGCGCCCTGTGGAAATGTGGTGGGGACAAATCGCAGAGAGAGCAGGGGGGGCAAGGCTGGAGAGGAGTCGGTAGAAGACAGAAAGACCACCGACCAACCTGCGGTGATTGAGTGAGAGGCCCAAAGACTCAGCTTCATTGCGGGAGATGCCGATGATCTTAAATGCCCTGGTTTCGACAGCGTGAAGCCGAGAAAGGTGGGAGGCAGGAGCACCAGCCCAGAGGGGAGAGCAGTACTCCATCAGGCTACGGACAAAAGCTTTGTAAGTGGTCAGGAGCTCAAGAGGGCCGAGGAAGGACTTAGCACGACGGAGGATTCCCAGTCGGCGACTGGCTTTTGAAGCGAGGTTGGAAATGTGACTTTCCCAGGAAAGGTCATGGCAGATAGTGAGACCTAGAAGCTTGAAAGAAAAGACTTCTTCCAGAGGATTGTTGAGAAAGTGGATGGGGGGGGTTTGTAAACGGTCCTTTCGAAGAGACATAGTGAGAGTGTGGGATTTGTCTGGATTGAAAGACATGTTCCACGTGTTGGACCAGTTTGTGATTTTATCCAGATCTGCAGTGAGTGAAGAAGCTGCTGCTTGCCGGTCTGAGGGATGACAGATGGTACGGCAGAGGGTGGAGTCGTCGGCAAAGAGAAATAGAGGATTTTCCAGAGAGTCCGAGAGATCATTGATGAAAACCAGAAAAAGAACGGCCCAGAACGCTACCTTGAGGAACTCCAGCCTGCACAGGAAGAGGGGATGAAAGAACTCCATTTAGGGCCACACGTTGTCGTGTGTTGCGCATGCTGAATTGTCCTCAATGTCACATTATGGTCCAAATGTGTCGAGTGTGTCCAGGCTGTCTTTAGCTCAAGATTGTGTAATGTGGGGCATGAGGATGGTCATTCTTGCTTCATTGCTGTCTCAATAAGTTGAACGAGGGTCATTCCGGTGTGGTCAAAATTAAGAGGTTAGCCCGGAGTTTGTTGTGGTGGCCCAGGCTTGATGCGGGTATCGAGCAGACCAGACGGTAAAAGCATGTGCTACTTGTCAAACAGATGCTGATAATCCCTGACGTGTCTCGTTGTGGCTGCCCTCCGAAAGAACATGGCAACGTATTCATGTAGATTTTGTGGGGCCAATCATGGGCCACGTATTTCTGGTGGTGATGGTGCTTACTCAAAATGGCTGGGAGTAAGTATCATGCAGTCCATCTCAGCAGAGAAAACGGTTAAACGTCTTCGGAGTATTTTTTGCGAACAAAGGTGTTCCGGAGATTTTAGTTTCCGACAATGGACCACAGTTTGTATCTGAGGTGTTTGTGTTCATGCATGGTAATGGTATCAAACACCTGAGATCAACACCTTACCACTCAGCTCCAAATGGCCAGGTAGAATCATATGTCAAAACTTTGAAACATGCCTTATGGAGGGGCCAAGCGGTATGATCTGTGCAGAGTTGGGTCGATGTGTTTTTGCATGCCTATCGTAATTCAGTGCATTCTACTACACAGGAAGTACCTGCATTCCGTATGCATGGCTGACAGTTGCGGTCGCGGCTGGATTTGCCTCGAACTTGCACAACGGCAGTTGCTACGGTGACCAGTGTTCGTTCGTTCATGGTGGACCAGCCAGTGTTGGCGCGAGACTATTTTCACTGACAGAAATGGGTAACAGCAACCGTGGTCTGAGTTTTCGGACTGACTAACTACCTTGTTTGTACTTCGGCCTGTCTTACCCAAGCACGTCATGTGAATCAATTGTTGGCTCGTGGGTCCTGATCATACATAAGCTGCTGATTCCGTTCTGCCATCCGATGTGTCCTCATCTATTGAGGGGCCCGTAACATAAGACTACGTTCTGACCGCCTGTCTCTCCATCTGTGGCTCCAAATGTTCAGGGAGATGATAGTAGCATGGATGCTCCTCCGGTATCGGTTGCACCTGGATTGGAGTCTCGTGGGGAGCCGTCACCTGTTTCCAACGTCCCACAATCACCGGTCATGTCTGTGGCTGAAAGGCTGCCACGTGTTTCTTCCAGACATGTACGACCCACGTATTTGGGTGACTATGAGACTTGACGTGGGAGGTGCATAGCATCTGGATGGTTGATTGAGGTTGCTGTTGGCTCTGATGCTGTTGGCTCGGCCGAGTGAGGCCGCTGTTAGCTCTGATGCTGTTGGCTCGGCCGAGTGAGGCCGCTGTTAGCTCTGATGCTGTTGGTTCGGCCGAGTGAGGCCACTGTTGGCTCTGATGCTGTTGGCTCGGCTAAGTGAGGCCGCTGTTAGCTCTGATGCTGTTGGCTTGGCTGAGTGAGGCCGCTGTTAGCTCTGATGCTGTTGGCTTGGCGGAGTGAGGCCTGCTTTGATGAAATAAATGGCGCTTGATTCTCAACAAGTTTCCTCATCATTGTGCTGAACACACCATACTTCCCACACCCATTGTTTGTCCAACTCCCTCTGTCTTGGCCTTCAACTCTGCTGTTGGCGTTCCCCCCCCCCCCCTCTCTCTCTGCTGTTCCTTTTGTTCTGTTGCATCCTAATCTGCTCACTGTACTAGTAGGAGCTCTTCCACGAGCTCAACTCTGTATACAAAGAAAAAAGAAGAAAAGTACTGTAAAAATATGATGAGTATTCTTAACAGGGGTACGCCTCTGAACATTTCAATGGTTGTAGTTATCGGTTTGAATCCGACAACGGCGGCCATTTTTAGATCCTCGTGGAGGATGTCTTACTCACGTTGTTGTTCTTCATCTTCTTCTTGTGGACTTTTTTGTTTCACAGCCCACAGTTTTCATCGAAACTTCCTGAAACTTGGCATTTTTTGTAAAAATACCCTGCGCAGACAGTAACGATCTCCGATTTTGAAAATTCCTCCAAGAAAAAAAAGTTATGACGTCAAAATATCTCCGCTAATGGAAATCGCCTAAAAAATTATCTCCGAAACTAGGCAAGCTTTTTGAATTATGTTTGCGGGAATCGAACAGGGCATAAGCAGAGATGAATTACCACACATATGATACATCACTATGACGTCATATCAATTTTTATGACGTCATTCCTATTTTTGACATTTTTTGTTTCACAACCCAGAGTTTTCATCGGATCTTCGTGAAACTTGCCATGTATATGCAGAAAGCCCATGCGCAGGCAGCAACCATCTCCGATTTTGGAAATTCTTCCTAGAAAAAAAAGTTGACGTCATGATATCGCTGCTAATGGAAATCGCCTATACCATTATCTCCGAAACTAGGCAAGCTGTTTGAATTTTGTTTGCGGGAATCAAGCCGGGCATTAGCACAGATAATTTATCGCAAACCTGATACATCAGAATGACGTCATATTCGTTTTTATGACGTCATCATTAAGAGGACGAGGATCTTAGCTCATTTGAGCTTGTTTTTTTTTATAAAATTAGTTTGTAAATTTTTTTTTACCTCCACCTAATTAATGAAACTTTAACCGTATGTTTACAATGTTGTTATTCCTTGAAAATAATTTATTTAGCATTTTTGTTTTTAAAATCTACATCTAGTTTTACGTTATGCACCTCGACACAGGAACTGACTGGTCCGGTCATCGTTGTGCAAATGACGTCATGAGCCGATTACGTGGAACGTCACAGTGACGTCATCGCGATGACGTTGAAGAACGTGGGCGACGCCACTCAGGACGTACGAGGTGAGTATATCCAGCATCCACCGGGCATCCCGAGCCAAACTTCGAGCTATTGGCTCTGCAGATTTTCTCAACGTCAACGGCCTCGGATTTTTCAAGCCCTTCAATCCCACCCGGACGTATTATTCATTCCGAATGAATCAGAATATTTACTGTTTAATATATGAAGGAATTGTTGAATAAGTTTTTTTTTTTAAATTGGAGCAGCTCGTCGAGTGAAGTTGATGGAACTCATTCATGTTTGTTGTTGTTTTTTTTTTTCTTCAACAGCAAATGTTGACTTTTTTGGGGTAAATTTGGAACATCGCTTGAAATCGTTTACATGAACACAATTTCAATCTCTGGTGCGGTATACATGAATGAATGTTTGTTTGTTCATTTGAGACGGTGTCGAATGGTTTTTTCATTAAAATGAAAAACAATGGGGATCAGGGAATGGAAATGTCAGGAGGTGGGATGAGGGAACACGGTTGGGTTGGACGAAGCGAAGGTCAGTCAGAAATTGTGACATAATTGCGTACGTAATAAGTAGATTGGGTATTTTATTTATTTATTTTTTCGCCCCCCTCCGGGTTTTGCTGTGATTCTTATCACTCGAGGGTGCATACTGCATCATGAGGAATTTCGTGGAACTCGTTTAGGAGGTAATTTATTTATGTTGAGCGAAGTAAAGTAAAATAATTTGTAACCTGAAGCTGCGCCATGAAAACCGAGTGTGATTAACCCGTTCGCTCCATCCTGAGGTAAACCCTCGTCGCGGGGTCGGGAATCCGGTGCGAATTTCTGTGTCGCGGGAGAGGCGACGTGGGCGGAGCCTCTGGCTGGAACGGGCGGGTGGGGGCTGCGTTGTGAACGGTGGGCGGAGCTGCGTTGTGAACGGTGGGCGGAGCTTGAGGGTGGAGATCGAGAAGGAGACTGGTTCGAATCGGGTCTGGATGTGAGGTATGCATGGGGATCGAGCATTGGGAGCTTCCTTTAAACGACAAAGCTGAAGGCGGCTGTGAACATCTCCCCTCCTGCTTGCCTCCCCCACCCCCCACCCTTCCCTCCTCCAAACATCTGCCGTCCCATCCCCACCCGCACCCTGCCGCCGCAACAGCTCAAGGACAGATCGACTGATCCAGGATCAGCAGATGTTTTTCTGGATCGCAGGCATATGGACTGAATTGGTGGACCTGTGGACTGAGCACCGGCATCCAAGACCAGGGAGACAAGCCGAGTGTGTATAGGTGAGACCTGTGTCCTGACACGTCCATGTTCAAAGCCGGTCTGTCTGCAATCGAGCGATTCAAACAACTGGGTTCTAGGTACTTGGGTTTAGTTGCTGCATGCAGGGATGAGGTACTTGGTGCCGTGTTCACCGGACACTGGCAATCGCTGTGATGTGATTGATTGTTCCAAGTCAGACGGATTACCGAGGAGAGACTTAAGATTTCTGCTGGACTCTCGACATCTATCAAGCTGTGCAGTTTCATGTTCACTGTTCCAAATTTGATATTTGGTGTTGAAAACGGACACGTGCTCTTGATCTGATATGGGAGATCGACACTTGGTCGGTGGTCCATATAATTTGACAAAATGGACGCTTGTTCCATCTGAATTTGGAGATGGACAATGTGGCCCTTCATATTTGGCGAGATAGACGTGTTAAATCCTATCTGGTACAATGGACGCATGTTCGACGTTATGTGAGAAAATTGACTCGTTTTCCATCCGAGTTGTGAGATGAACATGCGGTTCGATCAGAATCGTTGAGACAGACGCCACGTGTCTATCTCAATCTGAGCTGGTACAATGAGCAAGTACTAAATCTGAATTTGGACAATGGACACGCTCGCTCCGATCGTGGACAATGGACATGCGTTGGATTCGATTTGGAAAAGGGACACGTGTTTGATTTCATTTGAGTTGCTCGATGCTTTCGGACCACTTGCTCTGGTTCTCCGTAAACCCACCGATTGCGACTACATTTGGCACGATAGTAGGCCGTCATTTGGATTTGGGATTTGGCCGTCATGATTGAGCGGTGAACGTGCACCGCACGGTCCATGGAGCAGACTGTGCAGAGTCTACGCTGCGCGGATACAGTAGCCAAGCAATTGGTATACATGGCGCGTATTTGAAGGCAAACACACTGCTCGCATGTCTATCATGACAGCACGGTTCCACCCACTTCATTCCGTCGATCCGCAGAGGCAAGGCTGTGTAATTACCGTGTAATCCCCAAACACAGTTGAGACTTCAAAGTGAAATCGTGCTGCGGGATTATCCCTCACGTACGTTCACTTTTGGTCCGGGTTTTAAACTCCGTTCGTACCGGTGCAACGCCCCCACACATGGCTGTACCATGGACGTGACCCGATGCTGTTTACCGTTAGATCCATTGTGTGAACATTGTTCTGAGCAATGAGCATATGAAGAACAAAATGAACCACAATAAGAACACCTAAGCCATGTTGAGGGGAAAAGTTAATTGACGTTCATAATTCATACTTTTAACCGGTAAGTCAATCTTTGCCAAGAAACATGATTTTCAAAGAGAAACATCATTCGTATAAAAGAAAAGTAATCTGGAAACACGATTGCCAAGAACCATTCACATTATATATCCAGTTGACCTCCACACGAGGTCACTTTGTCGTTCTACAGTATGATTGACTGGCAATTCATCAAGTTTCTGAAGTCTCTTCTCGTCGTCACAAGGACCACCTTTTTCCAGGATACATAGCAACACTACGTCTTGGAATGTGTGGATTCATTCCTGTTGTGGAAAACAGAAACACCTGTTCATTACTCAGAGATTGTTTCCAAGAATATGTCACATGCAGTGTCCTAAATGCGAGGGGACATAAAGAAATTCCAGAATTGAACCTTTTCTTCGGCTGATGTTACAAAGTAATTTTATCTTGAATCCTGACTTCCAAAGCAGGAAAATGATCAGGGCACATTTCCACATTCTCTAAGCCTGGTGTTGGCTTAACGGTTAAGGTGGCTGGCTTAAGATCTTAGGGTCTTGAATTTGAGAACATGTCAGTCGTTGAATTAACACCAGGTTGGGTTGACTCAGCCTGTAATCCTTCTGAGGTTGGTGAAATGAGTACCAGTGTACTGATAATAAAGGGCACTGCATCAGCGGCACAGCCAGCAGTCACAGGCTCCACATTCTCTACAGTATGTATGAGAAATCTCGACTTTTCTTTGTTTGCTTCGCTCATGCCTCTCATGAAGAGCAGCAACAGGGCCTGGAAGGATATGTTTGAAGTATGCACATTTGCCCTTGAGCCGCCTCGTTGTGGTTTGCATGTTGACCCAGCTATAAACTGGTGTTTTGCATGCGGGGTGAGAAATCGATGTGTCCCTCACAAGGATGTTAAGCCAGAGGACCTATCTGCCAGCACTGGTCGTTGGTGTACGTTGAGGATCTTCTCACGAACGGACGGCAAGTTATCGCTGGCCCTCTGAACAACTTATAAATTCCTGCCCAAATTGGCTTCGGTCAAATGTCTGGCCTGATCAACTGATTCGTGAAAGACTTGTGCCAAAAACGTTCTCCAACTGATTCTGGGAATATGTGGGGATTCTTTTTTATTATTATTAAATAAAACACACACACACACACACGTATGTGATAAACACCTGTAATGTGCAGTTCCATGCTTGTTTGCTGACATTGTAATGACAAAGGAATCTTAAAAAGATAGTTTGCAGAAAAGTAAAAATTCTGATGTACGTAACTTGCTCTTGGAAACGTGCTCATAAGTGGGTTTTATTGATTGATTGATTGATTTTAACGGGATTAAGCAAGGATTTGGCTCACATCCAAACTGCTCTCTCAGTCCATACTGTTGTGCATCACATCGATACCTTCAAGAGGACGTACAAGCAGACAAGAGGATGTCATTTTTCCCTCTACACCCTGCAATTTAATCAAATCTATTGTCATATTACACTGTTGTTGCATACTGTCCATTTTCAAACTGTAGATCAAACCTTTTATTTGGAACAACTGCAGGTGAGACAGGTTGCATAATGACCCTTTCAATTGGCAACTTGCTTCAAATGCAGTGTCTCTCCCCCCCCCCCCCTACACTTTTCACAGGCTTGAACACGTGGGATGTTCCCCGATTGCATAAACTAATTATGTAAATAAGTTATCTCTAAAATCAAGACTGCGCTGTTGGGCAGAATTCAATAACAGAGACTGGTATCTGATTGTGCATGTGCTGGATTTCATTAGTTGGACTTGGCATATACTGCATGGTGCGCATGCGCAGAAAATGTATCACGTACTGCGTGAGTACTGTTACGGATTGACATTTCTACTGCAGTGCTGTGTTGTTTCAAGTTACAAAAGGAATTTAGACCCAGGAGGAGGACATTCGGCCGATAGTGCCTGTGCTACGTCAACACCAGACCAATTTATATGAAAAAGCACAATGGGGAAAAATATTGGGGGAAGTTTATTTTTCACTCCCCAGGGGGAGGAGTAAGAGTGGGGGGTAAATCAAGACTGCACTTAAAAGTATCCTCTGTGCTCACTCATAGTGGAATTTAAAGAGAGGAAAACTATTTTGTCATTGTTGCATCAAAGTTGAGTATGTAATTGGAGTACCAAAGGTCCTCAAAAGGTGGATCACAGGCAATATCAATCCGAATCCCCCACGAAAAGGCTTCTGATGTTTATCCATTCAGACCGACTTCATAAATGATAATCTCATGAATGATATTTCTTGTCAGGTCAGGCCATATTAGATCTGTGACTTGTAAACCTGCACAAAACCTGCAGTTACCATGTAAACCTGTACAAACCTGTTCCATGGTCGGGTCGACGGCGACTTAACCATCTCCCCCACCAGGTTTCCTGGTGAGGAGGGTGTATGGACATGGACACACAGCAGGATTTAAAAAAAACCTGTCAAAGGGCGGAGAAGCTCCTTGTGAGCTAATGTCCATCCATATCTAGTGCCCAACTGTCTGCGGACATTCTCCTGCAGTTGATTTACCTTTTTAGCAGGTTGGTGGCAGGATTTGCACTCTGGCCACACTAAAACCCTTCACTCCACAAAACACATGAAAAAGGCCAAGAAAATTGAAAACCCACACTGGGAGCACCTCCTGTGCAGCTGCCCTTCGCAGGGCAGCTCATCAGATGACGGGATTGGGACAAAGCCTTCGGGACCCCACTCTTTGATGATAGGAGGGAAACCACAGGGTAACCTTCCCGGGTCAGATTGCAGTCGTGGGTGTCTGGATGGTGCTGAGGAATCATACACCAGATGGTGATCTCCTTGGGTTAACCTGAGGCGGTCCCTTCGGGTGTGTGCCTGGAATGTCCTATCCCTAAGAGAGGATGATCACCTGTCTCTGTTATCATCTGAGCTCAAGCGTTTGGACATCGGTATTGCAGCACTCTCTGAGGTTCGGAGACCGGATTGCGGTGAGATCATGGCGGGTGGTTACACCTACTATTGGTCTGGTCGCTCTGATGGTTACCATGCTTAAGGAGTTGCTGTAGCTGTGTCCAATAATCTGACTCCAATGATAATTGAGGTAACACCGATAAACAAGCGTATTATGAGAGAAAGGATTCGTCACTCCTTGGGTGTCATTTCCCTGGTCTCCGTATATGCTCCGACTGAGGTGAGTGATCTCACCGTGAAAGATGCATTCCATGCCATGCTCGAGTCTGTGGTTGATCAGTGCCCCAGGCAAGATGCACTTCTAGTCTTGGGGGATTTCAATGCATCGACTGGAACTGACAGGGATAGTTATGAGACGTGTTGGTCCCCATGGGTCTGGAAATGTGAACCTGAATAGCACTAAGTTCCTTGAATTTGCAAGAAGTCATGGACTTAGGGTGGCTGGTTCATGGTTTCAGCACCCACAAACTCATCGCTGGACTTTGTATTCCAACGCTGGTGGTGTGGCAAAGGATATTGACCATGTATTTGTTGATGGTCGGATGATCCAGAACTGCAGGGTCCACCGGAGTGCTCAGTTCCTCAATACTGACCACCTGCTTGTTGTAGCAACTCTTAACTGGCAGCATAAACTCCATAATAATGGTACCATCCCAGCCGAGGCTGGATGTTGGCAAGCTCAAGGATGAGAGAGTAGCTGAGGAGTTTTCAAACAGGCTGAGTGGAGATTTGTGGGTCTGGGTGCTTTGGGGGATCCTGCAGAGTTGTGGCAACTCTTAACTGGCAGCATAAACTCCATAATACCACTGTCCTTCAAGACCTTCTCCCCTTCAAGACCACTGTCCGTGATGTTGCCTGTAGATGTCTTGGAACTCACCGAAGGGAAAAGAAGAATTTTGTCTCTCAAGGGACACTGGATACCATTGCCCAGAGTGGCAGAGCCAGGCTGAATGGCAGAACTGAACTGTTCAGGGAGCTGAGGAGTAAAACTGTACGTGCACTAAGGGTGGACAAGGAGGCCTATGTATGAGGAATCTGTGAGGTGGTAGAGCATCACCTGTGGTAAAGTGATTCTCATCCTGCTTACAGGGGAATTTGCGCATTGCGTTCGTCTAAGCCCATCCCTCCTGATGGAGGAGTCCGAAGTGAAGGCCCACTGGGCCGGTTACTTTGAGCGGTTGTACCAGGCTGATCCACCACCTGTCGAGTTGGACGTCAGGGGTGTTACAATCCCTGTTGCTGACCCTCCAATCAACTGTGGCCCACCTACATTTGTGGAAACACAGGCTGCTGTGAACCGGTTGAAATGGGCTAAAGCTCCTGGGATCTGTGGCATCCATGCTGAACTTCTCAAGGCTGGTGGAAATGCTGCACTCGTGTCGTTGCATGCAGTTCTGTGCTCTGCCTGGAACACAGGCATCATCCCAACTGACTGGAAGAGGGGCCTTGTTGTCCCTCTCTGGAAAGGGAAGGGTGATCTCCAAGACTGCCACAACTACCGAGGGGTGACGCTGCTCTCAGTGCCGGGCAAGGTCTTTGCTCGGATAATTCTTGATCAGGTTCGCCACCATCTGCTTGAGCACCAGCATCCAGAGCAGTCAGGTTTTACACCAAAGAGTTCAACGATTGATCGTATCCTTCCTCTAGTCCAAGAGCATTAGGTCAAAATAGGCCCTAACCTGGACATTTTTGGTAACAAGCTGATTTTTTCAGGATAGGTCCAGGAATATGTCTAGAATAACATACTAAAAGTCCTCATAAATCCTCCTTGAGCGTTTTCCGCAATCCAAGATGGCGTCCAAAATGGCCGCCTCTTCTGTTTTTCTCATAACTTTGCAAGCAGGTTTCCCCAAAACACACTTTAAATGTCTACATATATGTTTTGAAGTATGAGGAACTCATTAGAATACATCTTAAGAGATGCTGAAGCACGCAAGTACCAATAAGATCTCTTGAGTTCTTCCAAAAGTCCAGGCAGAAGCAGACGCCGACACCCTGATTGTCTCCACAGCACTAGCACTGGCAGAGTCAGAACATGTGCCAGTTGCTGTCGTTGGTACGGACACAGACTTACTGGTAATGCTAGTTGCTCGGGCAACCTCTTCCACAGATGTGTACATGCTATGCCGCAGTAATCCTGTCACGGTCTTCAACATTCATGAGATTCAGCATGCCATAGGGGACACAAGAAATCACTTGATGTTTCTTCATGCTGTGACGGGATGTGACACGGTCTCTGCGATCTATCGTCAGGGCAAGCGTAAAGCTTTCAACATGGTGCACAAGAAGCGGGACTACGACTTGCTGGATACCTTCACAAACAGTGGAAGCACCCATGACGAGGTGGAAAAAGCTGGGGAAGGCTTCATTCTTAAGCTTTATGGAGCCAGCAGTTTTGAATCTCTTGATGACTACCGTCACATCGCATACAAACGGGCAATCGGTCGCAGTTCCCTGAGTTCATCATTTCAGCTAGAAAGTCTACCTCCAACTAGTGCTGCAGCAAAGCAACATTCATATCGCGCCTATCTTACCGTCCAGGAATGGATGGGTAACTCCTTATCTCCAACAGAATGGGGCTGGCGATTTCAGGACGGGACTCTTACCCCGGTAGAAACAGACATTGCTGTTGCACCCGACACTTTGCTGAACATGGTGGCATGTGGGTGTAAACCAGATGGTTGCAGAAGCATGACATGTAGCTGCAAGAAACTTGGGCTCTTTTGTACCTCAATGTGCAGTAAATGCAGTGGTCTCAATTGCAACAATACAGCACCAACTCTTATAGATGCCGACGATGATATTACCCCAACTTCAGAGGACATCAACATTGAAGATACAGCATCCGACGATGAAGACAATGACTGATGCAACTAGGTGTGTGCATGCGTAAGGTAAAGATTCATCTGAAACTTTTGAGGTTTGAATCTCTAGCATGATCTTGTTTTGAATGTCTTTGCCTCTTGAAACAGGCTAAAACAGCAGTGTGTTGATAAGTGGCGGACACTTTGAGCACCATTTGAATTTCAGAAAGAACTTCAGCAGTTTTATTGTTTCCTTTGTACTTCAAAGTATCTGAATGAGTTCCTTATTTCTCAAGACATAATATATTTAGAGATTTAAAGTGCATATTGAGGTAACTTAGTCACAGGGTCATGAGAAAAACAGGAAATTGCAACCATCTTTGGCGCCATTTTGGATTTTGGGACTAGTTCAAGTAGTTTTATTGGTATAGATATGCGTGTTTCAAATCTGCGAATAAGAATTTATCTAGATTCCTTGACTCCCATAACATATATAAAGACATTTTAGTGTGCTTTGTTGGGTTACTTAGTTGCAGAGTTATGAGAAAACAACAACAGGAAAAGGGGCATTTCAGGTGCCATTTTGAATTTCAGGATGAGCTCAAGTGTTTTTATTGGTGAATGCGTGTTTTTGAAAAATTCCCAATAAGTATATGATTCATTTCATTGAGTCGCAAAACATATATTAAGACATTTAAAGTGCGTATTGAAGTACCTTGGTGTAAAACCAGAAACGGCAGCAATTTCAGACGCCATTTTGGATTTCTGAAAGAGCTTAAGCGGTTTTATTCGTTTTTGTGTGTTTCAAAATCTTCCGATATGTATTGTATTGAGTTCCTTATACTTCAAAACATATGTGTAGACATTTAAAATGTGTTATAGGTAAACCTACTTCCAAAGTTATGAGAAAAACAGGAAATGGCGGCCATTTTGGATGCCATTTTGGATTGCGGAAAACGCTCAAGGAGGATTCATGAGGACTTTTAGTATGTTATTTCACACACATTCCTGGACCTTTCCTGAAAAAATCAGCTTGTTACCAAAAATGTCCAGGTTAAACCCTAATGCTCTTGGACTACTCATCGGGTCCTCACCTAACGCAGACGAGAGTTTTGGAAGGAGCTGATTGCAGCCTATGTTGACCTCTGTAGAGCATTTGATTCAGTGGATCGGGTTGCCCTCTGGAAGATTCATGCTCTTTGTGGGGTGCCACCTAAACTGATCGATCTGATGTCTGAACTATGCTCTGGTACTGAGAGTGCTGTGCAATGTGGTGGTTCCATCTCTGACTTATTTTCAGTTATTACTGGAGTTTGTCAGGGGTGTGTACTGGCCCCCACACTTTTCAGCACTTGTGTGGATTGGATTCTGGGGAGGATGTCAGAGAGATCAAGCTGTGGTGCATCATTTGGGAATGTCAAGATCTCTGACCTTGATTTCGCAGATGATGCAGTCATATTTTCAGAGACTCCAGATATCCTTTTGGGGGCCCTCGTGGTGCTGAATGAGGAGTTGGAGCCGCTGGGAGTTCAGGTTGCCTGGGTCAAAACTAAGATCCAGCTTTCAATGACATCTTGGATGCTGCTGTCCTGTCTGTACCTGTTTCTGGTGAGGATGCTGAGGTCACGGATAGATTCACTTACCCTAGCAGTGATATCCATGTCTCTGCTGGCTTTGAGCTGGAGATCAGCAGACATCTTGATCGGGCCTGGGGAGTCATGGATTCACTGGATCATGGGGTGTGGCGCTGCCGGTACCTGTGCAGGAGAACGAAAGTCCGAGTCTTCAGGTCCTTGGTGCTTTCAGTCTTGCTCTATGGATGTGAGACTTGGACTCTGACCAGGGATCTGAGACAGACTTAATTACTTTGGTACCAGGTCTCTTTGGAGAATCCTTGGCAATCGCTTGTCAGACTTTGTGTTCAACGAGTGGCTGCTGAGAGAGACTCAAATGATATTTGTTTCCTGCATAGTCCGTGAGCATCAGCTGCGGCTGTATGGACATGTGGCTCATCTTACTGACGCTGATTCTGCTCACCAGATACTCTCAGCGAGGGAGCCTCATGAGTTGAGGAGGCCAATGGGCAGACCACATGCCTTGTGGTTGCAGCAGGTTGACCAGCATCTCAAGGAGATTGGGATGGGCCAGGCATCTGCCTGGGGGATGGCCAGACGGAGGCCCCTGTAGTACTGGCGGAAAGTGGATGCAGTGATGTGCTGCTCTGTCGCCTCCTCCCAATACCTTACCTGACCTGATACGTGGTGCTTTAATTACCATCATGCCAGTTGCCTGGGTGTGGTTACCTCCCTCACCTGCCATGGCTCTTCAACAAAAGACTTATGCGACTCATTGCGACTGACACAATCTCTCAACTTCCCGAACCGGATCTCAACCAATGGTACTCCATCTCTTCTGGACCTGATTTTGTCCGATTTCCCTGAAAATATCTGCTGTTCTTCCTCTGCTGCAATCGCTTCATCTGACCATATCCTCCATTTATTCTCATTTGATTTGTATAAAACGACTTCACCCTCTGCATTTTTGCTTATGACTCCACTCTCTGCCGTGCCATCTGTCATCACACAGATCAGCAAGCAGCAGCCTCTTCACTCCTGCAGATCCATATAAAATCACAAGCTGGTCCAACACGTGGAACATGTCTTTCAATCCTGACAAATCTCACACTCTCACTATGTCTCTCCGAAAGGACCGTCTGGAACCCCCCCCCCCCATCTGCTTTCTCACCAATCCTCTTGAAGAAGTGCTTTCGTCCTAGCTTTTGGGTTTTACTATCTGCCGTGATCTTTCCTGAGAAAGCCACATCTCCAAGCTGGTCTCCAAAGCCAGTCACCGACTGAGCATCCTCCGTCGTGCAAAGTCCTTCCACGGCACACCTGAGCTCCTCACCACGTACAAAGCTTTCATCTGTAGCCTGATGGAGTTCTACTCTCCCCTCTGGAATGGTGCTCCTGCCTCACACCTTTCTCGGATTAACGCTGTGGAAATCACGGCATTATGGATCATTGGTATCTCAAGTGATGAGGCTGAGTCTTTTTGTCTCTCACTCCCTCACCACAGGCAGGTTATTGATATTTCTGTCTTTTACAGTCTCCTCTCTGTCCTCGCCCCCCCTCCCCTGCTCTGTCTGTGAACTGTCCCCCACCTCCCCCCCACTCCCCCACATTTCCACAGGGCGCTCAAGATCTGCCAGCATCCCCTTTCTGGTGAAACTACCAAAATCACCAATCACTGCTCACCTTCACTCCTCTTTTTTTCCCGCCTTTGGAATAAACTCCCTCACTCTCTTCAATCCCATTCTTCCCCTCCAGACGTTCAAAGCAGCCATTCATCCACCCCACACTCACCTCCTCCAAATTCCCTGTTTTCTTTCCTGAACATCCTTGTAGTGTCCATCTCGTTTACCCCGTGTTCCCTGCCCCATCCCTCTCCCTTCCACAGATCTCCTCATAGCTCTGTCCCCCACTGTTTTGTGCTTCCCTCTCTCACCCCTCTTGTCTCCTGCTTCCTTTGTTATATGTTCTGTGTGTTAGCTCTTATACGCGTCTTGACATTGTGTTTGCCATGAAACGTTGCAGGACAATACAAAAGAGACCATGTTGTCTCCTCTTCGAAGTATCATGCAATGTCCACTTGTATCCTGTTTATGTCATTAATTTTCACATTATGATATTCTTACAGTAAATTCAGCACAATGATTGGCCTTTTTCAGGGAGCGTGGGCATAAGCCACAAAACTATTGCAAAGGAACAATTTAACAACTAGTTCTCAATATGTCTGAGAGTGGAGAAACATAGTTCAGAGGAAAAAAGCGGTAACATTTTTATTAAATGGTGATAATTCTTACTCAACTCTGGGACCTTTGCACAAGGTTTGCGCAGCATGACCAATAATTAATGAATCGGTCAAAGCACGATGCACCATGATTGGCCAATTTTTGTTCTTGCATTTCAAGGTTGTGATTATCATGGCTACGGGAGGACAGCATCCAGGGAACGTTGGCTTCTCCCCAGATGGCCACCAGATGTTCACGAATGAACAAATGAGAATTTGACCATGTCATGCTACCATGGAATGGAACGTGTAACTGCACTTTGCTCTCATTTGATTAAAGAAAGATGTTTTATAGCTGTCAATACAAGATGCCCTGTGCTTTTTCTGGGGATATAGTCTGCAGTGATGACCCAAGCATTTCACAGAAGAGGAAAATGAAGTTCGAAGCATTTCTTGTAACTCAGGACAATGGTGAACAAGAATGTAATTAATTTTGATTTGCAATACTTTTGTAGTATTCCTACAGGAAGCGGCGCTCAAACCTCAGCGATGATAGAATCTGTGTGAGTGTACTTGTCAACCGCAGGACCACACCCATTGTCACTCTTGCCACATGAACCTTCTTTGTCATCAATGTTTGGTGAATGCATATACTACCAGGGATTGATTACAATTTCACTCTGCTCATAACAAACATGCAGGGTACTGGGGCGTGGGTCAGCTGCTGATGCAGTGTTCTTTCGCTCTGGTTCTCCCCATTCCCCATCACTCATCCCATACCACCTAACCCCTTGCTGTGACAATTGTAGACATGCAGGGAATTTATAATTTATTTTATGGTGTCTGAAGACCTAAATAAAAAGGAGCTGATACTCGAGGTCCCTTGCCTTTTGGATGGTATGAGGAACAGATGTGTAATACGAAAGCTAAATCTTGAACAGTTTTTGAAATATCACGAACACAAGCCAAGTTACCGAGATGGTTGCCATGGCAAGAAAATTCAGCCAATCACAGCCGTGATCTAATCAAGTTGAGATAATGTCATGAGGCATAGATGTGTGTTATATGAAAGCGAAATTGTCAACGGTTTTTGAAATATCACGTACACAAAATTGCGTGGACGGATGACGGACGGATGGACGGTTAAGCAAGGGTATGAACAAACAGAAGAAGAGTAGGTGAAGAGAAACGGTAGCCTTCTAGTAAGATGGTTGGTTGGGTATGAATAATTGGGATAGAAAAGATTGCAGGTATGGATGGAGGGTGGTGACGTGAGATGTTGGTGCACAACCTCCTCTGAAGCTCTGCAGAGACGTGTGTAATGCCTGGATTTTGTGAGTTTAACCAGGAATCCATGTCTGGTGTGTGCTCCTCTTCCATCCCCTCCCTCACCTTAAATGGCATCGCTGTAGTATCTGCCTGAGATAAGGCAAAATGTCTGAATGCTGTTTTTGCTTTGACATCTCGTGTACCCAACTCATCTCGCTCTGTCCCGATCTTACCCCCTTTTACCCGGTCTCTACTGGATTCTGTATCCTTCTGTCTCGCATTGACCCTGCTTGGTCACTGACAGGTCAGTGACAGACAGGGTCAGGTCAGTGCTCATTTTCTTAAATCTTCCTCTGCCCTTTTTGTTTCCCCTTTATGTGCCATATTCAGTCCATACTTCTCCTTTAGCCACCTCCCATCACCCTAGAAGCTGGTAAACCACTCCCATCCACAAGAAGGGTGCAAAAACAGATCCTATCAACTACAGACCAGTGAGCTTGCTTTCAATCACAAGCAAAATCATGGAATCCATCATTGCTGCTGATGTAATCTTTCCTTTTTTTCAAACAGCCTGATCTCTGAATATCGGTTTGGATTCTGTGCTGGTCAATTGACTGGACATGCTAACGTTCCTCTCTCAGCAATGGCTGGAGGCCCTAAATCTCAATCCAGAGGTCGGGACCATTCTCTTGGACATCCCTCAGGCATTCGACACAGTGTGGCATTCTGCTTTGTTTGGCAAGCTCTCTGCTTGAGGCTTACGAGACTGTCTTTGTTCCTGGATTTCTGACTCATGCCACTCTTGCAGTCAACATGATGCCATCAATGGAACCCACTCCTCCCCTCTCCCAGTGGAGACTGGAATTCCCCGAAGACAGCGTTTTGAGGCCAGTCTTGTCATTTGTATAGATGAGGAACATCTCTGATGCTCAAGAGAACCCTCTCCTCTTTTTTGCTGACAACTCCACAAAGATGAATGAGTACTCCCATCCCTCTGATAGGTTGACTGCAGCTACATCACTCACTGCTGATCTGGAATTTATGAAATTTCTGGTGTGATAAATGGAACACTTCTTTCGTTTTTGTAAAATCTTACAAAATCTCAAAGGTGCATCTTGGATTTGCTGTGGATGGTCTGGGAGCAGAGGGAGCAGGTGTGAAGAAGAGGTGCTAAAAAGCAGCAGTCATCAACCAGTCTCCAATGTGAGACAATAGGTATTTAGCTTCAACCTCATTGCAGGGTTTGCAAATAATGTTGAGATCTTTGGAGTCCATAGATTCAAGGAGAGGTGGAGGTGATGCTGAGGAATCATCTCAGAGGGGAGAGCAGTCCTCCATTGAGCTCTGAACAAAGCCCTTGTACAGTTTTTTTTTTTGTAGTCCCCCACCGGTTTCACTGGAGGGTCTATAGGTTTACTCTCTGCCTGTCCGTCCATCCCACATGTGGCTTTTCAGACTTTTGTCCCCCCCCCCAATACCCTTTAACATATTCAATTCAAACTTGGTACAGGGCTTTATTATAAGTTACAGAACAAGTTCGAGTTTCAGGATGTTTCATCAGTTTTTTGGACTTGCAAAATATCACATCGGAAGGGGACATGTATTGCAAAGTAATTCTTGCTCTTGTTTGTTCTGATTTTTCAAGGGATGATTTGGAATGATGAAGAATTCCCAGTCTGTCACTGCTTTTGGAGGCAAGTTTGTAAATTTGGTCAGCCCAGGAGAGGTCATGGCTGATACCAAGGCTGAGAAGTTCAAGAGACTGATCCTCTTACAGTGAATGACCATGCAAATAGATAGATATGTTTGATTATTCTTCTGGAGTGACAGGGTGAGACTGAGATTTGCAAGGATTGAAAGACATGTTACATTGTCAGAACAACAGTTACTCAATTACAGATTAGCATATGGAGTAGCAGGGCAACTGTCTGCTTGTCATTGGGATGAATGATGTACTGTCTGACATAACGTGGTGTCTTTCATAAAAGGTAGAGAGGGTTTGCAAAGCATCAGAAAGGTCATCGATTATATATTTATATATTTATTTATATATATATATATATATATATATATATATATATATATATATATATATATATATATATATATATATATATATATATATATATATATATATATATATATGGAACAAGACTGGGCCAAAGACACTGTCTTGGGACACTCCAGGCTACACTTGTTGATTTCTACACATTACATCACACAATGAATAATTGTTTAAAAAAGACAATTGAAGCAACATTATATTGCTCATAACAAAAAAATTGGAATAGCTTAAAAAAAAATAGGAAAACAAATCTCTGCATGTGTGATTGCACATGACAGTTGGAGCAGTACTACGAATGGTGCTCATCTTTATTCAAAGATGAATGATTCTCCCAAATGAAGACCCCGAAGCAGTCAAAGCATCAGACCGTTCTTGTGATGCTGAGACTCTCAGGCTGGGCAGCCTCTCATGCTGGGCAGCTATACTCAGTGGTACATTGATTTTTTTTAATGTGAATCATCTCGACAGACCTTTCTTGTAAGAATGCTCATCATCATTTGTTAATTGATGGCAGCTCAGGCATAAATTGAACCATTAATTTGCTATTGCTTTTGAACATACTTGGGAATCAGGATATAACAGTATACCATGAATAGTGACATCCTGATCAATTCTATGTTCGAGCTACTCCACGAGCCTCAACATCATTGACAAAAAAATCATGCCCCACCTGTTGTGTGTAGTTTGGGTACCCCAAAAGTCACCTAGGGATTTAGAAGTTAAAGAACATTTCTGTTTTTTAATAATTTGTTTTTAAATAATTATTTTTTTTTAAATAATTTTTTTAAAATAATTTAAATAATTTTAAATAATTTGTTTAATAGTTTGTTTTTTAAACATTTGGAAATTACCCCTGGAAAAATTCACAACTGAACAAAGAACCAAAATCGTGGAATTTTATTTTAAGTTTCATCGATCGATTATTCTCACCCAATGTGCATGGACACCGAATAATTTTGCGAAATTCAGAAATTTCTTGGCCATCACGTTCTCCTGATTTTGACGCCTCCCGATTATTTTCTTTGGGGTTACCTAAAGGAGCGTGTATACATCAATAAGCCCCATACAATTCAGCAGTTGGCAGCCAATTCCATGACTGCTATTATTTTCCACAGGGGGTGTCGTTACAATTATAAGTGAACAGGAAATAAAGATTAATTATATGTGGGGAAAAATTACATGCCCAGACCAGGAATCAAATCCAGGTACCCTGGAAGACTGCACCAGTGCTTTGCCATCCGGGTGACCCACAGGCTGAATACGCAGTTCTCCCACATGTTGATGCCACTCTCTTTCCCCTGTCTGAGCATGTAATTTTTCCCACATATACATATAATCTTTATTCACTGTTCATTTGTAATTGTGTTACTCTGCCCCCTGTGGTAAATAATGGCAGTCATGGAATTGCCCCCCACAGGGGAAGACCCTCTCATGGACAGGCCCTTGCCGCTCCAATGGTTGGCAGTGAGTGCCCCGGAAGCAGCAGGGGAAAGAGAGTGACATCGATATGTGGGAGAATTGCGTACTTAACTTGTGGGTCACCCAGATAGCTCAGATGGCAGAGCACTGGTCTGGTTTTCCAGAGGACCTGGGTTTGAGTCCTGGTCTGGGTGTGTAATTTTTCTCACAAATACAAATAACCTTTATTTTCTGTTCATTTATAATTGTGTAACTGCACCCATATTGTGTGTGTAAGTGTGTGTACATATACCAAATCAATCAATGGCACCCCACTGATGGTGAGTGGTGATGTCCCAAAACTAACTTTAAATTGCCTAAATATATCTCATATATATATATATATATATATATATATATATATATATATATATATATATATCTCATATATATATATATATATATATATATATATATATATATATATATATATATATAAAGCTCTTTTTAACTATAATTTCCATACCAGGTAAGGAAGGAATCCACCATCACGGACTAGCATCAGAGAGTGGTACAAGAGGTTTAAGGAGACTAGAAGTTGTCAGAAACATAAAAGTACTGATCAACCAAGCGCAAGTGCAGAAGACGTTGAACGCGTGCCATGAATCATTTCAACAAAGTCCCAGAAAACCAATCCGATGTGTATCCAGACAACTGTGATTACCAACCACTACTGCACACAGGATTTTGTCAAAAAGACTGAAACTTTATTCCTGCAAGGTGCATATTTTGCAAGAACTCAAACCAAGTGATGGATCCAAATGCAATGCGTTTGTCTTGGAAATGCTCAGTCCGATAGAGGATGATGAAGATTACCTGAAAAAAGTCATGTTCACAGACGAAGCTTGCTTTCATGTATCGGCGAATGTCAACCAGCACAATGTGAGGATCTGGAGCTCTGAACACCCCCACCTGGTCATGGAACACATGCTCAACAGTTCAAAGGTCAATGTGTGGTGTGGCCATCTCCATGACCAATTTGTGGGTACGTTTTTCTTTGCAGAGGATACAGTGACCTCAACAATTTACATGAACATGTTGGAAGGATTCGCCTTCCTACAGATTGAAGACCTGCATCCCACATTTTTTTAACAGGATGGTGCTCCCCCTCATTTGATATCAAATCAATATTTGATCCGTCGATATCAAATATTTTTCGATATCTGTATACCGGTGGGGTCATACTGGTATATACACAGATATATCGATAGAGTTGTGGTTCTGCAAAACTGCATGCCTCTAAGGCAATGGCATCCAACATACAGTGATCCCCAGGCAGTTATTTCGTTGGTCTCCGTGCGGTTAGACCTTCCCCTCATGTCTAGTGGGTTAATGTGACGAAGTGTGTTGCGTGGTCTTATAGCTAGGTCTATGAACTATATCTGTCTCCCATTCTGATTTCTAATCCAACCCTTTCCTTTTAGCCATGGTACAAGTCAAGCAAGCAAGCACACATGCCATGCAAAATGCGATATAAATAGCAAACACACCACTATGCCTCCCATGGCTTGGAACCACCACCACCAAACTCCTTCCAACAAGCACACTACACACGATACAGCACATGCATGGTGCGCCATTATTTCATTCAAATCTGTGGCCAATTTCCAATGGCATCTCACCTTGCTTCACCCCTCGCTCACCAAACTTCACCACTTCGACCACAAACGATTCCTGCACACGGGAAAAATATTCCCGCACCCCCTCATACCTCTGCATCACTGCAATTCGACACTATACGGAGGAGTACTCCACAACTTGGGTTGTCCACGGATCATGGAAAGCGGGGCTGAGCAACAGACATTAATAGCTCGACCACATCTCGCCGGGGATGTACTGGGTGAACACACGGGATTGATATGACACTTATCCAGTTGCCAGAACAGGGCAAGACAGGGGCGGCAAGGAGGGGTCATGGGAATGGTGATCCAGGAGTTTGGTATGGGGCCCAGTTGTGCAGTTTGGCTCATGAGAGGTGGCCCGTGGGCGGTGGGTGTGCATTGCTATTCGGCATTCAGACTGCACTCGGAGCACGCTCAGGGCCAGGGTGTTGGCTCATACCCTGTGGTGAGGCAGGAGCTCTGGGCTGTGGCAATCCGGATGGGCAAATGAGACCATTTCCGACCACGAGAGCCTGGCAGGGCATGGCAAGGGCCGCTGTGGCCCAATAGAGGAGCGGGATTCGGGTCGGGTCATCGCCCCACCCTTCACCCAGGGCTTATAAAAGGAGGAGCGTGGAGCCGCTCACTCTCTGCTTCGCCCTCTTCTTCTCTACTCCTCTCGGCTCTGCGTTGGCTGCTCCTTGTTGCCTCTGCCCTTCACTGGGTCTTCACTCTCGTTTGGTGTGCAACTGAGACGTTCTTCCTGAGGACCAGTGCAGAGCGCACGTTCCCACGAGCCCGGCAAAGTGACTAAGCCGGAGAAAACGCGCCAACTCTCGAGATGGGAATGCTTAAGCGGAGCATCCCATGGAGGTACACGCCACACCCACAGACCTATGCATGACAAGGTTCGGTATCTGTCTCCTCATGCATCTTCTCTTCTCTCTCTCTCTTTCCACCCCTCTATCTCGTTCTCTTTGGATGCACAAGTCTGCTCTGTGCGCATCATTACTGACTCGCCACCCCATTTTCCTCTGGCACGACACCGCACCCCCCCCCCATATTGCCCTCCACCACACGTCATACTCCCACACGTTACACACCAGTATTTCTCCCTCCGACCTCTCCCTAAGCGTACTGGGTTAAGTTGGTCGGCCGACCACGCCAAGTATTGCGAGGCTGTTTGTCCTCATCTGCTCTCTTTCTTTCTGAACTATATCTAATCGTGTGTGTGTGTGTGTGTGTGTGTGTGTGTGTGTGTGTGTGTGTGTGTGTGTGTGTGTGTGTGTGTGTGTGTGTGTGTGTGTGTGTGTGTGTGTGTGTGTGTGTGTGTGTGTGTGTGTGTGTGATGAAACCTGTCATAGCATAAGTTAAGATTGTAGAAGTTCTAATGCGATAAGTCTGCTCTGTGTCTGCTTTTGTTAAGGTGAAAACTGCTGTGCGTTGTGTGTGAGCTTTCATACGAGCCTCGACAATGTACACAAAAAAAGGAAAAGACAAGAAAAAGACGCATCAAACCAAAAAAGTAACACGATCCACTCTGCTAATCTAGGAATAAACAAGCAAGAGCATATCCGGTCTCACGAGATGTTTCACCCGCTTCCCAGCAGGCTTACTCAGGCCAGTAGATCCCAAGCCCCAGCATTTATCCATTATTCCTGAGGGGCGGCAATTAGTTTCTGGTCACGTGTCGATGCGAGCGGTCAATTGAAGTGTTTTTATGCTGACCTTTAGCAAAAAAACACCGTTCACATCATTGATTGTCTGCTCTGCTCTGTTTATTCACTCTTGATCTGGTATTGTGTGTATGCAGGTGAGTACATATTTGTACGTTCGTTCTTGTTTTGTGTTTTTAGGGCACAAACATAGCTGTCTTCGTGTCCGGGGGTTGGACGTGATGAAGTATGAGTTGCGTAGTTGGTGGAGGTTCTGTTTTGGTGTTGTACATGCGTGGGTGTGGTGTTGGCGACCGGGAATTGTTTTTTTGCTCACTTTATCCAGCTGTTTGCAACATCAAGTTTTTATCATATTGTTATGGCTGTGGAAATTCGCAAACCACCATTCAGGGCCCGTAGGTCAGATAACTCTAAGTACATGTGTAGTTAGCCCCAAACCCGTTGTTTAGAGGGAATTTATGTGATTCATTCGGGCTGCGACGCTTTGAGATAGCCGTTTTTCTGTTCTATCTTTATTTTGAACCAACCACGTCTCAACCACCATAACCATCAAACCACCACCGATAAACCCTCCACCACCCTCACCTCTCTCTTTCTACGGCCATTCTTGCACCACCTGTGAACACTGAGCGTCGGGCTGTCTTGGGCTCATTCAACGATACGCACCGAGCCGTGAGTGCAAATAGCGGCCTTTCCGAGGGAGAATCCGGATCAGGAACGCTACACGCCCACTTCTGATCCGTCCAATTAGCAAGCGCGGAGCGGCTTGGCCCCGCCTCCAGGCGCGTCTGTGTGAAATCCATATATGCAAATTCTAGGATCAGGGGAGGTTCACGCCCACTTTTCCTCTGTCCAATTGGCGAGCGTGGCTCCGCCCCCGAGGTCATTCTGATCCGGAAATTTGCATATTGTTTTCTCCTGCCGGCCTATAAAATGGCGAGCGCAAGGCGAATCATGGCAGAGTCAGTTTTTGGTTGGAGGGAAGAGTGTGGCAGCAGCAGAGTGTGGCAGAGAGTGGAGTCGGGTGGCGAAGGCATCGACTTGGGTTCTGCAGTCGGCTGAGGAGAGTTGTGGGAAGAGGCCAAGGAGCTCGGGTCCAAGGCGAGAAGGACGGCAGTCAGCGACGAGGTCGTGGTGGGAGATCGCTCGTCGCGGGACCCAAGCCAGCCAGCCATTCTCCCTCCCCCAAGGCATCAACAATTCCCCATTTTCCCCCGCCCTGAGATAGTGCAACAAAGGGGGCCCCGTTCCCACCCCACTCCAAATGTCGTGCCAACGAAACCCGCCAAGGAGCACGGAGTCGGGGCACAGCCACGCGGCCACATCTGCGGCTCGTCCGCCAACGCGTCACGAGGACGCGGGTAGGACCCACCCGGTCTCGCGGAACTGGCCGCTCCTTTAAGTCACGCGCGCATATTGGCCTACAGGCCCGTCTGCCCCCTTGTCTATGAGGGTGGCTTCTTTCCTTTGCTTTTGAGTAAATGTGTTGGCGCCGTCTGTAAAGTAGAACTGTATAAGTGTTGCCGTGTGTGCGCGTAGTCGGTAGTAACTCTGCGTCGTCGTTGCTTTTATTATTTGGGTTGCTAAATGTGCATTTTGACTGTTTGGCTGTATATGTGTGCTTTCCGTGTGTTGCGTAATAAATGTGCATTGTGTGAACTGTTTTCCCGTTTCGCTTCGTCTTTTCTTTATTGAACCTCCATCCTGCTTCACGTAAAGGGTTCGTAGTGGGCTTAATACGCCGGGTAATTAATTGGAACCGTCGAGGCCGACGATAACACCGCTCGGTTATCCCGATAGCACGGAACGGACCGCTTAAACGGTTCGTGTCCGGAGTCGGCCTGCGGCGAGGTACGATCGCCGGTCGACCATCCGCGCAGGTACTTAGGTAGATCTAATTTGGCGAGCAACCCTATCCTGCGCAGGTGGGCAATTGGCACGGTCGTGGTGGGGTTAAACCCCCACCCATGACTAGCTCCCGTCGTTGTTCGGAGAGGGTCACGACTGAATTGTCCATCCGGTGGGCAACGCGGTCGCGATTTGAGTGACGTGGCCTTTCACACGCCGGCGGGCGCGAATTCGCAACAATATGTATCATATGTGCGTATTTTATGAGTATGTACACAGTCTCCCCAGTTAGACCATCATCTTGGCTCTTTTTTTGTTTTCATACCTCCCCCCCACCCCCGAATCAATCTGTCGTTTGTTGAATATCGTGTCTCAGACACGGATCCCATCCAAATAAAATTTCTGGCCAGATTGAAGACAATGAATGGTGTGCTATGTCTGACTGTGTCACCTTTCCAAGCCTAACTGTTCGATCATGTTCATCTTGCCATTGTTTCAAATTCCTTTTGAAGCAAAGGATAACATTTTTCTCATCACATTGGCATATTTGCATAAATAAAAGGTGTTTTTACTTCTTATGATCATGTTTTATTGAAGAATCAAAATTGAATTGTTTTCGACAATATTAATGGGTGAAATTTCAGTACTTGGTGAGACCACCTTTTTTCAAGCAAAACGGAAGATATCGGTTTTGGTTTGCTTTCCTGCAGTTTCTGGAGAACTAGCGTTGGGAGGTTGTTCAATGCATTCTGCAATGTTTCCCATTAATGTGCTATTGCTGACAGCTTTACCCTTCTCAACCATGTTGCACAAACACGTTCAACGAATCTTTGTTTTAAGTTCACCCAAATGGAGCTTGCCACAATTTTAGTTACCACCCAAAATTGTCACCAGATGGAAGCCCATCTTTTAATTTAATGATGCTCCGAATCGCATGCCATCTTTTATGTCACCTGAGTCCATGTACAATGAAAGGTTGGATGCTCCTTTCACTCCTTCTGTCACATGAGTAGAACATGGATTTTGAGGGAATAAAAACCAAGCCACATGCTCGAGCTGGGAATTAAGCCCAAGGACATTCATGGGTCGTTGATGAAACGTGCCTGGTGTTGGTTTAATGGTTAGGGCGGTGGGCTTTGGATTCCACAGTAGGATCCTGAGTTCAAATCCCACTCAGCTGTTGAATTAATACCAGGTGTGGTTGACTCTGCCTGTCATCTTTCTGAGGTTGGCAAAATGAGTGCCAGCATGCTGGTATCCTGTGTTGGAGTGGTGACCCATTCAGGATTGTTCCCAATAGCCAAGGAGATTGTTTAGGCAGCACCAACGCTCTGCACAGAGTCTGGTCCCAATAGATGGATGATGAAACATCACTTAAGATTTGATCTCTTCTGGAACACAGGTGGAGTCAGTGCAATAGCTGGCTCTGGCTTTTTATTTTTTAAATTCAACTTTGAAACAAAAAAAAACAGAATTACCCAAATACACCTTGATATTTACCTCTGCCACCAGAAGTGAAGGAGGTTATGTTTTCACCCCTCCCTGTCTTTCTTTGTCTGTCTGTCTGTCTGTCTGTCTGCAGGATATTTCAAAAAGTTGTGGATGGCTCTGGCTGAAATTTTGTGGGCAGGTTGGGTGTGTGACAACGACGTGCTGATTACATGTAGGTGAAGATCCAGATCCGGATCCAGATCCAACGACTAGAATTTTAATTATGATTCTTCACCATTGATAGATAGGGCCAAAAACGATATATAGCACGATATTTAATATATCTATTGGGCCCAATATGTTCATGTGGATCAGGCATTACGTGGCGGAGGTACGCGCTCTACCGAATGCCCTTCAAGTTATGTTCTGCTTTTGTAAGTAATAATTGTAGAGGATGCTCTACTCGTGTGGGATGAAGTAATGGAGATCATGTGCATATGGTTACTTTCTACATGCAAGATCAGATCATTACATATTGGGAAGGGGAAATGGGGGTGATGTCAGGAATTTTTCACAATGTGTTTCTGTAATAAACAGATTGTTTAGGGTTAGCTTTTGGGTTATATTTTATAGGTTTTCTTCTGAACTTCAGCTGGTTCACTGTAAGCCACATGTTTACAGTATAACAATATGAATATGGCCCACTGTAGGTAACTCAATACGTGATTATAGTGTTTGTTACCTCTGCCGCCAAAAGTGGACATCGGTTAAGTTTTCACCCGTTTGTCTGTCTGCTTGTCTGTTTGTCTGTGGCACAACATCTCAAAACGTTATGAATGGATTCGGATGAAACTTGGTGGACAAGTTGGATGTGCGACAAGGCTGAATCTTTTCAATTTTGGTAAAGATCCACATCTGGATGCAAGAATTTTTTTTAATATTACAAGTGATTCTTCACCATTGAGAGATGGGGCCAAAAACGATATTCATCATGAGCATTTCAAAAAGTTGTGGACAAGTTATAACAAAATTTGGTGGATGCGTTGGGAAGTTGACAAGAACAAGCCAATGATATCTTGGTTCAGGTCTGGATACAGATGCAGCCGATCGGTCCGATACAAAACGTAAACTGTTCAGCGAGTGCCGTTCTAGTTTTTTTTTTTAATGTCTTCACCTTGTGCACAATGGGGGATACTATAAATACAAGTAAGTCTGCTCTGTGCGAAGGTGCAAATGAGCTTCTCCTCAGAATAACAATTCATGCGAGCACTGTAATGACCATTTCAATAACCAGGAAAATCTGCTGTAAATGTTGAAATGCCGTTTGAATGAAGATTTTAGACAAATCCCTTCACAGACCAAATGTTGGTTTGGGAATAATTGGGCATACAATACATTTTGAATCGTTTTTTGTTTTATCCGCATAATCCAACAATCTTCTAAGCAGCCTTTGAAAGGCAAGAGCTGGATGGATCTGTTGAAACAAACCTGACCAGCTTCCTTTTCAACAAATGCCTCCTTCCATTATTTTGATAATGGGCCATGGATCAGTCTTGTGCTGAGATGATTGCCATCTTCCAATAACGTCTAATGTGCATTCCCTTTCTTGCAAGTACTTATAATGAAAGCTTGTGTATCATTTAGAAAACGTAATGCTGTTTCATTACAGGCCTTCTCATGGTCTACTCAAGCCTGGTGTTGGCTTCGCGGTTAGTGTGGCTGGCTTGGGATCATAGAGTCCTGAGTTAGTTGAATTAACACCAGGTGGGGTAACTCAGCCTGCAATCTTTCTGAGGCCGGTAAAATGATTACCAGTGTACTGGAAATAGGGGCATTGCATCAGCGGCACAGCCATGCCCTCAGCCAATGATGCTACCTGCAGCCTTGTGCTGCATACAAATGACGAGGAGGAATGATCTACTTTTCCTCCCTCGCCAAAATGTTTGTGGCATTGCGCTAGAACTGAGGTTACAAATGTGTGCACCATGAGGTTCTTATAAATGCTCGCACCTGGCTGAAATCCCTTCCGTATCCACTACACCCCCCCCCCCCCACCTCATCAACTCCTCTTGGCTTTTCTTCCTCTTTTTCTTTCTTGAATGCAGCTCATGCCTGAGAGTGGCATATTTGTTGATGGGACATGAATGTGCTACTGATACAGTGCATCCTGTATAGTAGAGCATGAATTTGGAATTGTGCCATGGTTCCGGTGATAGCTCACCTACTCTTCATGAAGGACACCGCGGGATCTTTAACATCCACCAAATAATGTCACAAGGGATGCCTAGTTTAAAGTCCATCCGAGGGATAGTGCACACATTGATGCCTTGAAATACACAAGTCGATCATGAAACGGCCTGTATGTGAAACACCAGTTTATAGTTGTCAGGGTTCAAACCCAGGCGAGACTGTGTGTGTGTGTGTGTGTGTGTGTGTGTGTGTGTGTGTGTGTGTGTGTGTGTGTGTGTGTGTGTGTGTGTGTGTGTGTGTGTGTGTGTGTGTGTGTGTGTGTGTGTGTTTTCATATCCCAAGAGCCTAGACTATCCCACCAGCCTTCGGCTTCTCTGAGCATGAATTTATGAAAATATTACTCTCCTTGGTGGTCTTTAGAGAGCTGCCAAGATGCCACGATGCATTTGGCAATTCGGCGAGGCAGATTGTTCTGTTGTGAAATCAGATATCTCTCTGATAGACTATTTGTACACCTGGAAGGCAAGCGAAACCGATGGGAAGCTAACATCCCTCTTCATACCTTGCAACGAGTGTGTACCAGTCCTACAATGATCCAGAATCCAACCACAAGCTTGTTTGCTGTCCAGTTGTTTTGTTCTCCAAAGTGTTTCACCTTTCTCCAAAGCAGTGTGGCAGCTGGTCAAGTCGATCTCTTGTACACATTCACGGTTTTGTACCTTCACTCCAAAATGGTGTGTTTAGTTCATGTTTTACAGTACTGAGGAAAACACCCGATTACCTTAACACTGTCTTTACTGTAATATGAAAGGTACACAATCCCTCCTTTCCCCTACCCAACCTTTTCCATGAAACAGACTGCTGTCTGCAACATGTGGACTTTACTCCTTTACCCACTAAGGTAGAGAATTCCCATGTCAATTTGGCACCTGAGCAACTGTGTCAAATGACAGTGGCACTTTAAGTATCAAGAACTCTGTTTTGGTGATGTCCTCTCCTCTTTCCTCACTCTTCTCCACATCTTTCTCAGGTACCCTCCTGCCTTCGTTTGTAAAATTGTGTTTGTAAAATTGTTGTAATCTTTGTTCACAAATACCATACTCTTATGATACACATTTAATAAGAATGAAATACCTAGACTACGTTACTCACTTTAACCCAATATCACAATCCCGCAGAGTTGTCCCCTCCTTTCTCTGAGGTCCGTTCCGGACCTCATGGGACAACCTGGGGTCAGCTAATAATGACACACACACACACACACACACACACACACACACACACACACACACACACACACACACACACACACACACACACACACACACACACACACAATCCCATCTATTCTAATCCCACACATACAGCATACATTGTATCCCTGCTCGATGTGTCGAGAACATTTCCTTCAGATTGTGCACATAATTAACAATTCTATCCCAATACTGTATATGTGTATATATATATATGTGTGTATATATATATATATATATATATATATATATATATATATATATATATATATATATATATATATATATATATATATATATATATATATATATATATATATATATGCCCCTCTCTCTCTTGCTCTCGTGCTCGCTCGCTCCCTCCCTCTCTCTGAGGCTTTGTTCCCCGATGCACGGGCACATCCTTTATGTTACAAACTCCAAACTTGGAATACAAATACAACTTTGCGTGGGGGGAACATGGGCTATATGGCCATGGCCTCACATGCGGGTGTGTGTGTGTGTGGTGGGGGGGGGGGGCGGAGGGGAGTAAATTGTGCAAAAATGTGTAGCGCCACCTGATGGTGGTTGTGGCGGAGGGTATTACAATTTCCTCTTTTACCAGGGCAATGCTAAGGTTAAAGCACTCTTCACCCAGGTAAATTTGTCCTCCCTCCCTTCTCCCACCCCCCACCCCCCCCAAAAAAACCAAAAAAAAAAAAACCGGAGGGGCGTGTCAAAGCCTGTCATTGTGTGTCATGTGTGAGACATCTCTAGTGGGAAGGGACTTCAGGGTGAACGGGAGGCAAAGGGGTGGGAGTAGGACATGAGGATGGGGACGGTGAGAGGTTAAAGCACTCTATGCATGAGTAAATTTGTCATGGGCAAAACCCTTCCGCCTTGGCTGCCATTTCCAGCAGTCTCACTCAGCTGGTCTCTCCACAGGGATCACATGGAACCCCGTCCTACCAGCCTCTGTTCCCCCACCCTTGTGCCAATGCTCATGGGTGACGCCGTACAACTTTGTCTCATATCTCCCTCCCTTTCTAGAGGGCTCACGGGGAATACATCTTTCCCCCCAATTTAGCTGTTGCCCCCCAGCTTTTCTAGAATTACAGGGACCATGCGGAACGCACACACAACGCAGTCTTGTTCTGACGCTCCGGGCTTTCCATAAAACCCGGAGGGAGCACCACCATCTGCTTCTAACTATCCTGTGAGGGATTGCATGCATACATGCTCTAATCTTTGTGCACAAATACCATACTCCTATGCTCTACATGTAATCATGAAATTACTACACTACAGTATATTACTCCCTTTAACTCGTATCACATCCCCACAACAAAATATATGAATATATATTGCATTCTACATTATATATTATGAGCAGAGCCGACCCGTTGCTTCACCGACCCGTTCAGTCTTCCTCTTTGCCAAAAATTGCTATGTTGGTCACTTTGGCATCACTTGCAGACTTAAAACAGCCTCTGAGGCCACAGCCACGGAGCCCATGCTATTTCTCTCACAACGTTGTATCTATACCATGAGTTGGAGTTTGTAGCTTTAAAGTTGAGGCCAGGAATAATGAACAGCATGTTATATTTTTATCAAACCAATAACTAACAAACGAAAAGAGGTGAGGGAGATGGGGTGGGGGGCGGGGTCACAATAGCGACAATCACTTCGCTTACGAGTATAATCAAAAGACAGAGACATTGGCGTTTCCAAATCCCACACCCTTCTACCACCTGTTCACCCCAACCCCCATCCCACCATCCCACAACCCAAACCCCTCTCCTACTACCCCCTCACTCCTCTCTCACCCAGCTGCCCTCCCACCCCACTCACCCCGGCCGCACGTCCCTTGCTGTTGGAAACGTTTCCCACACACGATGTCCCCGTCCTACCAGTCTCGTTTGTCACCATAAAATATTTATATTTTGTCACCATTATATATTTATATTGTTGCAGGCTGGGGTCCGGTGGCAATAACGAGCACTAGGTGGGGGAAGTTACGTCGTCTCCCACCAGACTCCCGGAATTGTAGGCCATCGCTTACGGATAATTCTGTGACGCGATGGGTCACTTAACCGACTGTGCACGCCAATAACTCCACCGCGGGGCGTAGGGTCTTTTTGTCTCGAATCAATTTACCTAATTAACCACGCGCTTTCGACTACTGGGGAACCACGCCCTCGGTATGCCTTGCCCAAACCGGATCACTCTACCAACTATGGTAGAGTACCAACTACCAAGTCCGGATCGGATGCAGCCGAGCGGACCTGCCAAGAACGTACCGGCAAGAATGAACAGATTATCGGGGATAAAGACCCGGCTAAACTCATATCCGAACCATGCTGGACCAATGAAGGAAAAGAAAAAAAACGAACTGGCAACATTTCTACAATAATTTATTTACAATCAACTTACAGAAGGACACAGAGCAGACTTATCGCGAGAATACAGGCAAGATTTACAATGATCAAAGAAAGCACTTATACAGTACTACTTACCAGATGGTGCCACACACTCAGACTAAATAAACCCAGATGAATGGCAAAGGACTTTTGTAGCCAGGGAGGGAGTGAGCTGAGGTCACAATTGTTTTGGTACCTGAGTTTCGGGGAAAGGGGTGCTCCGTGGTGCGGCACCAGACAATGGTCGCGCAGCTCGGCCCACAGCCGCACATGTGGAGTTCCTATGTTCGCGGAGGAGCCCGGGTGGAGAACACGGAGTCCAAGGTATAAATGGGGCTTGAAAGTGTGAAAGAGCAGGTGGAGTTCCCGATGCTTGATGTCGTAGGGTAGAC